>NC_045766.1:110581739-110885934 GCF_008692025.1 Phocoena sinus
AACTTTTGACCACCACTAACCTGATCTCCATTTCTATAATTTTTTCATTTCAAGAATGTTATATAAATGGAATTATACGGTATGTAACCTTTTGGAATTGCCATTTTTCACTCAATCGAATTCTCTGGGGATTTCATCCAGGTTCTTGCATGTATCAGTAGTCTATTCCTTTTCAACTTTTAAAAAAGAATTTTTATTGGAGTATAGTTGATTTACAATGTTGTGTTAGTTTCAGGTATACAGCAAAGTGAATCAGTTATACATATTCCACTCTTTTCTTAGATTCATTTCCCATATAGGCCATTACAGAGTACTGAGTAGAGTACCATTTGCTATACAGTAGGTTCTCATTAGTTATCTATTTTATATATAGTAGTGTGTATATGTCAATCCCAATTTCCCAATTTATCCCTCCCTCCCTTGCTTATCACCTGGTAACTTGAAGTTTGTTTTCTATATCTGTGACTCTACTTCAGTGTATTCCTTTTCATTGTTAAATGGTATTCCATGGCATGGATGTATCATAGTTTAATTATTTGTCCATTAAAAGACATCTAGATTGTTTCTAGGTTTTGGCTCTTGTAAAGAAAGCTGCTATAAATATTTGTGTACATATTTTTGTATAACCATAAATTTTCATTATTCTAGGATAAATGCCCCAAAGTACAATTACTGGGTCTTATAGTGGTTGGATGTTAATTTGTTAAAAAACTGCCAAAGTATTTTTCTGAGTAGCTGTACTATTTTACATTTCCACCAGCCACTTTGGTGAGATCCAATTTCTGTACATCATTGAACAATAGCATTTGCTATTGTACTATTTTTTATTTTAATCATTCTAACAGGTGTGCAGAAGTACCTCACTATGGGTTTACTTTGTCTTTCCTTAATGACTGATGATGATGAACATCTTTTCCTGTGCTAATTTGCCTTCTGTATATCCTCTTTGGTGAAATGTCTGTTCATGTCTTCTGACCATTTTCTAATCGGATCATTTATTTACTGTGGAGTTTTGAGAGTTCTTTATATAGTCTAGATTCAACTCTTTTGTGGGGGGCTATGTGGTTGACAAATATTTTATCCCAGTCTTTGCTTGTCTTTTCATCCTCTTCATGTGGACTTGCACAGAACAAGAAGTTCTTTGTTTCCTTTAAATTTGATGAAGGCCAATTTATTTTTTTTTTTCCTTTTAGAGATCTCTTTTCGTGACAAGCCTAAGAATTCTTTGACTCGCCTGTTTTCTATTAAACATTTTATAGTTTTACTTTTATATTTAAACCCATAGTCCATTTGAGTTAGTTTTTGTTCAGTCAACGTGTAAGGGTTTTTTTCTGTTTTCTTTTGCCTATAGATGTCTAACTCATTCAGCATGATTTGTTGAAAAGTCCATTGAACCTACTTCCACTGAATTGTTTTTACACAGTAGTTGAACTTAATTGAGCATATTTGTATAGGTCTATACATTAGTTTCAAATTGTTGCTGTATCTAAGTACCACAAACTTAGTGTCTTAAAATAACACAAACTTACTGTCATATAGTCACAAATCTGAAATGGGTCTTACTAAGCTAAAATCAAGGCATTAGTAAGGATGCATTCCTTCTGGAGGCTCTGTTTCCTTGACTTTTCTAGCTTCTAAAAGCCTGTAAAAGCATGGACCTGTATTCCTGTATTCCTTAGTCCATTGTCCCTTCCCCCATCCTCAAAGCCAGCAGGGTAGCATCTTCAAATCTCTCTCTTACTCTGACAATTCAGGCATCTTTTAAGAAAGATGCCTGCAACTACATTCGGCCCATCCAGATAATCCAGGATAATCTACCCATTTCAATGTCCTTAACTTCAACATATCTCTAAAGTCCTTTTTGCCATGTAAGGTGACATATTCACAGACTCTGGGTATGAGGATGTAAACACCTGTGGGTGACCATTAGTCTGCCTAATATAGCCTGTCCTCTGGTTCTCAGTGATTCACAATGCAATTATGCAGGATGGCTAAGCACCTCTGAATTCCACTGAGCCAAAAAAAAAAAAAAAAACATGCAAAGGAAGATACAGGCAGGCTGGAACCCCATTTCTTGTACCAAAATCTTCATTAATTTTCTATTGTTGTATAACAAACTACCACAAATTTAGCAACTTAAAACATTACTGTTATTATCTCACAGTTTCTTCTAAGGACACCCATTGTATTCAAAGGACCCTCCCACACTCCAGGTTAAGGATTATACAAAGATGTGAATCTGAGGGAGCCGGAATCATAGGGGCCATTTTAGAATTCTGCTTCTATCAGCATGCCATTGACACTTTTGGACAAGAGAAATGAACCCACTTAGAAAGAATGCGTTGAGTAAAAGGACAGGCTATTTTTACGCTATTAACTCTGAGCAGCACCAGCTTTTATAGGATAGGCAGAGGAATGGATTTTACAGGATGTCTAGAGTGGTTGCAAAACAAAACAAGTCAAGAGTTTCACAATTGGTAGACTAAGAAGGAAAGCATTTTATGGAAGGGGTAGGGTCAGCATTATCATCATGTACTGCAAGCATTTGCCTAAGAAAGAGCAATTACTGACCTAGGAGACAATCATAGTCTGAGATTTTGGCAAGGTCATTTGCACTGAAGAGGTGTTAGTGGCACAGAAGCCACACTGGAGACTGAGTAGCAGCTGAAGTGGAAACAAAAATGTGTGGTCTGTTAAGATGATAATTATTCATGATAATTAGGCTTTATACTTTGAAATAACAGTTGTTTTAATTTTTTTTTTAAGAATGGAACAAGACATTATTCATGCTAATTTTTTTTTTTCATTCAAACCTAAAAATGTAGCAAGTATATCTCTACCTTGTGGAAGTTCCGGAAAGACATACTGCACAACACTTCACTGTGGTCATTAATCAAGAGGTAGCAGCTATTACAGAGGAAAAAGGTTACAAAAATCCTAAAATGCAGTGATCAAATCATCTGCAGAAAAACAAACACATGCACACACACATGCAACACCACTGTCATTTGGATAGTCTGTATAAAAGCTGTGATTTCAGTAAAAGTTTTGACAAAGATATTTTTGCTCTGTGGGTGTGCTTATATCTGCATCTTAAATAATTTGGATTGATATGATGTATACCCTCAGACTGGGATTTAAAGTAAGGATGATAATGGTGTATTGGAATTATTTTTTGTCTTTTATTTAGTTACTTAAAGAATATAAAGATGAAGATTGGAATATGGGCAATATAGTGTATACACTCACAAACAGACGCTACCTTGAAAAGTGCATTGCTTATGCAGAGAGCCATGATCAGGTAAATTAATATGTGTATAAACCATTCTGTCTCTGTCTGTATTTATTAACATACCTAATTATAAACATATCACAGTACAAATTTCTATAGTTTAATACAGTTAATGTAATGTGTTATCTGTCTATTTTATGTGACAACTATTCATACTTGAAAAACATTTAAAAATTATTTTGTAGATCCATAAATTCCAGCTTCAAAATGCAGTACCACTTTTACCCTGCCAAACTGTAATTAAATGATTGTGAATGACAGTTTCAAGTGTTATCTTACATGTTTTCCTTTGTTGTCACAAGAGGAATGTTGGTGCTAATCCAGGTTAATTTTAATTTCCATTTTAGGTTTCCTTCTAAAGGTTTTCTTTTATGCCTTTTCACAAGCTTTCATCATTTTTTCCCTCAGTCACTGAAATCTTTTGCTGATTGATCGCCCTGACCTCTGTCCCTCTTGATTTTAGTCCATCCTCTGTAATGTAGTCTGAGGTATTTTCCAAAGGGCAAAGCTAATTTTGTCAACCCAGATCTTTTGGTTAAATCTTCTCATTCACAGCCTGTCATATCCTGGCTCATGCCAAAGTTTATTCTCTGCTCAACCCTCCAAGAGTTCTATTCTTCAATACTGTTAAATTTCCACCCATTCCTGAGTAGGTCAACCTTGCTCCAATCTTGTACTTTTCCCCACACACCTGCAAATGCCTACGTCACCTGGGAAGCTCGTGTGAAGACCTAATGCCCTGGCTCAGACATACTCTCCTTGAAGCCTTCATCCAGGTGTATAGGGAAAAAATAGTTTCCCCATTCTTCACTTTCTCATCACATTTTAAGCAGAAAATTTGCTTCTGATACCTTTGTATTTCCAGCTTTAGCACTGTGCTATTCCTCATAGTCACTCAATAAACATAAATAAATGCAGGAAATGGCCATTCAGTTATATAAAGCCTATGAACCAGCATAAACAACATAAAATGAACTCCTTATACATTAAAAAGACAGTAAAACTGTCTGAAATTATTTGCAGTATATGTATTCAGAAAATTAAAGTTAAACCAATAAGCTCCTCAGTATTTCAGCAGAAATTGACAATTTAAGGTAGACAGTAGTTTTTCAGGTGTCTCCTTTGAACTGTTAAGAAAGTATAAGTAGACCAGAGGTCAGCTACCAAGGCCCATGGGCCAGATTCTGTCTGCTGCTTGTTTTTGTAAAGGTAATTGGAACACAGCCATGTTCATTCACTCACCTATTGTCTATGGCTGCTTTTGAGCCATAATGGTATATTTAAGTAGTTGAGACTGAGGAAGGAGCCCACAATGCCTACACTATGTACTGTTTGGCCTGTACAGAATGTTTGCTCACTCATAAAGTAGACATATATTAAGTTTTGCATCTTCCTAGTTGGAGCAGCACTTTCTTTTCAACTTAAATTGGCTGTGGAGCAAGATCAAACAAATACCTATGAAGAAACCAGAACCAATACATAACAAAATAAGAAATGAGTAGTATTAATTTAAGATTGGGGGAATCCCTTGCCAAATACATAACAATATGAAAATTAAAATGCATGCATAAATGATATCTTTCTATTACAAACTCCTAGCAGTTATAGCATGTTTTGAGCTTCCAATATATGTGTATTTTATATGAATGAATAAAAGAATAAATAAATGAGTGGAATAAACAAATTGAAGATGAAACTGGTAGGTTAATTTCATAATTTTTCTCCGCAAATGTACAGAAACAGTATGGATTTACCAAGAATTATTTCATACTTTAAAGATCCACATAATTCTGCCTTATATTACAAATTGTTGGGAATGTACAAAAAGATGCAAATTGCCTAGTTTTTTCTATAAAAGCAAATGTATACTGAATTTTAAACCTGATAAAAAATTATAAATATGTATATATGTGAAAATAGCTTAGAGATTAAAATAGGTTTATAAGTAAAAATATTTTTCTAAAAATGAAAATAATCATATAGTAATAGGGTGAAGAGATTATGGTTTAGTCTCTATGTTTCACTATATATAATTTTTTGTCAATAAATAACACTTGGTATTAGTTAGCTGTTTTTAACCATAAATAATTCAGATCGTTAAGAGGCCTCTTCTGCTGCTCAGGGTGTTTCTGAGTTAACCTGCCCCATTTGTCAACTATTATATTCTCATATAAAACAAACTAATTTTAGATTAGATGGCAAATATAATGAGAAAGCAAATTTTACATTTTAAGAAAAAGTTGTCAATTTGCTGCTGAAGGGGAGAGGGTCCATTGTAATATATTTATATACATATTATATATATATAAATACATCTATATAAATATAAATGCATATACATATAAATTACTTTTAGGAAACTCTTCCATTCTTTCAAAACAATAAAATCATGATATACAAGATATTTTTAAAAATCTATTAGTATTCTAATAGTTTAATGTAAGATTATGGGATTATATGAAATCATGTATGTGAAACTTTTGAAAATTGTAAAGCACTATAGAATTTAAAGAATTCATTCAATTAAAAAATTCATTGTTCAAATCCTAAAAAAAAGAAAAAATATCTGTTAGTATTCTCAACATTAAAATACATGTTTATTCTAACTTCAAAAAATGTGAAGCATCAGCTTATTATAACAAATATTCAGGTAGCTTATCATGAGTTTTTCACCAAGCTATTTTAAAAATGAAAGACACATAGGTACATGAGATCTCTCATGTATTTCATCAGCTCACCTTCAGCATAGTGACTGTAGGAAAATACATGATATTAATATTAATTCACACACCTCTTCTGCATTGTTTCCATTCTGTATAATTGCATGTTATTCTAGTATAAATCACAGCTGCTTAGTACCTATTATTTGCATTTATCTCAGTGACTTTTATTTTTATAGGCACTCGTTGGGGATAAGACGCTGGCATTTTGGTTGATGGATGCTGAAATGTATACCAACATGAGTGTTCTAACCCCGTTTACTCCAGTTATTGATCGTGGAATACAGCTTCATAAAATGATTCGACTCATTACTCATGCACTTGGCGGAGAAGGCTATCTCAATTTCATGGGTAAGTATGAGCTGAACATATATCCAATCTGTGTTTAAAATGTTAACTAATATTATATATGACATAAGTTATGCAGAATATTTTGGTTTGGTTGTTCAGGTTTAAAATAGAAAATTATAACTTTATTTCTTTAAAGCACTGTCATTTTTACAGTGTAAACTGTAAAAATTAAATTGCTTTAAGATTATTGTTATACTAATACATGATGCAAAAGTAATCTAATGGCTGGTATTTTATTTAATATTGTTGTCAATAAGTGGGGTGAACTTTTTTTAAACAGAATTATTATTCTGAATTTAATCATTGAGTTTATTATTATAGTGTTTGTAATACATTGAACATAAGAAGGATATAATTGTCATGTCATAGCATATTGAGCTAATATTATTGGTCTTCTTTGAGGTAATTGTATGCCAGTATACTTGTATTATAAATGTGGAAGCCAACGCCCAAGATGCTGTGATGGACAAAAAAATGTATTTATTTTAAAAAATAGGAAAATATGAATATTCAAAGGTCATTGTTGTCTGAAGGATCTTGAATGATAAAACATAAAAATCAACTAATACCATTTTCAGTTCTATTTGGTCAACCATGACCATTTGAGTTTTAGGAAATTTCACCAGTTTTTAGGTTAGAGAGAGCTAGAAAGATTGGAAAATGCATATGGGAGACTGACATTTTTCTACAATAAAAGCTGTAGAGCTTCAGATTAATTCATTTCTATCTGGAAATTTTTATTAAAAAATCTCAGATTGGGGCTTCCCTGATGGCGCAGTGGTTGAGAGTCCGCCTGCCGATGCAGGGGACAGGGGTTCGTGCCCCAGTCTGGGAAGATCCCACATGCCGCGGAGCGGCTGGGCCCGTGAGCCATGGCCGCTGAGCCTGCGCGTCCGGAGCCTGTGCTCCGCAACGGAAGAGGCCACAACAGGACTTTTAAAAGCCTCTATTGTTTGCTAACTTGAGATTAGGAAGCCAGACCCAATAAACCATACACCATATTTCACCCATACAACCTGTACCTTTCAGTGCATCCCTCTCCTCTCAGGATCACCAGAATTTGTTAATATTCCCAACCTGTCAGGAAGTGGCCCTTATGACCTGTGAGACGGCACTTTGTCTTTCAGGCACCAGGCTGGGCTTCCTGGGTGGACTTTGCAGGCATTGTATTCATAAGTAAAACCGGCCTCAGTTCCTAAAAGGCAACTAGTCCTCTTTCACACAATGAACATCATTCATGAGTATGGCTTTTCCAGTAAGGCCTTAGTCGCACAGTTTATTCAATTATATCTTGATGAAAAGGTGGAGTCAATGAACTTAGGTAAACAACTATGTCACCATGTAAAATGAGAGATTTTTTAATGTTTTATTTCATTTACAAAAGCAGGGTTTATTAAATTGTTGCAGTGTATATAGATAGATTAAAAAGAAAATGAAAGAGTTTCCTTATATATGTGGAAACTGAAACAACTTTCCTGTTAGAGAAATAAAATCAAAGAAGACCTCTGATTTCATGCTGTTAGTCCTGTCATTAATTCTTGAAGCCCACGGCATCCGAGAATTCTAGTAATCCTGACTTAGCTTACTGCTTTAGTCTGGAAGTTGTGTAAACAATATCAGCTCAGAAGCCTATAGCGAAGAGTTGAGAGTGTCAGTAGTTTGAAGTACCTGATAGAGTCCTTTTCCTGAGACTGTCCTTTGGTGAAGACAATTCTAGCCCGTAGCATGCAACAGAGCATCAGAGTAAAATAAAACTATCTGCAGATGACAGAGAATTAATGGCCCTAGTTAATTTAATATTGATAACTTTCAGATTTAAAAAGGTCTGATGGGGCTTCCCTGGTGGAACAGTGATTGATAGTCCGCCTGCCGATGCAGGGGACACGGGTTTGTGCCCCGGTCCAGGAAGATCCCACATGCCGCGGAGCGGCTGGGCCCATGAGCCATGGCCGCTGAGCCTGCGCGTCCGGAGCCTGTGCTCCGGAGCCTGTGCTCTGGAGCCTGTGGGAGAGACCACAACAGTGAGAGGCCCGCGTACCGCAAAAAAAAAAAAAGGTCTGATGAAAGTTCATAATGAGAATTGAGTCTTAGTCAATATTTTCCCTGAGGGTAAAAATGGATCATGGACAGCTAAGATCTTAACAAATCTCCAGTAACTTCATAAATTTTGTGAAATGTTTATATTAATATAATCTTAACTGTATATATTCAACCTGAGGATGGCTAAGATGCTCTTCTGTTTTGGAAACTCTTCCCATGGAACTTTCAATAGTAACACAGCTAAATAAACACAATTATTTCTAGCATCTCTCTATAAGGTCTGTAAATTGACCATATTTGTGGTATCAAATATAATTTTGAAATTATTCTTTGATACAGGACTCAAAGATCTTTTGAAGTTTTCTTCTTACATTTGTCCTTCAAAAGGCTTATAATGTTTAACTTCAATATAGCACTTTTTAAAAATCCTTCTGTCTCAATGTCTTATCTAAAGCTAGCATTTCTCTACTAACTTTGAAACCAGTAATCTCCAAAGTCTCTATAATTTCTGATTATTGATGTTGTTTTATGAAATTTAATATTTCCCTGTAAGCTATCATGACTTTAAATATTTTTTTCCACTTTCTGATCATGGCACTGTCCTGCTGAATGGCTTCAATGGCTGCAGTGTCCTCCAGCTGACCTCTAGGCCTTGCATGAATGGTCTCCCATGGGTCTTCCCGTTGATGGCTCTGCTCCAGTCAAGCAAGCCTTCTTTCAGTTCAATGAATGTACCAACTTCCTTCCACTATGAATTCTGTATATTTTTCTGTTCTCCCCTCTGAAATCACTCTACTCAGATACCCCCTGCCATACCCGACAAAATCCTTCATTTGCAAATCTTTTTTCCTTAGGGCAGTCTTTTCTAAAGCCTCAAACTTCACTAGTTTTACCTATTATACATTTTTATATTACCCTATACCTACCTTTTGTGGCACATAACAAAATTACATTTTCAAAAACTATTAAATATATAGCTGCCTTGATATATTTAAAACTGAATGAAAATAGGGGTCATCTGTATCTTATTCACTATTATATCTTCATGAACTAGTAGCAATTAGCACAGTATCTAGCACATCACAAGACTTGCACATTTTTACAAAAAAGGATATTTTATGTATTTATATATATACATATATGCATATATATAATTACTTTGTAATTATTTTTAGCAGTAGTTCATTAGCTGCAATCACCAGTTGTAGTTTTCTTTTGTTTTGTTTTGTTTTGTGTGCGGTACGAGGGCCTCTCACTGGTGTGGCCTCTCCCGTTGCGGAGCACAGGCTCCGGACGCGCAGGCTCAGCGGCCATGGCTCACGGGCCCAGCTGCTCCGCGGCATGTGGGATCTTCCCGGACCGGGGCACGAACCCATGTCCCCTGCATCGGCAGACAGACTCTCAACCACTGCACCACCAGGGAAGCCCCAGTTGTAGTTTTAAGGAAAGTTATTCTTTTTTCAAGTGGCATGTAAGAAATTAATTTTTAAAAAGATCAATT
This sequence comes from Phocoena sinus, assembly GCF_008692025.1. Taxonomy (NCBI): domain Eukaryota; kingdom Metazoa; phylum Chordata; class Mammalia; order Artiodactyla; family Phocoenidae; genus Phocoena; species Phocoena sinus. Next base: position 110,591,644 of record NC_045766.1, read on the forward strand.
TAAGAAATTCAAGACTAAGGAGCAATCTGGTCGTTTACTCATGTTTTAGGCATTTTAAAACTTACTAGCTTTTGGAATTTTATTTTTATTTCCCTCTAGTAGAGAAAGAATGATTTAAAAGAAGTAAGAAAACAACATACTTTTGTAGTTTTTCATTTAAATCTATTTACCTAAATTCATCAGGCATTTAGATATGTGTTCTGTTTATCAAAAATAATTAAGATCAATATGAATTCTCTCACAATGATGCCAGTTTGGCTATTTGTTTTATTTTATTTGTTTTTGTCTTATATACTCATAATTTTGAGTTTAAAAAAGTTCTTCCACTCTGCTTAAAGCCAGGGGAATATTTGCAAGGTTTTTTAAATTTTTAATTTGCTAGGTTATTTTAATTGATTATGAATAAATAGGTTTATATTTCCTATTCTTCTACCATATCATCATATGAAAGAATCAAATATAGAAGAGGGGAGCAGGGATAGTTAAATTACTTTTATATTTTTATATCATTGATCATAAGAGTTATAATAAATATTAACAAAAGTAAATTTATATTTGACATAGCATACTATATTTTCTAAAACATTTTCATATGCCTCATCTAACTCAATCTTCATAAAAGTTTTTTTTTTTAATACTGTCTGGCTTGCAAAGAAACATGGGGTGAAAGAAGAATATTCAGGTATCTAGGTAGATGTTCCAAGTCCCATTTTACTAAAGCTACAACTCAGAGAGGAAAAGGGACACACCTAATATTGTACAACTAGAAAATGACAGCAGCTGATTGTCTTTTTATTCTATTTACAATGTGAAAAAATTAGAAATGAAAATTATTATTAGATCAGTGTATAGATTAGCTACCAAAATATGGTTAATAAATATCTTTTAGAGAAAAGGTAGAGCATAGTGGTTAAGAAAGTGATCTCGATGGGAATACAAGCTTAGCTGTGTGAGCTGGGTAAGGGGCATCATTACTCTGTACCTTTGTTTGCTCAGTGGTAGAATGGAGTAGTGCCTGCCTCAGAGGATTGTTTTCAGGGTGAAATGATTTAATACGTACACAAGACTTAGAATATTGCCAGGCACATAACTCATATTTAATGTTTCTTTAAATTTAATTTCACTTGAAGTTAAACTTACTAATACTATTTTTAATATTACTAGCTATTCCATTGAATATATGGGTCCTGAACGCTGATGTTTCAATTCCATCCAAGAGTGTTTCTTTAGAATCTTATCTGATGGTATATTGTTTAATGTAAAAGTTTCTTAAAATATTTAACTCATTTCCTCTTGAAAACATCAGTAAAGGCAGTAATTCTTTGTTAAAAATCAAATGACATTTTCCTAGGTGGTATTATGTGGTTAATTATACAGAAGTTAAGCCATTTCTATAGTAAATCTCACTAAGAGTTAAGATTACTTTTTTTTTTAATTCATAGTGATGTCTGCTGAATGCTGCTGCTAAAACATCTTAACTTTCATGTATGAAGAGGTGTGATGTTTGCCTTGATTCTCATTTCTAGGATAAGCCAATATGATATTAATCAGTTAACATTTATTATATATTATATGGTATCTGTGTATGAGTGTGTGTGAGCATTGTATAAAACTTAATATAGGGCTTCCCTGGTGGCACAGTGGTTGAGAGTCCGCCTGCCGATGCAGGGGACACGGGTTGGTGCCCCGGTCCGGGAAGATCCCACATGCCGCGGAGCGGCTGGACCCGTGAGCCATGGCCGCGGAGCCTGCGCGTCTGGAGCCTGTGCTCCACAACGGGGGAGGCCACAACAGTGAGAGGCCCGTGGACCAAAAAAAAAAAAAAAACAATATATTTTTCTGGAATACCTGTGCCGAGATTTATTTTACACAGAAAGAGGGAGGAAGGGAGGGAGCGAGAGAGAGATGTAGATTGATATAAAGCAACTTCATTTTAAAAAGTTAGTGAATTTGACATATATATCAATTTAAACTATACACAATATATTTATAACACATTCTAGAATGTGTTTTAACACAATTTATAACATTCCTTCATGCTTCAGACATTTATATGTATCTACTATGTACCAGGTATTGCTAAGTGGTGGATATTCCTGGGTGAAAAAGAGTTCTTGCCCTCAAGGTCTCAAAACCCAAAAGGGGATCCAGACAAGTAAGCAGACAAGTATCTCTGTCCTAGTACATTCACTAGATACAGTGATAGAGATAAGCAGAGAATGTCATGTAAATATGTAGGAAACTGGGTTAAGAGATTAGGTTGTTGGTGGAATTTATGAGCTGCTTCAGCCAGGCAAACATAGAAAAATAGAAAGGCACAAGAAAGCCATATGACAAACTCAGGGAAAGTCTAAGAAGGAGTAGGACTGAAGCAGTGGAGTGAGATTAAAGTCAGTTGGGAATATTAAATTTCAAATAAATGAAAAAACTGGGGCCCAAAGAAATCAATTTAGAGATCATTCATTGATTGGCAAGTTTAATGAAAAAATGTGATTTTCAATCACTTTAAAACATCATGAACTCTTCAGTAAGAAAGGCCTGGTATTGACTGATGGTTTAATAGCTTTATGGTTTATTTTTTTATCTATTTGTAATATAACTAAAAGGAGACAGATTAGAAAAATAAGACATGTGATTATTGATAATCTATGTGGATATGTCTATGCTATTTTTATAATCAGTGGTTATTTAATGTTTAATTGTTGGTTAAAAATAAATATAGAATGAAAAACATCTGCTTTACACATAGGATGACCTCAGCGAATATATGTTGCAGGCATACCTTGTTTCACTGCGCTTCACTTTATTGTACTTCACAGATATTGTGTTTTTTACAAATTGAAGGTCTGTGGCAACCTTGCGTTGAGCAAGTCTATGGGCACAATTTTTACAACAGCCTTTGCTCACTTCCTGTATCTAGCCCATTTTCATAATTCTCACAGCATTTCATACTTTTTCATTGATCTGTGATCAGCACTCTTTTTTTAATTGAAGTGTAGCTGATTTACAGTATTATATTAGTTTCAGGTATATAACATAGTGATTCAATATTTTTACAGATTATACTCTATTTAAACTTATTACAAAATTGGCTATATTTCCCTGAGCTGTACAATATATCCTTGTAGCTTATTTATTTAATACATATCTCTTAATCTCCTACCCTTATTTTGCCCCACCCCTTCCATTTCCCCACTGGTAACCACTAATTTATGAGTCTGTTTCTGTTTTTTTATATTCATTTGTTGGTTTCATTTTTTAGATTCCATATATAAGTGATAACAGAGTATTTGTCTTTCTCTGTCTGACATTTCACTAAGCATAATACCTTCTAGGTCCATTCACATTGTTGCAAATGGCAGAATTTCATTCTTTTTTATGTCTGACTAATATTCCATTTTGTGTATATATATATATTTTTTGTATCACATCTTCTTCATCCATTCATCTGTTGATGGACACTAAGGTTGCTTCCATATCTTGGCTGTTATAAGCAATGCTGCTATGAACATTGGGGTGCATGTTATCTTTTCGAATTAGTGTTTTCATTTTCTTCAGATATATTCCCAGGATTGGAATTGCTGGATCGTATGGTAATTCTATTTTTAGTTTTCGAAGGAACCTCCATACTGTTTTCCATAGTGGCTTCACCAATTTACATCCCCACCAGCAGTGTACTAAGGTTCCCTTTTCTCCACATCCTCTCCAACATTTGTTATTTGTAGACTTTTTGATGATAGCCATTCTGACAGGTGTTTGGTGATATCTCATTGTGGTTTTGATTTGCTTTAATGTTACTACTGCAGCTTGCCAAAGGTTCAGATGATGGTTAGCACTTTTTAGCAATACACTACTTTTTTTTTTTTTTTTTTTTGTGGTACGTGGGCCTCTCACTGTTGTGGCCTCTCCCATTGTGGAGCACGGGCTCCGGACGTGCAGGCCCAGCGGCCATGGCTCACGGGCCTAGCCACTCCGTGGCATGTGGGATCCTCCCGGACCAGGGCACGAACCTGTGTCCCCTGCATCGGCAGGTGGACTCTCAACCACTGCGCCACCGGGGAAGCTCAGCAATACACTATTTTTAAAATTAAGATATGTACATTGTTTTTAGAAATAATGCTATTACTATAGACTATAGTATAGTGTAAATGTAACTTTTATATGCACTGAGAAACCAAACAATTTGTGTGACTCACTATATTGCAATATTCACATTATTGAGGTAGTCTGGAACTGAACCCACAGTACTTTCTCACTATGCCTATACTTGTATGTAGATAAACTGCTAAAGCAATTCAAAGAAGAAGAAACTGTGGTTAATGATATATTTTGCTCCATTTTCTGGTGGTTCTCTGGTTATCTTGGAAGTGCTACCTTTTCCTAACCCAGCTTACTGAGGCAGAGGGAGTAGTTGCATGACCTTGTCATGTGACTTGTCAGGAACTGCTATAGAGAGGTGTGGCCAGGCAGGCAAATGGGCTACTATGTCCAGTAATTGTGTACTGGGAAAAAAACCACCAATACGATGCTGCAGTATTAATTCCAGGTACAGTTGACCCTTGAACAATGCAATTTTGAACCACAAGTGTCCACTCATACATGAATATTTTTCAGTATTTAGTATTACAGTACTACAAACTAAGTGGTTGGTTGGATCTACAGATGTGGAGACACTAAGCATATGGAGGGCCAACTATAAGTTACTAGTGGATAAACCTTGTCATTTTTTAAGAGTCAACTGAAATACCAAAATAATGCATTGATGGTATTCTTTATTAAAGACTGCTTAGAATTCTAGAAAAAGAGAAGAACCTAAGTATTTAACTCATTTAAAATATAAACATGTACATATTTTAAAATATCAAGTAAAGTATAAATTAAAATCTAAATATTAAGCACACATCTTGCTGATTTAAAATATTGGCAGACATGTATAATCTTAAGAATCAGCTATCCAAACAAAATGATGAAAATTTAATCTCAAAGTCAAAAACTAAATAATATTATTTAATCATTTTTAAGATTTGAATTTCAAAAATAACGTGAATTAAAGTGTTGTCATCATCGAGTTAGTTCCAAGTCAGTTTCTGTGAAAAATTTTCTGGCTCTTCAGAAAGCTCTTTGTAATCCTATTCTAGGCTGGGCAATGGTAGGAGAAGGTTACATTGGACAGCTAACTCCAAATATGTTAATTTTCATGTAACCAAGTGTCTTATAACTTGAAGAAAATCTTTTTAAGCAACTTGACTTCATTTTCTTGAGTTTCATCATATATAGACAGAGATTCAGATGCAGAGTGATCTGAATCACTTTCAATACTGTCATGTTCATGTTCCACTTGTTCAGAAAGTCTGTGAACTAAAGTAAGAATCATTCTTGCAACAGAAGCTTTGCTTTCCCGGTTACCATTTTCTTTTTCCTCCTGGGGACTCTATGTTATAGAATACCATTTTCTAAATGAGTACACCTTCATTCCATTAGAAATTTTAATGCTGCATGTAACACTCTGGGTTTATGTCAAAACGTAAGTGATTCCAATTTCTCATTTAAAAAGTACTGAACTAGAAGGGTTAAAATCAACAAAACTAACAATGTTTCACTACTATAATATGGCATGGTAGTCCAGAAAACTGAAAACTCATGTTGCAGTCATAAAATACATATTCCCCATGACATCAGCTGTTACTACATAAAACTGAAATGTCAGAAGTAATCTGGAATCATTGGAACTCATTGATTTGTTCCCTCATTTATTTATTCATTCATTCAGTTAAACCAATAGTTTTCATGTCAATTTCTGGATGTAAGTAGAGTTGTGTGAAGGCAAAGAAGTTCATGCTTGATAACTTTTATATTATCAGTGAGGTTATCATTTGAGAGTGGAAGGAGTAAGAGACTTTTGAGAAAAAAGTAGAAGTATGAAATGGACATCTTCAGGCGTGAAAATACTAGAGAACTGTAGTAGAATATCTAGGTAATACTGAATGCTCATTTGAGATTTGTAATCAAGATTATAAGCCAAATCAACCTCTTTGTTGTGTGCCATTTTTTTTTTTCCTAGTAGTCCATGGTTGATCAAGGGTTGGAATTTTGTCAGGCATCTGTCAAAAGGGGGAAGGATTTTGAAAGTATTAGGAAATAGCTGATGTAATAGAGAACCCATAAATCACTGATTCTCAAAATTGCACACTGGAATGACTTGGAGAGTTTCAAAAAATACTAGAAATTGTGATTGAATTGGCCTTTGCTATAGCCTGGGCTTTGGAATTTTTTAAAGATTCCTTAAGGCTAGGAAGTAAAGAGAGAATTCCAAGAGGATGTAAAAGATATAGGAAAGTTCTCTGGTTCTAGAACAGAAATCATAGAGGGCACGGTACAAGGAAGGGAAGTTGGGACAGATGATGGGTATGTTGTGAGTCCAACTGTCAGTGAAGGGCCAATGAAGGACCAGGAGGCTGGACTTGGACTTCCCATAGCAAACAAGGCAAACAGGAATGGGGCTGCTTCTGGAGTTTTCCTGGTTGGTATTGAGAAGCTTTCTCAAATAGATTTTTATCAACAGATAGAATTTAAATGAGAAGGCTTTTCTACTTTTCTTATATTGTTTTCTCTATTTATAAACAAACTAAAATCATGACAATGGAGTAAACTGTCTTTTATTAACAGTGTGGTCGTCTGGTGTGCGTACATCTGTTTTTATTACTTTCTTCTTTAGGAATCTCATTACCATGATGTTTTCCTAGTTTCTGTAATGAGTGGTACCTGCGGAGAAAGAGGCATAATTACAAACTGGCAATTTTCTCTCTCAGCAGTATTATGAAATTTCCATTACTAAATTTGAAGGATTTTCTCAATATGATTATATTGTATTTTGACATTTGAAATTCTGTGGGACATTCTTTAATGAATATGTTACATTCTCCCTAAAGCCACAGGGAAAGTTGGATGGATTTTGTGTTGGTCTGCATTTAGTGATAGCTACATTATACTTCAGTGTAAAATGTGTGATCCTACTTCACATCTTCCATCTGTGATTGTTTAGTGTCAAACTTGTAAATTCTTCTTTTTTCTGATAGATAGGAATACAATAAAAATTTAAATGTCTTCCTGCTAAGTGCTGGAATTGAAGCAGTTATAAGAGGACTGCCGAGCAGTAGGAGTGCTGGTTTTTGGCATTTTCTCTTAGCTTGTTGAGGCAAGTTTACTGAATGTGACAGAGCTAGGAGAAGTCTGTAAAACTGAGCTGTGAAAAACTGCAAAATTCTCAATATGAGCAGCTGTAAATGGCTTGAAGCCCTGTTAAAATGCTCAGAGACACAAATAGAATCTATTTTAAATGGCATAGACTTAAAAGTAATGGCCCTGATTTGATTCACAGCACACTGATAACCAATTTTGACTGGCATTTAATGAGAACATGAGTACAGCATGGGGCTAAGAAGGAAGTACTGCTGCAGTTACCTGGGGATCTTTAAAATACTGAACCCTGAGCCTCATCAACCTTTCACGCCAGAGTCAGCGATCGTGAGGCTGTGACACTAGTGGTTTTTTAAAAAAAATCTCACAAAGTGATTAACTTGTGGAGATAGAACATAGAGATCCACTGATGGGAAGGAAATGCAAAAATGAAAGTTGGACCAAAGACAAATCCAGACTGTGCTGGGATCACTGGGGGCTAGCTGAGGGACTCACCTGTCCCTTTCCCGACATGATTTAAATACCCCGCTCAGTACCAGAAGTGTTCTTTCTGACAGGTTAATTTTCACACAAGAACCTTCAAATCCTTGCCGACGATTATAACCTGGGAGAAGAGTCACTTTAGAGAAGTTCATCTTAACCTAGTGAAGAATGTTTCTGATGCAATTTATCCACATTTTTCTCTAGCCCACTCACATTTGTTCAAGTTGAATACATCACACCCTTTACACATAGGAAAAGGGTCTACTAGTAATCTGGATGTTGAGAGGAAAACAGAAGCAACTGAACCTATGTGTCCTTAATTCTTCCCGTCTTGATCTTAGAGTAGGATATCTGTATAAGTCCCTGCATTTCTTCTTTTGGGGTCTGTGTGGTTGTCAGTGGGGTTATTGGGTGTGGTGTAAATGATTCTCCCTAAACTACTGTTCAGCTGGGCTGACGTCCTACTGAAGTTCCAAAGAAATGGTTAAAGCAATAAGATGAGACCCACTGCAGGACCCCAGTCTTTATCCATCTAAGCAAGGTCTGCTGCTCTCTGGTCATTTGCCTCTAAGCCTTTTACACCAGAAACAAGATTTTTTTTCTCTCTTTGGTTTATTGCTCTAAAACTGCCTCAGAAAGTAGAGATATTAATTATTACTGTTGGTTCAAATGTTTATTTCATTAGAGAGGCTTGCTGGGAAAATAAGATTGTTCTTCTGTGCAGAACATGCTAATCAATGGAATATTATTCCTCATGTGTTATGGATTTTAAGCCAAAACTTACCATCTGGGGCACTGACTTTTCTCAGTGAGAAGGTATATGATCATATCTTTATAAAGAAAGAAAATTCCCACATATGGGAGACACGTATTTTTCTTTTCATCTCTCTCTCCTCAGGGTGAGATAATCACAAATAGGAAGTTCAACATGTAGGCTGCATAGCAGATTTCCTAATGTAACAAAACAATAAAATGGGCCTGGACCTTAAAATAAGTCCCAGTGAAAAGAGCACAGTTTTTTCTAAAGTTAATATCTGAATTATTTGCTCTTAGGCTACTACACACACAAAAACACACACATAAATACACATTGTATGTATACTGTGTGTGTATATGTATGTGTATGTATGCATGTATGTATATATAACATTGAATGAACTCACTATCCACATAGCCCTGGGTTAAAAGTTTAGTATATAAACTTCTCTAGCTCCATTGTTGAGTTGTAGATGGTGGAGTTTGCAGAATGGAGGAACTATGTAATTTAACATTATTTAGAAACATAGAAATTTCATCAAACCTTCCTTATTACTTTGTTACCTAGCATTTTAAAGGAACTTCAAAGCCTCACTTTATGAGCTTCAGTGTCCCACAGAAGAATCCTCTAAATTCAGGGAGTCATCTAGGTCCAGGATCCTCTGTCAAATTGCTTATCTTCCTAAGAAGGGAAAAAATAAGGTATTATCCTAAGACATGTGAGTAAAGATAAATTAATATATAATGGACATCATACCTAGCCCTGGATTCCTAATTTAGAGTTATATCTTTAAGCCTCCCCCTGATCCAATCCCAAAGGCCCACCTGGGTGATAACCTCATCTTATTGGTGTAATCTGCCTAAAGGATATGCCAATAAATGAATAAGCATCCCACTCTCCCCCACTGGTCCCATAGTATGGATTTTCTTTACACATCACAATATTTCTGCTGTGGCGTTAGGCTCTTGAATCATTTCTCTCTTTTACTAATTCTCTTCTCTCCACTTTTACTAGATAGTAAGTCTTGTTATTTGGCTCACAGCCTTTTACAGCTTTTCATAGTCTTCGAGAGGTTACCAAGAAACCCCCAGATCTTCCTTCCAAGCAGGATTGATCAAAGAGTTTATTTTAGCTAAAAGACTGAATGACTGACTTTTCCAGTATTATTCAAGCAGGCTGTAAAAATCCTTATAACCATAGGATGCAAAAGGTGATTGATTATATATTACCAGAGCTGGTGAGCTATGTATGGCTGTCATCTCTTGGGATGTGGTGGTGACTGCTCTAAACACAAATAATCTGCTCTGACAGCATTTCTCCTGAGCAACTTGCCAACAGGAGATAGGATTTAGAAGGTGAATTTCTTTGCCTCTAAAACTTGAGATCATTATCTGAGTTTTAACTCTCCACCCCACCTCACTCCCCCAAACAAAGCAGGATGGTGAAATATACACACTAATCGCAGTTAGTAGTAGAGTAATTAAATTCCTTGGGAAATATAGTAATTTTTCTTTTTCCTTTCTCACTGGAGAGACACAGGTTTCTCTTTGGGAATATATTTTCCTTGAGGGATTGGGGACATGCATATTATTTGGGTGACTTGTCTTCATTTGACAGTCTTTGAACAAGGTAGTCTTAAACTAGCTCCAATATCTTGAATATTTACCCTGAGCAAGGCAGTACAATAAGTGCTTTACATATAATATCTCATTTAAACCTGTGTTGCCATCCTGAAAGGTAGGAATGATTGCCTTCATTTCACACGTAAAGGACATGAAAGGTTAAGTGGCTTGTTCAGATCAATACAAGAGCCAGAATTTGAGCACAGCTCTGTCTGCCTCACACTACTTCATATGAGCCAATATAGTCAGCCCTCAGTTCCCGTGACGGGGCAGGGATTGCTTCCAGGACCCTCCAGGATAGCAAAATCCAAGGATGTTCAGGTCCCTTACGTAAAATCAGTCACGCAGTACAGTCTTTTGTATCCATGGTTTTTGCATCCTGGGATATGGAGAGCCAACTCTATTATTATTTTACCTAAAATGTATGCTAAGATTGTCGGTGATGTTGGTAAATCTCTAGCTATAGACATCCCTCCAGAGGAGGTAAGTCAAAGAGGAAAATAACAAACCAAATTTTATATTGTGCAGCAATCTGAAACAAATCAAGGGAGAAAGTAACTTATTCTCAAATTTCAAGCCAGTCTTACAAATGACTTGTTAGTCCCCTATGCTTCCTTCATTCTACAGTGATTCAGCACCTACTGCCAGGTCAGGTACCAGCCTAGGACCTATCTTACAAAGAGAAGACGTAGGCATTAGCTCACGGAGCGTAGTGTCCAGGAAGGAGACTGACAAAGCCAGATAGCCGTAAGTGTGTTGGGTGATAAATGTCACCTTCAAGATCCGCATTGAGCAGTGTGAGTACCCCACGGAAGAACACTAAACTGATACTCGGGGGTGGGGGGGTGGAAGTAGTGGGCTATAAGGGAGGGTGTCCTGCAGAAAGGGAGTTCAGTTTAAAGTGCCCCATTCCTCTCTATCCTGATCCTCTATGAGTGTCCCTCACTGGAATGGTGACTACGAAAAGCTAAGAAGGTGAAACAGAATGAGGGACATATTAATTTAGGACATGAATGATGAGAGAGAGGCCAAGTCATAGAGAGCTATTGAAGGGTTTTTACAGATTGACATTGTCAGATCCACAGTTTAGATATGTTACTGGACTAAAAATGTGAGAGATAGATTTAAGGGGGCAGTGACCTCACACTAAATATAGCACTGCAAGATCTTCTGTCACTGGAGTTCTTTAAAATTGGTTTAAAACTGTAGGTCTCAGTTCTTTCCACACTATTCACATCAGTCAATAAATTGGATGTATCTCTTGTGGATGGGTTCAAAATCATTTACTTCATTAAAAAAAAAAGATTTTTCTGAAGATTATGAGGAAAATAAAACTGCCATTTTCCAGAGCCATACAAATACTAGGATTCCTCTGATTATTGCCTCAAAATGAAAGAGAAATTTAATTGTTAATTCCACCTAAGTTATGTAATATAAGGATAAAACTATCATTATATTATTTAGGTAAATTATTCTTACTGTATATTTATATCCAAAGTAATCAAGTAATAGTACTTGAAATTTTTGGTCTATGTAGGTCATATAAAAGATACGTTTCTTTGTGCAAGTTTGAATCAACCTCTGCATTTTATTTCAGAATTCAAAAATGATCCAGGTGCTTGATTTAAGCAGTTTTAAAAATATAGGTAGTATAGGTATAACTCACATTATGAAATAACTATCATTTGGAAAAGTTTAATTTAGAGTTTGAAAATAAATAATTTGAGATGCAATTGAAAATGTGTTATTTTAAAGAATTCTGTAATATAGCAAAGAATTACCACCTGATTTGTCTTTCATGAAAACATTTTCATATCAAGTTGCTTAAAGTAAGTTGTACCTGTAGAAGCATAAATTATAAATTAAAAAGAATGATAGCATAACTATTTTTTTTTTTTTTTTTTTTTTTTGCGGTACGCGGGCCTCTCACTGTTGTGGCCTCTCCCGTTAGGGAGCACGGGCTCCGGACGCGCAGGCTCAGCGGCCATGGCTCACGGGCCCAGCTGCTCCGCGGCATGCGGGATCTTCCCAGTCCGGGGCACGAACCCGTGTCCCCTGCATCGGCAGGCAGACTCTCAATGCGCCACCAGGGAAGTCCGATAGCATAACTTTTAAAGCCTAAACAGTTCATAACTATATTATAGAAAGTCTACAATACAATAGTTATCTGCCCTTTAAAAACATATTCAGGAAATGTATTGAAAATTAACTAAAAAGCTTGTACTATTAAACTTTAGAAATGTCAACTTTCAGTTTTTATAGAGGAATTTTGTAGCTTGAGAGAAACAATCCAGAAACTGCTCTGCATCTTTGTTTGTACGCCATTGTCTAATAGGCCCTTATGAATTACTTTTTAAAAAAACTAATGGGACTTCCCTGGTGGTGCAGTGGTTAAGAATCCGCCTGCCAATGCAGGGGACACTGGTTCAAGCCCTGGTCCACGAAGATCCCACATGCCGCAGAGCAACTAAGCCCGTGCGCCACAACTGCTGAGCCTGTGCCCTAGAGCTGGAGTGCCACAACTACTGAAGCCTACGCCCCTAGACCCTGTGCCCCGCAACAAGAGAAGCCCATGCACCGCAATGAAGAGTAGCCCCTGTTCACCATAACTAGAGAAAGCCTGCACACAGCAATGAAGACCCAACGCAGCCTAAAATAAATAAATTTATTTTTTAAAATAAATAAAATGAAAAATGATTTTTAAAAGTTAAAAAAAAAATAAAGGACAGTGATAAAGCAAAAAAAAAACTAATGACTGGGTAGGGGCAGGGAGATGGGGAGATATTAGTCAGAGGGTACAAAATTTCAGTTATAAGACAAGTCTGGAAATGTACAGCATGGTGATTACAGTTAATAATAGTGTACTACATACTTGAAAGTTTCTTAGAGAGTAGATCTTAAATGTTCTCACTACAAAAATAAAATCGTAATTATGTGACCCAATGGAGGTATTAAAAGCTCTGGTGGTAATCATTTTGCAATATATAAGTACATCAAATCAACACATTGTACACCTTAAACTAATACAATGTTATATGTCAATTATATCTTAATAAAGCTGGAGGGGGTGCCTGTGATTAAAATAAAGACACTTAGAATGTGAAGGAATAAAAAAAAACAAAACAAAACTAATAATAGTTGTTTGAGCTTCACCAACATATACAAAACCACCATCATTCAGAGGTTCCATTTTGAGATGTGCTGAGATGACCATTTGGGGATGAAAAGATGACAAAAATGAAAGTTTGAAAACCTATATAATCCACATCTTTTCAATACTTTAATCTTACATACATTATGATTATATAAAAGTCATAAGTGAAAGTTTCAAGTTATACTTGATAACACCTTTCCACAAATGAGAAGACATTCAGATATCTTGGATTATTCCAATATATTATCTATAGTTTAATAAAAAATATCAATTACATTATGTAGTTAACAATTCATTCCACATTTTATATTTTCTTTTCTTTTTCTTTACTATAATGTAAAAATGCTGTGCATTTAACATATTGTTTTAAAGATCAGCTTATTTTATGCCTAGCTATAGACTTTAAAATAGTAGTATGACAGAGCTTGATTATTACATGTTGAGCAAATAAACATTTATAACCCCGGTACATTTTGAAAAATTCATTTATTGACTTTTTGAAAGGCATTTTATTTATTAAAGCAAGGTCTTCTGAAAGCTATGTGAACTGATAGGACTCTCTCATTTAATTAGGAGACTTTTAAATTCTGTGTGTATATGGACTCTCCTATAAATGAGGCCAAAGAAATATTAGCAGAATAAATAAATAAAAATAGTCAAACATGTTCTTTTGCTTGCAAGGTTGGAAAGCTACTGTTATTTTTCTTTTTTATCTTTATTGGAGTATAATTGCTTTACAATGGTGTGTCAGTTTCTGCTTTATAACAAAGTGAATCAGTTATACGTATACATATGTTCCCATATCTCTTCCCTCTTGCGTCTCCCTCCCTTGCACCCTCCCTATCCCACCCCACCAGGCGGTCACAAAGCACCGAGCTGATCTCCCTATGCTATGCGGCTGCTTCCCACTAGCTATCTACCTTACGTTTGGTAGTGTATATATGTCCGTGCCTCTCTCTCACTTTGTCACAGCTTACGCATCCCCCTCCCCATACCCTCAAGTCCATTCTCCAGTAAGTCTGTGTCTTTATTTGTGTCTTACCTCTAAGTTCTTCATGACATTTTTTTTTCTTAAATTCCATATATATGTGTTAGCATACAGTATTTGTCTCTCTCTTTCTGACTTACTTCACTCTGTACGACAGACTCTAGGTCTATCCACCTCATTACAAATAGCTCAATTTTGTTTCTTTTTATGCCTGAGTAATATTCCATTGTATATATGTGCCACATCTTCTTTATCCATTCATACAACTTAGGTTGTTTCCATCTCCAGGCTATTGTAAATAGAGCTGCAATGAACATTTTGGTACATGACTCTTTTTGAATTATGGTTTTCTCAGGGTATATCCCCAGTAGTGGGATTGCTGGGTCATATGGTAGTTCTATTTGTAGTTTCTTAAGGAACGTCCATACTGTTCTCCATAGTGGCTGTACCAATTCACATTCCCACCAGCAGTGCAAGAGTGTTCCCTTTTCTCCACACCCTCTCCAGCATTTATTGTTTCTAGATTTTTTGATGATGGCCATTCTGACTGGTGTCAGATGATATCTCATTGTAGTTTTGATTTGCATTTCTCTAATGATTAATGATGTTGGCATTCTTTCATGTGTTTGTTGGCAGTCTGTATATCTTCTTTGGGGAAATGTCTATTTAGGTCTTCCGCCCAGTTTTGGATTGGGTTGTTTGTTTTTTTGTTATTGAGCTGCATGAGCTGCTTATAAATTTTGGAGATTAATCCTTTGTCAGTTGCTTCATCTGCAAATATTTTCTCCCATTCTGAGGGTTGTCTTTTTGTCTTGCTTATGGTTTCCTTTGCTGTGCAAAAGCTTTGAAGTTTCATTAGGTCCCATTTGTTTATTTTTGTTTTTATTTCCATTTCTCTAGGAGGTGGGTCAAAAAGGATCTTGCTGTGATTTATGTCATAGAGTGTTCTGCCTATGTTTTCCTCTAAGAGTTTGATAGTTTCTGGCCTTACATTTAGGTCTTTAATCCATTTTGAGCTTATTTTTGTGCATGGTGTTAGGGAGTGATTTAATCCCATACTTTTACACGTACCTGTGCAGTTTTCCCAGCACCATTTATTGAAGAGGCTGTCCGGAAAGCTGCTGTTATGATATTTGTTAGTCACTCCCAATATTTTTAGAGCCAGACTTTTCTTTTTTTTCTTTCTTCTTCTTCTCTTTTTTTTTTTTTTTTTTTTTTTTTTATGCGTTACGCGGGCCTCTCACTGTTGTGGCCTCTCCCGTTGCGGAGGACAGGCTCCGGACGCGCAGGCTCAGTGGCCATGGCTCACGGGCCCAGCCGCTCCGCGGCATGTGGGATCCTCCCAGACCGGGGCACGAACCCGTGTCCCCTGCATCGGCAGGCGGACTCTCAACCACTGCGCCACCAGGGAAGCCCTCTTTTTTTTTTTTTTACAATGTTGTGTTAGTTTCTGCTGTATAACAAAGTGAGAGCCAGACTTTTCTGACAGCTCCTAAAATGAGCCTGATGGGAATAAAATCCAGGGGGCAGTGATCACGTGGACCAGATATGCTCTTTTTATATACTCTTGGAAGATGTATAATCAAACAATTCCTTGACTACCTGATTCATACAGCATGTGCCTTCTCTACACGGAGAAGTATGCATGCACTTATTTTCAGCAACATGCCTATCTTCCTGGTTTCACAAACATGCCTTATTCCTGCATTCTCAAGAGGGTGCTATCACCCCAATAGGGGTGAAAATTGATCCTTAAGGGAGGGCAAACAAAACTTAGATATTATCATCGTTATTGCCCTCCAGAGCATCATAGCATATTTAAACAGATCTGCAGCAGATCTGCAGTATTTAAATTTCACGGGGTGGAAGCAATTAGGAAAAAATGTCTTAAAAGGCTTGTGTGTGTGTGTCTGTGTGTGTGTCATAGGTCAGGGGGCAATAATGACAAAAAGGTCAAAAAACACTGTATTATTCATCGTAACTCTAGGCCTTCTGTTCAAGTGTCACCCACTAGATTCTGTTTATCTCAAAGTATCAATAGTATCTCAAGGATATTTGTTTCAGTTTTCTAGTTTGATGTGTAGATTCTACTTTTAGAGTAGACACTTAAAAAGTCCTGGCTCGGCCATTCCCATGTAACTAAGTGTACTTTTTGTAAAATGAGGCAAAGACATTGGCCTCATATTCTTCCTAACAGTGTTATTGATGAGAGTTCTTATTCCCTTGGAAGATATTTCTCAAGTAGCTAAAAAAGACGGGATTTAAGTTTTAAATATGTTTGAAAGTGAAAAAAATATTTTCAATTACTGCCAGCCTACTTCCAACTTAATTCTTTTATTCTTATCCACTTTTTTTCTTTTTCCCTTGCCAATATATGCTGCCCCCAACTAAATGAGGGCAATAGTTGCCTGAGCAAATATAGCATCAAAGGCCAGACAACTGAAGATAAAGAGCTGAAACTTTTACATTCTAATTTTTTTTCCTATAGACACCCATCATATTTTTAGTAAAATACAAGGATATCTGTTCATATTTAATCAGTTGACTTTAAGGTCATAAGTTTAAATTGGAAAAAAGTTCTAATATCTCTATATTGCTATATGCATATTATGAAAATTATTTTCTTGGATAAGAAAATAATATAATCATTATACACATTAATATTTAGTATACTGAAATCCATTTGTAGTAATAGTTTTGTTTCCTAAAATCAGTTTCTATCTATGTAACTAACCATGAGTACATAAAACACTTGTTTCCTTATGAGTCAGGAATATTTTAATATTTGTTTTGTCTTGAGGAGGTTAATTGGAAAAGGCGGATATAATTATTATGACTTACTGATAGAAAAACAGAATTTTTGGATTTTAATTAGAAAAAAAGATTGCTGTTTTCTGACCCTTATCACAAGATATTTTATACCAAGCAGTATTTCCCCTGCAACTTGATGGTATATACTTTAGTGACACCTAAATTGTTTTTGTTTTTCAACTGTACTTAAATAAAACAATAAATGTCTCCTTTTATGCTGTGGCTAAACATACAATATCAACAGTAAGCATTGGACTGGAAACAGTTCTTTTCACCATGATTTTTATACACATTTGTTTTAATTATTTTGATAATTATAAAATAACTAGGAAATGAATCTGAGAAACTATCAAAAACTCTTGAATCATTGCCTTAAAATGTACATTTTTCAAATTGAGAAATAGGTTACTAATCTGTAAAACTAACTAGTATTTTTATCTGTTTCTCTCTACTTTGGCAAACTTCATTATGTAGTCATGTCTGTTAACCCCTCCTTCTCATACTCTTTTGCCCACTCAAACCCTTGTAGGCCTCCCACTGCCGTCTCTACAGTCTGGAAACTCTGGTTTCTAAGGCCATCATTGACCTGCTGGTCTCTGCACCTACTCCCTGAACTCCCTTGATCACCTGGTTCCCTTTGATATCCTTCATGTCTTCCCTCCCTGCCTTCCTTGTTCTATCAACCATGACCCTGTTTCCTTCACAGTCTCCTTTTCATCTTGTTTCTCTTTACAACGTACATATTTCCTCAGGGGTTGTCCTGGGCCTCTTTTACTTTTTCCCTACTCTTTCTTTCTCAGAGAGCTCATCTACTTTTAGGCTTTGTCCATCTCTTTAATTCAGATAATCCCCCCCATCTGCATCTCAGAATCGAACCTTTTGTTCTAAACTACAAATATAAATTTGGAAACTGCCTGCCTGAGATCTATACATGGTATCTTGTTGGCTTCTGAAGCCACTGAATCCAAAACTGTAATCATCCTCCCTACAAATTGTGGTGCCTTTCAAAAATTATTATTATTATAAGTATCATCATCTCTCTTCTAGTAACCATGGGTGAACTCGAGTCATTTCAGTTGCTCCTTCCTTTTCCTTGTCTGTAACATTCAGCCAGTAACCAAGTTACAGCATCCTTATTCTTCATTTTCTTTTTCCTGTACTCCTATGCCATTTTTCTATTAATATTGCATTTCTTTAAACTTCTAAAGTTTATAAAGCATTATTGCATGCATAACTTCACTTAGTACAACCAACCTGCAAAGTCAGTATTCTTTTTATAATTTTCATTCTGAGGCAGTATAACACAACGGTTATGAATTCAGGTTTGGAGACAGTCTGACCACATTCTGATCCTGGCTGCTTTACTTCCTAGCTGCATCATCTGTGGCACATTACTTAATTTTTTGGAACTTCACCTTCATCATGTCATAAATGGGGATTATAATGATACCTATCTTACTGGGCACTTGTAAGAATTAAAATATTTAGTGATGTTGTTTTTGGAATTATGCCTTGCATGTAATAAGTGTTTAGTAAGTGTAAGTTCTAACTATATTACAAATAATGAAAAGTTATACAACTTGAGGTTATATATTGTGACAGAGTACTAAAATTCATGTCGTTTGTTTCTATATCCCATGTTTTACTCACTGTATACACATAATTTTGCCTATTTTCTAATTTCTATAAGAGAAATTCTTTATTTACTGAAGACTCGACTAGGTTATAGTCAGAAAATTATCCGAAAGCGTAAAACTGCAATGGAATTTGTGGTTATATAAGTCAGTTAGTAGAGTTTACCTCTTAGTATGTTTTCACTCTGTGCTCCCATTGTTCCTATACGTTTTTTTGTTTAAAATGGGTCCCAGGAATAACATTAAAGCAAATATGTATATATCCCTGGATGGTTGTTTAGAATGTCTGCTAAGTTATGAATATTTAGGTATTTCATGAGTCTTGACATCTGTCATTTGGAACGTTAAAAGTTTCTTTTTCCCCTCTGAAAAAGACACAATGACTTTCTGTAAAGTTTCAAGAAGTTTTGGGATAACTTTGACACAGTATTTATATACATTCATGTACCAATTTGTGAGGGACTGTTGAGCCATGATTCTGGATGCTTATTTTAATATATCTTTAGTGTAATTAGAGTCTCTTGGAGTCTTGGAGTCTCTTAGAGTCTCTTGTAATAAAAGTCCATTACTGTTGCTATATTTCTTTACTCTTTAGGCAAGCTATAGCATTTATTTCAGAATAGCTTTCTTTATATTATTTAAAAATTAATACAGTATGTTCATTTCAGATTAAGATATGTGTTCTATAATAGCATATTTCATATTGTTTCCCTCTGTACTATACATATAGTTTCTAACCTGAAGAATGGAAGTTGACTTAGATATTCTTCATACCCTTAGGTTTTTTGGTACAGTTACATTAAATTCACTTAATTGTGTATCTATATGTACAAAACATTTCATTGTATAAAGTAAAAGTCACAAACCCGAAATGCTGCCCTTCCCACGTCGTCCAGATAAGTACCCAAACACTCTCTCTACATAAGGAAGAAGGAAGAGGAACCAGAAGTGAATGTCCACCATTTGAGTCAGCTCTTTAGAAAGAATCTTCACATAAACAATTCTGCTTGTATATCTTTGGACAAAACTTAGACACAGTGCCATAAAGGAGAGCCATAAAGGGAAGTTAGGAAATGTATCTTTTCTTGACATCAGTTTATCTAGCTAAAAATAAAAATAGGTAAGTTTCTTAGACTGAAGGAGATTTGTCTCTGACATAGAAGATGATGTTTACGCTGGTTGTTGAAGAATGGACAGAATTTCTGGAGGCGTTTGCCTTTTTGACTTGTAACAGGCATTACAAGCCAAGGACTAACTGGAGAGAAGATGTGGAAGCAGGAAAGATGGGCCATATCATATTACTATGGGTCATCTGGTTTGCCTGAAGCAAGTTCTGTATATTGGGAGATAAAGCTTAAAGGCGAACAAAGAAACTCTACTCATTCAGGGACAAATAATAGTGATGAGCATTTCCACATGGAATAGTTTAATGAAATGGCTGGATACCATGAAAGTTAAGCACACAACTGACTAAATCACTAGTTGTGTTGCTTCACTTCTGTGTTCTTTTCTTTACCAAACCCTTTCTCTTATTAGAACGTAAACTTTTATGGAAGTGTAGAGACTGACTTAGCCTTATAGAAGATTGTAAGGTTTACCTGTGTGGAGGGTGGTGATGGCAGCTGTTTACATCGCATCAAACCTCTCTAGGAGACTTGTGCATAATATTTTAAATATTATTATTTTAAAGACATAGATGTTTGTGTTTTTGAACCCTCCCATTTAATTGCCTTCAAAGCCAGTTGATAGGCTAATTCATAAACTTGCCATGACATTTTTAAAATTTGAAATCCATTTTATTCAGAGCAAAGGAAGACACCTGAAGCAAGCAAGTACAATTACTGAGAACCTTTCTTGCTGGGGGAAGAAGTTCACAGTGTTTCCCACAAGCCACCGTGCTGCTAGGGAACTTTTTTCTCATTTCTTGGGCACCAGCGGCCTGAGAGGAAAGCAAGAGCTGACAGCAGGGAAGTAGAGAAGGATAACTAGCTGTTGGCAGGAACTTGGAGGGATAGAAGCATCATCCAAAGGCAAACTGATACTGGTTCTTTGATTAAGTTATAAGCAGGTAGTTAAATCTCTCTACTAGGGAGTTAGAGTTGCTGCCTACAGAAGAAAGACTGCGGGAGATTGAACCTCAGAAAAGCTATATCCAGGCTGTGCCTTGAAAGAGCATTAGATTCTTACAGAAATATTCATCTAGCCTGGGAATGGTACCAGGATTGAGTTAAATGGATGTTGGTTGTGAAGTATAGAGGATTTAAATGAACATTTTCTTTCCAATCTTACTTCCTGTGGTTATATGCTTCCCTTCTAAATGCATCTGCTTAGCTCTTAATAATTCATTAGGGAAGTATGTTAATCTCTATGTATGTTTCATGTGACCACAGGGAACTGACCCTGACTTGGTGGTAACATATCCTAAATTATAGGCAAATTTTAGGGAAAAATAGTACAGTGTGACTCCACTACTAAACTTTTGAGTCTAAACCTAAAGTTAGAATAGCCACAAAGCCACAAGTATAATCAATTTTATAATCAGCCAATATATTCTTTGTTTTTACATTACTGTCTTCCTCGCTTGTTTTCTACCACCTAGAAAGGTGTGGAGTCTTTCAGTGGGTGCCCTGTTCGCATGCAAAACTTTTACACTTTTTACAAGGCTGTCCATTAGCAAATCATTTTCTAAGACATTTGTTAACTACTTGCAGAAAAATCTGAATTCAGTTAGAATTTTATTAAAGAACCCCCTTTTTCCCCCCCACAATTTCTCCCTTATTCCCACTTCACTCCCCGTCAAAGAGTATCGTAAGTCCTCTGCTTCATGTAGCATCAAAATGGTTTTGGAATGAATGGCAAAAGTCCATTACTGTTGCTATCAATTTTCTCAAGAAAATATTATCTAGCTCTTAAAAATTGTGTTTGCATAAAAATAGCACATTCTCAGTTCAGTCTCGTTTGTTTTGTTCATTGTCTTATCCTTGTTTGATGATACTTTTATTTATTTTAAAACAAAATTGTGCCACAAAGATGGAATGTAGGTCAAAGTATATAGAGCAACATGAACAATTCGAAATTCTGCCTCCTATTGGCATGGCAGTCAGAGGAGAACGCCAGAGGAGGCCTCTGAGAAATAGAGAGCTGAAGTTATCTCCTGATATACACCTTCCCCTCCCTGGTGACGTGGATATGCTCCCCTTTATCCATCCCCTTTCCATCCCAAAGCACTTTTGTCTGTTTTTCTTATGGTCTTATAAAGACCAATTTTGCAATCAGTTAAAAAAAAATTGTTAGATACTTTCTTTATCTGAGTTCCTGTGCTGTGAACTGTATAATCAAAAAGTAAGACAGAACTTTCCATAAGCAATCTATAGCCTACTAAGGGAAGCAGATTTCCTTCATTTTTTTCTTTCAACACAGGTTTAATAAATCCTTGAATGGGTATTCTGTGCCTGTTATTAGATTAGGCAGTAGGGATAATAAATAAAAATATAGGATAACTAGGATATAGGATATCTATCCCCAGTCTGAGACAAGCAAAAAAAAAAAGAAAAAACCCCACAATTTTTACACTATTTAAGTAATTGTTTTAACAAGGGAAAAATTTACATCTAAGTACTAGTGGAAGCACAAGCACCAAAACCCTTCCTGCAGAAGTTTAAAAAGGCCTCATGGAAACCAAACAGCTATCACTTGGAGTAGTAACAGCAGGAGTAGCAGAACACACAAGACACAAACGGAGCACAGGTCAGTAATAGGTATAATTTATTTGTACACTTGAGAGTGGAATTGGAAATATATACCTTTACACATTTTTATAGCTCTTTCATTACCTTCCCTAATGCCTGTACATTCATAGTAGGTTTCCAGCTAATGTTGTTCAAATTAAGTACCTAATGCCAGATACAATGGAAAGAATACAGATGATATAGGTTTGAATACTAACTTTGATATTTTATACCTTATAACCTTAGATAGTTATATTACCTTCCTGATCTATTATCTGAAAATAGGAACAATGTCCCCTCCCATATTGAGGGGTTTTTGCAACTATTATCTGAAATAACTGCTAAAAATTCTAGCACAGAGTCTGTGTATCTAGAGGGCTCTCAAGTAATTACTATTGCTTTTATTATTTTAATATAATTTTATGATTACATTTCATTTATTTAAAGCATTTTTCCATTTTCGTGATTTAAAGGAAAGCATCAAGAAATATATAATTACCCGTCAATATAATAATGTTAATTCTTCAGCATTTAAAACGACTGGTTTATAAACGTGTCTACGTTTATTCTACCACACTTGTAGGTAATATAAAGTTAATCTGATTTTGTACTTACGGACATTGATAGTTAAGAGAATTTTTTGTTTTTTTGCTTGTTTTATTTTGATAATCTTCTTATCAAAACACTTGAGGTAAGCAAGTGTTCACCCCCTATTCTGTGCTTTATTGATGGGAACTTATCACCCAAAGCAATTCTAATCATGTAGATAAGTAAAGGTATTGATTGGTTTGGCCATGGTCCAAGCATAGTTCAAGTTGAAAATTGTTTTCCCAAGTGCCCGGAGCTCATTTGGCTATTGCCTCAAGACTTTTTATGCATAATTAATCAGAGGGAAGGCTGGGGAGAGCAGGACAGAATGAGAGTATTGACCAGCCTCACTACCGCAGCTCCAACAGAAGCATTATTTCTGGCCCCTTTAAGCTGTCACAGTGTCAGAGGCATGAACGATAGTCACGACAGTATTATTAGATGGAGCAAGACAGCAGCTATAGTGCTTGATTCAGGCCACCATGCCCTTTATCTAGGGGATGAAGGACTGGAAGTTATCATGTCTTTTGTTCAAAATATTAGTTTGTAAATTTGTTATAGGAATTTTAAGGAAACCTAGTAGCATACTAACCCTTTTTTTAAAATGTCTTAAAATAGGAAATATATATACATACAATATATACCATAAACTGCCTCAGAATTTAAAATTTACGAGTGCAAAGCTTACATACTAAGATGAGCCATTCTCTCCCAGGTGTTTAGTTAAATATACTACCTGTCAGAAAATCATAGAATAAACAAATAGAAAAAAATAAAGCATTCATTTCTCACAGTATAGTTTTCAGTTCTTTGGTTATACCCTCAGATATCACTGCTATTGCTCTCTTTCATCAGTGCCCTCTCTTGTTACTCAGTCTATTATAGGCCTTCAGGTTTTAGTTCAGCTCGCCAATGCTTAATACTGTTGAGCACTGTTTCCTCTAGGAAGCACTACTTCTCAGGGCTCAGTCTCCCGTCTCCTACCCGCCATGGTTTTCCTCTTCTGTCTCTGGCCCTTCCTCTACCAGCTTTTCAAGGCCCCCCCTTCCTCTACCCCAACTAGCCGTATGAGTGTGCCTCTGGCTTTGTCCCATTATACTCCCTTTTCTGCCTCTATTCCCTGAGTATTCTCCCCAGGCAATTTCATCCACTCCCGTGGCATCAGTTACCCTGTATGTTTCTAAAAGCTATATACATGCCTAGTATGCAAAGATTTTTGTTTTGTTTTGTTTTTAATACCAAGGGAAATTCTAGAATTCCAAGACTGAGTTCCTAAGACTGATTCTTCCCCCTTCCCTGTATATTGACATAATTTTCATTCCGTCCTCCCTAACTGTCATCTCTGGGCATTTATATTTGCTCTTGGAGGAGGTTTGCTGCCATTCTCTCCTTTCCTCCCCTACACTTTTTTGTTATTTCAACTCATACTGATCCTATAAGCCTTTTTTGAGCCTTCTCCCCAACTTCCTCTCTTTAAGGAAATATGTATTTTTATATTTGTTTATATATATAAACATATATATATGTGTGTGTATTTTTATATTTGTCTTTCTTACTCATTCGATTGTAAGCTCTATGAGGAAAGGGACCATGCTGATGTACACTGAGCACGTTATCTGATACACAGGATACACTTCAGTAGTTTTAAAATTAGAATTTTGTGTTAAGTTGAGCATATGGTCAATATAGGGAGTCATGGGGCTCATAATATAATCACTGACTTGCACCTTTTGAAGGAAGAGTGTACACGAGGGAGGCTCCAGGGAGAACCCAGAGACTGTAGCATTTGATTTTAAAATAGTCTTTGGTACAGGTAAGAGGAATGAGCATTAAAGTTTGTTTGGTTTTTAAAAATATTTTCTTTAGGACTTACCATATATACATACACACATACATATATTTATACACATTATATGTGTATATATAGATACACTTTATATCAACAAAGAGTTACCTAAAATCCGCAGAATGGAGGCTGTGATAGACTTTAAGGGTAAATCCCAGTAGCACTGCTGAGTTTTTTTCGGCTTGTCTTTATCTCCTCTTCTGAGTCTGACTGTCATATTTTGTTTCTGTACCTCAAAAGAGATGACGTTAGACCTTTATCAGTTGTAGAGGGAAACATCCAACCTTAACAAATATTTAAGGAGTCCCTGTTGTAGGTATAATACACGGGAACATGCTGTGGAGAATGAAGAAGAGAAGTGTAGTGTAGCCCCTGCCCGGAGCCATAGTGATCAGTGTCAAAGGTGGGATGGAGCAGTAGATAGCAAGTTTATTTTTCTAGAAAGGGAAATCACACTCCCTAATATAGAAAAATATTTTATTCTGTGCCTCACCTTCTGGTAACTTGATGGCCTTGAGAAAGAAGCATTTGATTTTAAAATAGATACTTCCTTTTAAAAAGAGTTAGTCTTCAGTACAGTTAAGAGAAGTAGGGCTTCCCTGGTGGCGCAGTGGTTGAGAGTCCGCCTGCCGATGCACGGTACACGGGTTCGTGCCCCGGTCCGGGAGGATCCCACATGCCGTGGAGCGGCTGGGCCAGTGAGCCATGGCCGCTGAGCCTGCGCGTCCGGAGCCTGTGCTCCGCAACGAGAGAGGCCACGACAGTGAGAGGCCCGCGTACCACAAAAAAAAAAAAAAAGTAGGAGCTAAAGTTTTTTTATTCTCATTAAAACTGAACCTTATTCTCATATATACATAAACTTGGTATCAACAAAGAGTTACATAGCATCCACAACATGGAGGCTGTGATAGACTTTAATTAATTCCTAGGTAAAATTAGTATGTATTACAGTTTAGAGAAACAAAACACACAAACCGGCTAATCAAAATGTTCAGCTAACAGAGCTGGGGCTTTTTTCATTAGTTGTATTGTCTCGAATTTCATCACTGCAACAGCTGGCTTCTTGTCAATTTATACTTTGGACCTTTACATCAAACAGCAAAAAATTAATTACAGGAAAAGAAATCCCGATAGGAATTTCGCGCTTAGAGATTTTTCACAATTAACCAGGCATGAATGGTGCTGTTTACAGACGAAATGGAAAGGGAGAAAAGGAACAGCGTAGAATTTTCTAGAAGCATTAATTAACCATAGCAATGTTAGTCACTTGCTTCCCTGTGTTTGTTTTAAAGTTGTTTAGCTAAAGCTTTCAGCCTTCTCATTTCTGGAAGCATCCACTTCTGTTACTATATTGAATGCAATGAATCATGGCCTGAACTGTGAGTTTTCTTACAAAATGTCCCAAGTGGCAGCTCAAAAAATTACCATCCTCACTTCATTTTGAAACGAGTACCATCCTATGTATTACCTTAGTGATCATAATTATAATTTAACGAGCAGAAAGAGCATGCTTTGATGGTTAGTGCCAGGTTACTTGCAATGCATATTTTGGACTTGGAAGTCTTGTTCTCAGGAGTCACACTCATTGCCTCTCTGCACTAGAGATAGTTTAAATGTGACTTTTCTAAGCCTCTTATCTGTTGAGTAAACCAGCCGAAGACTTTTTAAATGCTTTCCTCAATCTAGGCTTCTACTTTTTTCTTCTTTTTTTATGTAGCTTAGAAACCCTTACTTGTGTTTCATTCTTCTAGTTCCTAACATTCTAATACAGTGAGTAGCTCTTACCCTTTTTAAGACTCAGACGCCTGGAGCATCTGAAGAACACCTTTCTCTCCTCAGAAAAATGCACAGATGAACATACATACAACATTTTGCATAAAATATCAGGAGTCGGTAGGAAAGCACGAACCCCAGGTTATAAATGCCTGTTGCTTTCACTGAGGAATGTATACATATATTATGTATGCATGTAAACATAACATATTTATATATAATTTAGAAATATATATACACACATATTTTTTAATTTGGTTAAATTAAAATGCTGATTCAGATCATGTGTTCCCTATTCCATCAGGTTATCTGTACTAAAACAAGTCAATTACCTTCTTTACCATTACCTGAATAAATTTAGATTTCTTATCCATCTTTATATACAGCAGGCCTTACTTATAAGCTTATTTGGGTGAGCATGTTTCACTGTACTGTCTCAAATGCTGCCACATTTCCTAAGTAATCTGTAGACCATAGCTGAGAAGAACATTCTTAACTTGTTTTAATGATAATATTTTTCTTCATTAGGTTTGTGAGCTGAGAACTAGTGTAAGATACTAACGGGCATTTTCCACTTTTTTCTTTTCAGTCTGAGAATGGTTCACTGTTATCCAAGGTCACTTTGAAAGTCTTTCTGTGATTTGCTTCCATTAATTTTATGCTTGTGTTTAGAGTTTTGAACCAAATATGAATTTAATGTTGCATTTGTCTATATTAAACTTAATTTGCCCCTTGTCAGATCATTTACAACAGAGATAACATTCAAAAGCCACTCTGTAAAATGTTTTGATTGCAATCACTAATGGAATTTTTCTGTCTATTTCTTTGTTGTATGCAACTTTCTATATCTTTCAATTTAAAAAGAAGCCTCTCCAGGAGATTTTTCAGAGAATCTAAATTAGTCTGTAATAGAGATTAATAAATTATTCTCTAATAGAATAGGGTCTTCTTCATGTCATATTTTTTTAAACAGTTCTTTTTTCTAACTCAGAAGTTTAATTTCATATTCCATATTATGTAAGTATGCTTCTTGGAATATTCTTTAAAGTAGTGACATACAAAATCCTAAATTGGATTATGATACCAAACATTTTTACCACTTTCATTTTTTTCTTATATTTTTTCCAAGTACTTAATTTGCCCTCATGTAATAAATTTTCTTCTTAATAGTTAATAGTTTTAGATGTTATTGAAAAGATAAATGAATGTTTAAGATCAATGTATGTTAGAAGGCACTAAAATGCAGTCTTATATTTAAGTAATAAAGAGTATTTTTAAAGTAGAAACTTAAACATGTACATTAAGGAATATAATTTGCGTGTGTGTTAAACATTATTTTGAGAAACAATTTACTACCTTGTGCCTGTGTCTTCAAATAATTAGCAATGTTGAAAACTTGGGAAATGTTTTCTCTTAGAATCCTATCTGCTATTTACCTTTTGAACCAGTATTTTACTTATTCAGTTGATGTTAGGGAAATATCAGACAAGTGTACAGAGATGCATTTATAAGACTGGTCTTTTTTTATAATGCTAGAATATTAGAAAAAGCCAAAATGACTAACATGAGGAAAATAGTTAAATAAAATTGCATTTTATGCACAAAATGGAATACCGTCATGGTGATAATATACTTATTAACATGGAAAGTGTTATATTAAAATTCAAAATAATATATAATATACCTACCTTTTTTCAAAAACTAGTTGTTAAGTAGGTAGGTAGGTAGGTAAGATAGATAAATAGATAGATGGATATGTATATAAGTATAGGTATGGATATAGATAGATATATATAGCTATTGCTATAGATATAAATAAAAATAAATAAAATATTTATCAACAGGGAAACAGTGATGTCATTTCGCTTGGGCTGCTATAATGAAATGCCAAAGACCAGGTAGCTTATAAACAATAAAAGTTTATTTCTCACAATTTCTGGAGACTGGGGGTCTGAGATCAGAGTGCCAGCATGGTTGAGAGAGGGACCTTTTCCAGGTCATAGACTTCTAGTGATATCTTTTTGTGGTGGAAGGAGAAAGGGAGCTCAGTGGAGTCTCGTATTTATAAAAGTGCTAATCACTTTCATAAGGGCTCTACCCGCATGACGTAAACACCTTGAAAGGTCCCACATCCTAAGACCATCATACTGAGGATTAAATTTCAACTTAGGTGGAATAGAATCATCTGTATACTATATATATACACTATAAAAATATATATTATATAGCATAATATATACAATATATAGCATATATGTGTGTATATAATATACAGTATAACTATAAATAACCCCTGAGAGCTTGTTCAGGGGTTGCAGGATGAACATGTAGTAGGAATCATGAAGGAAGAGTGTAGAGGGGGGATTCCTAACATAGCAACCTGACTTGCCCTATCAATCTGGGTGTCTTGTAGCAAAATTACTTTCACAGTCAATTCTGCCTTTTAAGATCTAAAATAGATAATTCAAAGAACATTAATACTTGGCTTAGGGAAATGTGTTTGTATTATAAAATATACGAATAAACTCATCGGCATAGAATTTCCACACTTTAAAGAGAAGAATAATGTTGTACCATGAAACCAAGTGAAGAAGAGCCAAATAGCTGCCTTGAATTCATCCTGGTTGCTTGTGTGTCTGCTGCAGAGTTGGGCTGGTTAGTTCCCGCCTCAGAATGATGGGAGCCAGAAATTTTAGGTTTATAGTAACTCTCACTTATTGGTTTTTATGTCATTCTTTTCTGAGCAGCATCAGAAATGAGTGTGTAATGTAAAAGCTGCCAAACATTGAAAGCTTTAGCCGCCAGACCCTGTACCAAGTGCCTTAACGTACCTCGTTTGAACCTTAAAAGAGCTTTTATGAAACTTGTTATCCTATTTTACAGATGAGGAAACTGTGTCCCGGAGAGATTCAATTGCCTAAATTCATGTTTCTCATAAATGTCCTCATTGGAACTAAAATCCATGCAGCAGGCAGTCATCAAATCCTGTTATTTCCACCTCAAAAATGCCATTCTTTTCTCCATTCCCACTGCATCTGGTCATCTCTCTTTTTTTTTTTTTTTTGGCCACGCAGTGCGGCTAGTGGGATCTTAGTTCCCCAACCAGGGATCAAAACTGGGCCCTTGGCAGGGAAGGCACAGAGTCCACTAGACCACCAGGGAACTCCCCTGGTTATTTCTTATCTTATACTTTGAATTCCATGGTAGCTTTCCTACCATTCAGCTATTTCCAATATCCAGTGTCTCCTCCACATTGTATTTACCAGAGATACTTTAATAAAAACACATTTGAGCTTTGCATCCCCCTACTTAAAAGTAGCTTAAGGTTTAAAGATTGTAAGGCCCATCCTAACTAGCTTCATCCTGCCTGTCTCACCTCTTCTCCTTACCACAAGCACTATTTCATGGCTAAACCAAACTCCTTACTACATCTCACCTTCTCGCTCAACACATTTGCACATCATTCCATTATCTTGGAATCTCTGTCCACATATGAGAATTTGGTCAATGTTTGCACTATATTTCCATGGTATCTGCTTCTAAGCAATACAGGAGAGTGGTAACCAAGGGTGAAGGTGCTAAAATCAAACTGTCTGGGCTAATAGGCCCCACTACTTAATAACTCTCTGTGCCTCAGTTTCCTTACCTATAAAACTGGGACAATGATAGTAACAACTTCAGGGTTGTTGAAAATGAAAGGAATTAATTCATGTGTAATGCTTAGAATAGTGCCTGGCAAATAATAAGCCAACATTAAGCTTTTGTTGCTGATTATACTATGATAATCATGATGGCAGTGATATAACAATCTTCCCCCAGAAAGGCTAAAGAAATTGCTTATTAATACTGGAGTCAACTCAGAGATTCATGGTCATACCAAAATAAAAGTATTTTGCCTATAGAGAGCTTGGATCTGGTTTGTAGGCTACTATACTTTAGCTACCCTATGGCATTTCTGGTCTCTCCTAAATTCCCAACTAGTTGAAATCCCACTAGTACTAGGACATATAATTTTCTCCAGACAGTACCTTCAGTATCAGCAATGAATATGCTGGACTACAATTCTGGAGGTGCATCTTTTTGCTGGTTGAATGGATGATGGAGCAAGCTATGCCATGGGTTCACTATGGGCTGATGTGAATCAGGCTCCAGACCTAGGCAGGACTCCTAAATGTAGCAGAGGGAAGTTCCTGTATCACTTTAAGACACCATAAAGTAAATAAAGGCCCGCAGAGTTAGAAATCTTGTTCCCTCCTCTGTCACATAGCAGACAACAATATAAGAAGTATTGTTTAGACTGAAATACTCAAATTAAGGAAAAGTTTTGCAGACACTGTAATTTTTATGAAGCTGCTACAGATATATTTGGATGTTGTTTTTATTTTGATGACTATAGTCCTGAAAAGTTAAATGTAAATTGCAGTGTTTCTTAGTAGAGTTTACCATTTAAAGCAACTCTACAGTAAATCATTTTGAATTACATCATAGCTTGTTAGTTTTTATTTATTAGAATATTAATATGCTAGCTTCTTTTCTGCCTTTCTTTTTTATTGAAGTATAACTGACATAACATTACATTAGTTTCAGATGTACAACACAATGACTCAGTATTTGTATATATTGCAAAATGATCATCCAGTCAGTCCAGTTAAGATCCATCACCCTACATAGTTACAAAACTTTTTTTTTCTTGTGATGACAACTCTCAAGATCCTCTCTCCTAGCTAACTTTCAAATATGCGATGCCGTATTATCAACTATAGTCACCATGCTGTACATTACATCCCCATATTTTTTAATTTTTATTTTATAACTGGAAATTTATGTCTTTTGACCCTCTTCACCCATTTGCCCAACCCCCCACCCCTACCTCAGGCAACTACTGGTCTGTTTTCTGTCTCCATGCGCTTGTTTTTTGTTTGCTGGTTGGTTGTTGTTATTGTTGTTTTTAGACTCCACATATCAGTTAGATCATACGGTATTTGTCTTTTTCTGTCTGACTTATTTCACTTAGCAACTATTTACTTTAAAGTAGGACACACTTGTATCAGCTACGGTACTTTCCAACTCAAAGGAGAAACCTGTGGCTTAGAAAATTGCAGCATTAAAGTGGCAAATGTAAGTAAATTTTGGAAAGTAGTGTTTAATTTTTAGGAGAAAAATAAGAAGCCATAAAATAGAAATCTAACCTGGGGAAAACAATAGGAGCCATTCTATTAGACCACTAATATCTAAATTTGATTTTCAGAAGGAAGAATGTATAATATGTAGATGTTATTATTTTATTTCATGTTTAAAGTGTATCAGGTTTCTGGTTCTCATCATTATAATGAGAAATAATATCAAATGGGTTCCCAACGAAGTGTCCCAGCTGTACACACACACACACACACACACACACACACATTTAAATTAAAGATATACATCTAATGGTGGCACATGGGTCTGAGAAAGGGATGGGGAAAATGAATAATAAAAGTGATGACTTGGGTTTCTGTAGCACCTGAAGTTTAAAACATACTTGCCTGATGTGATGAGGTAGAAAGAACTTTGGATTTTAATGAGAAGAACTAAATTTTAATGGTTGCTTTTCTAGTTATTATCCACGTGAGGTTGGGCAAATGCCTTAACTGTCTAGAGTTTTGGATTTCTCATCTGTGAAATGGATATAATAGAGAGTTCCTTCGAGGATCAAAAAATAATGTACATACAGCCTTTGGAAATTGCAAAGCATTGTACAGATTTCAGAGATTATAGAAATAGAGATCTCAAAAATTACTCTGAGATTTCAGAGATTATTTCAGAGATGAAATAAGTATGACAGAGATACTGTTCTCAGTTTGTGCATGAGGAAAATGAGATGTAGAACAAGGAATGTGTGACCAGGCTAAAACTGTGCCCTGGGCTTTTGAGTCCAAATGCTGCCGGTACTGCATGCTAGACTGTGCTGTTTCTAAGCCAGGGTTGTGCATCATTTATAGGGCACAGCTATAGTAAACTATAACCTAAACTGATTTCAAAGACTTTAAAACATACAATTATTGAGTCATCTTAATAAGAAATGCTAATATTACCAGGTGATGTTTATGTTTGTTTTCAACTGCAGGTAATGAATTTGGGCATCCTGAATGGTTAGACTTCCCAAGGAAAGGAAATAATGAGAGCTACCATTATGCAAGAAGGCAGTTTCATTTAACTGATGATGACCTTCTCCGCTATAAGTTCCTAAATAACTTTGACAGGGATATGAATAAATTGGAAGAAAGATGTCATTGGCTTTCAGCTCCACAGGTAAGCTCTTTACTCTAAATGTTATGTTTTAGTCACCAGTGTTTTACATGCTTAGAATGGCAATTGATTTAAATCTATATGCAGATCTTTTAAACAGCATTTTATTATTCAGTGTGTAGTGCCCTGTGACATACTTCAGGTTGTCAAAACATGTTACTGAAGTCTCCCCAATAGATAATGAAAATCTTAAACATAATCCCCTGCTTACATTCGTGGTTAGCTTGTCGTTGTTGTTTAAATTTAGTAATTTTTATTTCAATTGGTTAAAATAATTGACAAAAGCTCTGCATGGCATCCACTTTGGAAATTGCTGTGGAAATATCTTAATTGTTTTGACTGTTTTTCTTTACATAAATAATTATGCTGTCATAAAGAAACTGCTTTGACAACATGGAGATTTCTTTATTCCTTTTTTTTTCCTTCCTTTACTGGTCTCTAACTTGTCATTTCAATAGATGCCATTATACCTCCATGCTGTTTTGTATTTTTCATGAGCCTGACTCTCCTCTGGAATTAAAGTCTCAGTTTTCAATAAGTTTTAGAAAATGTAATTAACAGGTTCAGATTTTATACAGTGTTTTTTTTTTCCCTTGCAAAAATTTGCATATAATATGTGTTACTTATAATCCATTTACTGTCTACTGGTGCTGTTTGAAACTACTGTTGATGTGTTTTTACTTTGGTGTCTCTGATTTTTTTTTTTAATGGTTGGACAAAGGTACTTATATTTTCAGTAAGATTGGCTACATGACACAAATGCCCTAATCACATTTATTAGTAGTGCTGTTTCCAGAAGAGAGAGCAAAATGATGCGCCTTTTCAATAGGAACAATGTTGAATACCAAAAGGCATGCTGTTTGCTCTAGAGCCTTAGCTCACATTTCTAAATTACCAAGAGTGGCGCTGCTGACGTGCGTGGAAATAAGTCCTATCAAAGCTGGGGCTGGAAGAGGGTAGGGTTGAGAAAACAAAGCCTTCTCACTACCTACTGTAAAATGTGGTGTATAAAATAAGAGAGCTTGTAGATGTTGTAATTCCTTTTCAGACTTTCTCTATTATTAGGCAAAAAAAAAAAGTATACTGTGAAGGACTCTTGGTTGTTTTTGAATCTGACAAAGTCGTGCAATAATGTAAAGTTTTTAAGAAAACTACAACTTCAGAAATCTGGATATAATAACAATGTTACATCATATTTTGAAAAGTAATTTTATATACCTTACCTCATTAAGGACTAAAACAAAAGTCTTAAAGAAAATTCACTTATAAGTAGATCTAATACACACACACACACACACACACACACACACACACAGATGCTTTATGTATAGCACAGGTGCTATATTTTTAGCTAAAACCTAAGCCCAAACCCTAATCCTCTGTCTGTGCTTTGTTTGAAGTTGGCAAGTTGCTGGTGAGCTTTTATACTCCTTAAGCAATTTTTTGAGACTGCTGTTGGCCTAGAGTTTGATAGGGCATGATTGCAACATGTTCAAAAAATATAACATGCTAGAATTTTCATTTTTGGCTTAATAACTAACAAGGCTGTTAATAAAAACAACTTTTTTGTAAAGAATTTACTTGTAGCAGCATCTGGGTATTATTTAAATGTATTATGCGTTTTAATTCTTGCAGGCTCATGTTAGTGAAGAGCATGAAACCAATAAGATCATTGCTTTTGAGAGAGCAGGCCTTCTTTTTGTTTTCAACTTTCATCCAAGCAACAGCTACACTGATTACCGACTTGGAACGACAGTGCCAGGAAAATATCCTTTTTGTTGCCAATGAATATGACTGTCTGCATTCAGTTTTTTTATTGCATCATAGAGCGTCAGAAAAACTAATGCTGATCTTGGTGACGGTAGCTCTCAGTTTCTTCATCTGAAAAATGAGGGACTTAAAATAGTTGATAAATCTTTGCTTAATTCAGTTACACTAAGTTAACCCTAAACTCCATTCTGGCTCTAAAAAGTATGATTTTTAACATTTTCTTAAGTAATATTTTAATCCAATATGTAGTATAGGATTAATATACTATTAATAGTATAGGAGATAATTGTTGTTTCTCTTTATGAAAATATTTTGTAAGTTGCCCTTGAGAATTGTCTCCTTTCCCCCTCTCCACTGAGTGAGCAAGTAGACAGTAGCTGTAAAGATAGCTTCCTTCCCCTTTCTTTTTCCCGTCTCCTAAAATACAAGACATAGCTCGCTTTTATGGGCCTGAATTGGTAAGGAATCAGGGCATGGGAGGTGGAAGCAAAGGAAATAATAGGGAGAATGTTTTGATATCGTCTGAACATTCATTTACTCATCCATTCATTCATTTCATGCATCTATCTATTGAACACCTGCATGCCAGCCCTGTGCTGGGTGCTGGAAGTACAGGAATTTTCCTGGCAGATTCAGTCACTGCCTTCATTGAGCTTTTAAGCTAGTGAAGAAGACAAACATTAATAATTGTAAGTGTGATCATTGTGACAAAGTGAAACCTGCTGTGTATTTTAAAGAGATTATGGCTTACCCAATCCATGGGAAAAAGTGACAGATTCAGGATCTAGCAACAAACCAGCACAGATTTTTAAACAGGCAGTAGAAATAATGTGTTCTTCCTCTGAAGCCCTAACAATGATTAATGTCAGCCACCTGAGTGAGATGCCAGATGCCAACCTGAAGTCCTACGCGTCAGGGTGTCTCTAGCTACAGTAAGAGAAACCCCCTTTTTGGCTGGCTCAAACAATAAGGAAAATGCATTTTGCCAAACAATGAAAGCCCTGAGGTAGGGGGACCCCAGCACTATGACAATATCATCAAGTTCCCTGGTCCATTGGCCTTTCTGCTTTTAACTCTCAGGGTGCCAGCAGTGTCCAAAGGCTGGCACCTGGTAGAGTTGCAAGACAACAGCCATGGTTCCAAATGTCACCTTCAGACACAACAAAAGGCAAATAGATTTGTGTCTTTTTTCAAGAATGAAGTCACTTTAGCAAATTTCCTTTTGTATCCCATTGACCAGAATTCAGTCACATATCCCCAGAGAGGTGTCTAGGGAGGAGAATGCTATCATCATGAGTAGCTTAATCAGGAATTACCCCTGAGTCTCCAGGAAGTGGCCTCCTTGGTGAAGTGGTTGCCCAGACAGAATGTTTCTTGGCAGTTGGGAGTAAAGGGCCATACTGTCGGTAAGTAGCCTGTGGCATCTGTGCTGCTCAGTGACATTCAGCGTCGTGAAAGATGTTCCCTGTCTTCTACCCCAACCCTCCCAGATCAGCATCCCACAGGACATCAGAGCATTGGGGAGGGAAGGCTATTGCTGTGACTAATAGTCTAAATGTGCCCCAGTTAATACAGAGAATGCTCAGATAATGGAAATCAGTGTAATGGGTTGTCTGCACTAAAGAAGAGCTGTACTGTTCAGGAGGCAAACGTTCTCACCATCTCCATGAAGAAATGCAAACAGATGCTAGACATGTAGCAACTCATACATAAGCCTTCTCAGCTACAAACTGCTAAAAGTGATACCCCTAGACTAAATCCTGCTATATCTAATAATGTCATATAGTCAAGACATAATTTTGATTTTTATCAGACCAAAATGCAATTACAGAACACTTGTGATCTATTGCAGTGTTTGTTAGTTAAGTACTGCCCTTGACCCTAAGTGGGGAAGAAGAGATGTACAAAACCAATTTAGGATGTAAGGCATAATGCAGTAAAGGGGATGGGGCAGGAGTGTTCCACAAACTTATCCTCATGTTTAACAGAGGATAAGTAAAAGAAAAATAAATAAATATGAGAGAGAGAGAAAGAAACAGAGATTGATTAATTGATTGATTGAAAAGGAAAAGACTTTTAAGCCTGGATGGGGGAGGGGAGAGAGAGAGATGATTAGTGGACTGATGGATTGATTAAGAAAAGACCTTTAAGCCTGGACCTCGAGAAATGGATAAAATTGTAGAAAAAATTGAGGAAGGCCGTTCAAGCTGTTGGAAATCAGAGACTATCCTTTGATAATGGATAGTACCATAGATTAACTGGAGAATGAGGACCAGAAGGAAAAGTACTCAGAGATAAAACTGAAAAGACAGATTGCCATCACATAATAGAATATTTTAATGCCTTATTAATTAGTTTAGGCTTTTTTTCTATAGTTTCATAGTGAGTCACTGAAGGGTTTGGGCTAGGGAGCTACTTGATAAGAATGTATGCATTTGGAAAAGTTCTCATGTACCCAGGGTGTTAGAGAGCTTTTATGAGGAGAGAGGTTGGAAGTACAGGTATCAATTATGAAAAATTGAAGTACACGTAAAAGAGAATTAGGGTATGAACTGAAGTAATGTCCATAGGATAGAAAGAGGTATATGAAGCACTTTCTTGCAGTGAAAGGACTCAGCAATTGTTTGGACACGGGGTGTAGAAAAGAAGATACAAGGTTTCACTTTGAAGAGTGAGAAGAATGGTAGTAGCATTATTACTGAGGATAGCAAAGCAAGGAGGAGGAGTAACCAGTTTGGGGAATAGAAAATATGAATTTAATTTAGCATCATTGACAAATGGAAATATATGGAATTTCAATGATGATGTCTAGGAGAAAAATCTTGGCTCAAGCTACATTGATCCCCTATCTGAAGTCTGTGTAATTTAACAATATTATTAAATGAAAATATATATAATAACATAATATATTTTACTAAGTAAAATCCATCCCCAAAGTTAATTTTGTTTAATGATACAAAGTTACACTGTACATGAAAGTCTAGTTTGGTTTTGGTAAACCTTGCCACAAATTGAATCTTTAGAAATTTAGCAATTTGTTTAAATGCCCATAGGCACCTGTTATACAGAAAATTTCTATACTGATAAATACTGAATGCTTTATATGAATGACTCATTTCAGAATATGTACTCATTAAATGTTGTAATGATATACAGATCTTGGAAAACTGGGCCATATCTTTATAGAAGTCATAGTTGCAGCCTTAGTCATCTGTTGCATCTCTAAGAGAACCTTGAAGAAATATTGTTTGGTTCTTTTACTACAAGTATTTTGTCTTCTACAGATTTGTGCCCACTTGGACCTTATTTACTCTTGCTGCCTTTCTCATTCCTGTCTTTCTGTAAACAAGCTGTAACTAATTCCCATATGTTATTGCTTCCTCCAAGGACATTTGCATTTTAATAACAGTCTCTTTGAATACTCAAAAGTATGGAAGACCTAATGGACTAGATGTCTAGTAGAATAATTTTTTTTATAATGAGGATTTTTCTTTTGAGGAAAGGAAGGCAGGAGAGCATTTCCAACATACCTTAAACCATATTTTCTAATTAGCTATATTACTACTGCCAGCCCTAACTCCTAGCTTGAAATCATAAAAACTTCTAGTTTTTGAAATGCTTTATACTCCAATGACCCAGTTCGGTGCAGAAATCCCACCTATATACTCCTTCACAAATCATAGCAGTCATTAGAACACTTTCCAGTCTTAGGAATCTCACTATTTCACAAGGTAAACAATTCAAGTTTGTTTGTTTGTTTTTAATATAGCCTTAAATGTAAATGCATTAATTCTGTACTCTGGGTCCAATGCCTGTTCTATATGCCAGCTATTCAAATCAAAAAGGCATTTAACTTGTTCCTCACAGTACCACCTCTGCTTAGTCTACCCTCTTCCAGACCAAATATACCTCTGGTTTCTTTAATAGATTCTTATGATACTTTCCAGACCTGTTGCCATCATGTCTCTCTTATCAAAATCCACCCAGCATTGTTCACACTCCTCTTCATTGTGTCTCCAGAACTAACAGCAGAATATTCCAGATATGATCTGGCAAGTATGATATTGAGTGCCCCATTACCTCCTCTTATCTTGAGACTGCTGTCTCATTAATGGAGTTAAAGTTACATCAGCTTTTCTGGCAGCCATCACATTTTTCACTCATACTGTATTCACTTTCAAATAAAAAGCTTTAGCTTTTCTTTATGTGTACTTGTATTATGTCCTATCTCCCTTATTCTTTATTTATTCAGCTAATTTAACTAAAATCCCAAATTTAACATTGAACATAAAAAAACATTATTTTTTGTCTCTAAACTATTAATAGAGAAGATAAAAGAACACAAGAGTATTAATGTTATGATCATACCATCTCCCCTAAGCAATAGATAGATCTCTTCTTTCAGATTCTTGTTGTTTCTAGCTTAGCTTTAACAGTCCTTTTTACTATCCTTAGCATTTTACAAGTCTCATTTCTTTTTGGTCTTTCATCTTTCTGACTTTGTTCTTATACCTTTAAACAACATTGTAGTTCAGCATTATAGAATCATTTCAGGTATAGAAAGTACGAAAACATTGGGATTTCTATGCTGTAGTTTCTGACTTTACCAAAGTGTTCTTCTATGACACTGGTATTTCCAACTACTGAGCCAGTGAATTGAATACAGATTTTTCTCTGTGAAGGATCCACAGAGGCAAGATTGGATGTATTAATCAAGTCAGGAAATTCATCAAATTTTTAATTCCCAGAAAAGCAGGATTTGGTACCAGAACAAACTTAAAGTTTCTAAAGAAGTCATTTGAACTTCCTCTGTCACTATGAAATATAAACCTGCAATAGGCAGCATGTCTGAATTCTTGTGCAGTTCCATTTTTTTAACCTGTGTATCCTGTATATCAAATAGCAAGACATCAACTTTCACTCAGATCTGTGTAGCATATGTGCTGACTGTCTTCCCAAGAAACTGTTGTAAGGGGAGCTATTTTGGGGGCAATGCCAGGCAGAATAGAAGCAACACTTTAAGGATGCTTTTAGCTGTCACTTTAAAATAAGATGATAAATTTGGAAAGCTGAGAGGGTTGTCTGCTTTGTATTACTAAGGTTTTGAACCTGGTCTTCATGGTGATTGCTAAAGGACATAGTATTGTTTCTACAAAAGGAATCTGTAGCCATATTCTAGAAAACAAAAAATAGCAACAATAAAAACCCTTTGCCTGGGCAGTGTCTCCCATTTGTCTTTTTAGCCACTAATCTGCAGTGTAATAATCACCAGTGTTCTTTCCTACAGTGGATAGCAATGTGGGTGATGCAGAACTGAGACCCAATGTACTGGCAGGTTACATGCTCAGGAAGATAAAATGCATTCTCCTGATGTGGTGTATTTGCTTATGATTTTACATTGTTTAGCTGGAGAGAAAGCAAGAAACATAATGCCCTTTATAGTATCAGAATCATTATTGTATTTCTATGGTCACATTTCTTCACCATTATCAAATCAGCATTGAATCAAAAGGAAAATTGCTAAGCCCCTAAGGACAAACTACTCTTTCTAATCCATTTTGAATAAAACAAATGATGCTGCCTCATTTTGAGTGACATAGGGGAGAGCATGGGTGAAGGGTCCCTCTTTTGAGGACCTTCTGTTTGCTAGCCATTTTTATTAAGTATGTAGCTTAACATTCCCAGGTGCCCCGTAAGGTAGGTTGTGTTAGATTCATGTGACAGATCAGGAAACTAGGCCTTTAAGTAACTATTCAACTTCCCTCCAGCACAGGCTGGTGAAGGTTGAGCAGTGTGTTACAAAGCCCACGTTCTTTCTATTAGACCACAGTGCCCCTTTCTGCCATTCATGGGTGCGTACATTTAGTTGCTGGTGGTAGCAATAGTGGTATTAGAGATGATGACTTATTTCTGTAATGTTCAAAAGGATTTTGCTATAGTTCTGAGAAAATAGGTAGCATGAGAAAATTACACACAATTTCATGGCACAGACTTCAGTCTCGTCAGCTTCCCTCAGTACCTCACCATCACGCTTTACAAATTTTTCCCCACATATTCTTCCTCGTGACCCCTGTCACCATCATCCAAAAGAAAAAACTAAAAAATAAATTTTTTTTTAAAAGCAAAACATGAAATAATTGCTTCAGTCAATTATTGTGATTTCCCTGCATTCTGGAGAATATAAATGTGCCGTAGTTCTTTGCTCAAAGTGAAACCTTCTGATGCATCACATCAATTAAGTTTACTGTAAAATATTTATGTGAATGTTAAGCCCTCACAGCTCATTTTTAAGGTATGTGTCTTGGTATGTACAGATTCTTATCACTCTGAGAGCGTAAACAACACTAGTAACAAACGTTTTCAAATTATTTGTCAGCATGCTTTTGAGATGGGGTGAGAATAATAGTGTTATTGCAGCCCCCTTTCCAAATGGCTTTTCAAACTCTTATGATATTGAAATGTTAAGAGGAATCATCATAAGTTACGGCTTGTGAAGAATATATGAATCCAGGCCAAAAATATTTAAAGCTAAGGGAACGGATGAGTAAATAGTTGGATTTGACTCAAGATCTTTGCAATGTTTTCATTAAACTGCTGAAAGATGTACTTTTTAAAATGTAAATTCAGACACTGACATTTGCAACCTGCACACAGAGTTTCTTATGAGCATATAAGGTCACTTGGATGATTCACTG
Organism: Phocoena sinus; assembly: GCF_008692025.1. NCBI lineage: Eukaryota > Metazoa > Chordata > Mammalia > Artiodactyla > Phocoenidae > Phocoena > Phocoena sinus. The sequence continues at coordinate 110,632,978 of NC_045766.1, forward strand.
AAGTGTGATCGCCGAAGGCAGAGATGTTGTTGTGAGTTGCTTAGTTTACAGAAGCCTTTGAAGCGTGGTTATGTAACAGTCTGTGTTTGTTAGAATCTAGGCTTTATGCAGCAAATAAAAACAAAGGACTTAATTTAGGATTAGCTAGTTGCCACATTCTATCAAGATTTTATATGTAAAGGTTAATTTCTGGACTAAAAATGTAGAGCTTAACTTTTTAGTTTTCCAGGCTTAGATGTTTTGGTAAAAAATTAAAGGAAGAAAAAAAACAAGTCCAAGGGTTTCTCATAAAAGATCTACATAGTGACTTTGAACAGATGCAAGCATGTTTCTTTTCCTCATGCACATATGTGTGAGAGAGAGAGAGCACAAAAGCGCTTTTACTCTGTGTCCATTTAGTGATGAAGCTCTTTTTATGCGAATGGGGACAGGTAATCCTACTAACAATTTTATATTTAATGTAAGTCCTCCTTTTGTTTCTGTAGCTTCAAAATGGATGTACACTCATGGCCTTGGTTAGCCTTCTTTAGTTTCAAGGTGAAAGTAATACTTTTAAACATTACCTCATTACCTAGAGGTACTTTTGGTAATTTTTCATTGTTAAACACTGTCCAAAAACCCCTGTGATGTAATGATAATGACAAATATGTACCCCCCACCTCCACTGGCAATAAAGAGCCTATGATTTAGCTTCATTTTATACTCAGGAATTTGAGATGAATCACAAAGTAAGAAAAATATTTTGCAACTGCTGTAACACTTTTAGATTGGTTTAATATATATTCATAGGACTATAGGTAGTAATGAATAATGAGTGGGCCCTTACTACACACAAACGTTTTTAGGTTTTTTTTTTTTTTAATAGCTGAGTGCTATTCAGTGTCATTCAACAGCATTTCTGATTTTGGTTCATAGCTCAGTTGCTCAGTGATAGTCTCCTCTGGTTCCAGAAATTCATCTAACAATAGCTCAGTCAAGATTTCTCTCCTCTATTTCTTGTCTTTCTGGGGAAAACAGAAATCAGAAATATTATTGTATGCTATAAAAACAGGACATTCTCACCTACTAGTTGTGTCATTAATGGGAGGAAAACATTTGTTCCTAGCATAAGTATTTTTACCAATTTGTGAAAAGAGGTACTATTATATGGCAATTGACTCCAAGATACATGGTAAGACTGTCTTTCTTATATTAACAATTATATCTTTACTGGAATATATTAGGTAAACATAAAGCTAAATTGTTGATTGATGGATGGATGGATGTATGGATGGATGGCTGGATAGATGGAGGATACAGTTTCCTAATGGTGGAAGAGCCCTTAAAGTTGTTCAAAATTAAGTAATTAAAACACAAAGATTTCTATAATCTATTGCTTTTCCCTTAGAGCAGATGTTTAATTAAATGGTAGAAAGGAAAAATTGATAAAATATTATCAATAACATACATCATGATTTTGTAGAATTTGAAATTGTGGAATCTGCTGTCAGGATACTTGCTGAACAGACTTTCATAATAAGACCTATCATCTATTTACAAACATATGCTTTGCATGCTGCAAGCACTTTACATTCACTGTGTCATTTAGTAAACTTTTTCCTTTCCTAGGGAATAGCATTGCAAACTGTAGAGGAAGGAAAAATCCACAATGAAAACACTGGCCTGAAAGATTTCATATCTAAACTTTCTTTTTAAATTGTCCTTTATTTACTTAGTCCAAAACAGATTGTTCTCTTTTATTTTGAAAAATAAATTATACATATCACCTTTATATCTGATGCCAGCTTTTTAAAAATAGAGCATTCAGTATCTAAAATAAATTTCTAATATATTGAATGTTAAATTACTTTTTCCTTCTGCATCTCTGTAGAAATTAGCCCACCCTCCCCCCTTTTATTTTTTTTTTTTCAGTGAACATCTCCTGCCTACGAGAGAGCTGTTTGGATCTTCTATAAGTGAGATATTTTTATTTTCATCATTTTCTGTTAAGCTGTTCTAACTCTCACAGAATCTCACAGGGTCAAATTGAGGGCTCAGTGTTTCATCTATATTTGAAAATGGTACCTGAGTATTCCAGAAGATTTCTTAAAATTAAGCCATTATCTAATTACTGGTTCATTATAAATGTTTAAGGGCTCTTAAGGATATATGGGTGCTACAACCAAAAGAAAGTTGTGTCTCTCCAGAGAAAAGTGGAAAAAGTAAAGCCATGAACAATGTGTTCTTGGAAACAGTGGTTTCAGTTATAACCATGTATAAGAACCATCTCTAATTCTATTAATGTGGTATCTCTTACCCTAAATGACAGCAAAATGCCTAATTAATCCCTATTTTATTTGTGAAATTTATCTGTGGAACTAATTAATCCTTTCGGTAGTTACATGATACCAACTGTTGAATAAGGAAAGCATTCTTTATTATGTTATTAAGTAAAATTATTTAATTAATATATAACAAGTGCAGTCATACTACCTTTTATTGGCATGCAATTAACATTTATGATAGGAACATTAATTTAAACAGAAGATTATTTTCTTTGTCTGTAAAATTATAACCATTACTGTAATTTTTTCCCCATAAGCTCTTTATTACTTAAGGAAATAGTCAATTTCACTCTACTACCTTCCCTTCTAACGCTCTTCCTTTTTGTTCAGCCTAAGGAAAACAAAAGGAAAATAAGTTTCTCTGTGGTAGCATTCTTTTCTGATTCTGAAACATTCCTTTCTTCAGTTTGTTCTCTTACCCTAACATTCTTATCTCACAGAGGCTCATGTAACTTGTATGGCAGTATGTATTTCTGGGTCTTATATTTGTAAACATTGAGAAATTTGCTCTTTTTACTAGGATAGTGGTTAAGAGCATTAGCTCTGGAATAAGACCATCTGAGAGTTCAAGTTCCATCTCTTCCACTTACTCATGAAAGTAATTTCTTTGTTTCCTAGTTTTCTCATTTTTAAAACACCTACTTGTAGAATTATTGTCAGAATTAAATGAGTTGATGGCATGTGAAAGGCTTGGCAACAGTGTCCAGCACATACTATAAGCTTAGTACCTGTTAGCTGCGATGGTCATAAAGTCTTCTGCTCCCTGCTATATCTTTTCCTCATTCTTGTGCCATTGGCCCACCTTTCTTCCTTACCTCCACTTTCTCCACATGCTGCACCACTATCTTGATTTCCCTTTCTTCTCTAATCACTCTTTGTGTTGTCTTTTTTCCCCTCAGATCCAAACCCAATCATTTATTCTTTTTTCTTGCTCTTTCCCCTTGAAGAACTCACACATGCTCATAACTTCAACTGTAGCTCTGTGAAGATGATCCCTAATTGCCCCTTCTACCATGGTCTTCCCCTATTCACTAAGTGAAATTTTGTGATGTTTAATGACTGTTAGGAAATACTGAGCAGTCTGGAATCATAGCTTTTTGAAAGGTAGAAGAACTGTAGCATGACCTGGTTCTATTCAATTAAATGGAATTGGTTGGATCAGATGTATTTTAGAGATGGTTTCCAAATTAGTACCAAAAGTTAAATTGCATAACACTTGACAGTGTATGAATACTTTTATTTATATTGACTCATCTTGCCCTCACATCATCTTAGTGATGGGGTCAGGCAAGTATTTTTATCCTCAAATTAAATATAAGCATTAGAAAGATTTATAACTTTCACAAGATCATATTCTTAGTAAGTGAATAAATGTGATTTAAGTCTAGTTCCTGTAAGTTCAGCACAGTTTTTTACTTGGGCACCAGATAATTCACCTTTTGTTGCCCTGTAGAAACACCATTAAAATAAGTAAAGTGTGTCTCACTAACTACTTATAATTTTATTTGTTTTCTCTGCTTCTCTTTGTAGAAGTTAATGGTGTCTCTGACTAAATGTCATTTTTTGCAGTGTTACACTGTCCTAGTTTCTGACACAAACACAGATCAATTTAGCTGGAGTATTTTTAAAATAAACATATTCACTTTAAAGGGATAAAATGATTTTTTAAGGAAAAAGATGACTCCTCAAATATTTGTTAAACCAAGATATAAATCTAAGTATATTTCAGCTTCAAGTGCAGATTGGGAAAGTGTCATGCTAGGTGCTGAAGGATGTTAGAGGATAAAGGGTCTGGGGACTAAAAATCCCATAGAATAAAGAACACTTTACAAAGAGGTGAAAGAGAAGCGTCCTGCTATCATCAGCTTTCTTTCATTTAATTGTATATATTTCCTTTTCTTGCCTTAATAATTTTGAATGTAGGAAATTTATTCCTGGTGATATTTTGTTTGTTGACAGCTTCAGACAACTTACCTAAGGGATATACAGAATTGTCTTACTGGATTTGGTTAACTCTTTTATGACCATAGTAGTCACATCACTTTGGAATTTTAATAATATTTGGATAGTCTAAATAAAACTCAACATTTGTGAAATAACTATAAAAATAAATAATTAAGTCTACATAGAATTTGATCCAAAATGTGCCAGAATTTTTGCTCATTTCAATTACGTAAATCATCTTTATATTTGACTATCATAGCCAAAACATTGGTTCATTTTGTTTTGAATTGTACAAAAATGCACTTTTCAGAAATAACTTAGCAGCTTTACTCTTTTCTTGTGTAATTCTTTTCCACATCTACCTAGTAATATTAAACCAATATGATTGTTTTCAAGATGATTGCAAACTACTATACTAGATTTATTATATCCCTGAAAAAATATATATATTAACAATCACATGTGTATGTGTGTTTAAAGCTCTCTCACTCAATTTTTTTGGTGCCTGTGGAGAAATGTTTACTTTGAATCTTTTTCCTCACAATCATCAACCTAGGTAAAGTTTTGATAGTTACTGACTGTGTGCCCAGAAGTGCTCAGGAATGACTGGGAGTAATGATGCATGTGCGTACACACACACACACACACACACACACACACACACTCCTGTAAGCTTTACTTGACAGTTTCTCAAGGAAAGCTAGCTCAGCCCCTTCTCATTTACCTTTCTGAAGCACTGAGTAAGCCCTAAAGTATTAGATTTTCTATTTGGTCTTAAAAGTTAAAAGAGAAAGAAGAATATAGACTATACATTACTCCTAATAAATGTTGGCTTCAAATAAAGAAAAAGGATGTTTCTACTACCAACACTAAAAGAGTAAGCTTTCAAATGTTTAAGTATTTTAATGTTCATTTACTTTGCAGACTTTAACTGGCAGATGGTGGTAGAGTGTAGAAAATATTATACCTAAGTGCATATCCTGGCCTTGCCAAATTATGTATAAAATCATATATATATGATTTTTCACAGTCATTTTGATGTTCAGTGCTTAACTTCAGTCATCTGTATAAAGAAGACTAAGCAGTCAAGTTGAAAATACAAGTCTTTGAGTATATGTCGACTTTAGTAAACATGTAATCATTTATCCACTTCAACTAAGAATTATATAAAATGTCTGTCTCCAGGGCTCATACCAATCAGAGTTATTCACTTGAGAATTAATTGCTTCAAGCTGACATGCATCTGTTTAACTGTTGTGACTGTTCCAAAAAGAAGGGAAAAAAATCTTTTAAAATGTCCAAGTAAAACTTTATAGATAATGAAATGGGATTGTGTTAGAAGTTACATTGTACGGATCTGGAATATTAACTCTATAAAATGAGGGAAGAAAATCAAGGTTGTTCTTTTATGACTAAAGTAGTGTTAAATTATTTCTTAAAGTTTAGCAAGAGCATGCATAGATCAAAACCCAAGGAGGATACTACCATAGGAAAATAATGAAAAGAATATCCACTCAATAAATATTCCAGGTACTAATCTAGGTCCCAGGTAGAGGGGAAGAGGGGGGATGGGGAAAGACATATTTCCCTTATAGAGGTTTATTTTAATTAAAGGAAGAGAGAAAATATAATAATTAAATTTATAGGATGATAAAAGTTGATAATGCTGTGTTGAAAAATCAGGACAAATGCAAGAGCGTGTGGGGAAGTGTTTAATTTTCAGTTAGGATGTTCAGAGTAGGCTTCTCAATCTTTCTCAGAAGCATGAGGAGCATTTTTAAAAATTCATAAAATTTTAGGGCTTCCCTGGTGGCGCAGTGGTTGAGAGCCCGCCTGCTGATGCAGGGGACACAGGTTTGTGCCCCGGTCCGGGAAGATCCCACATGCCGCGGAGCAGCTGGGGCAGTGAGCCATGGCCGCTGAGCCTGCGCGTCCAGAGCCTGTGCTCCGCAACGGGAGAGGCCACAACAGTGAGAGGCCCACGTACCGAAAAAAAAAAAAAAAAAAAATTCATAAAATTTTAAAAAGTGTGTAGTCCTCAAATAGTTCAAGGTACTGTCCAATCAAACTTCAATGTTCAGCTTGTTTAAATAACAGGAAAAGTGTTTAGATTCTAGTGAGAACAAAGACATGGGAGAAAGGAATGGAAAAAAAGGTCACAAAGGAAGCAAAGGCCAAGTTGGGTGTAAAAAGTAAGAAAGTTAATCGACCTACTTTTACATTTTTCATCACTTTAGACAGCAGTTTAAATGGTCCAGGGTCTATAATAATAATATAAAGAGCAGCTAATAACTTGAGCATTTTTCCCAGCACTGGGCACTGTGTTAAGCACTTGATGTACACTGCTTCTGTGAATCCTTGCAGCAACACTCTGATATATTACCTCCATTTTACCAGTGAGAAACTGAGCCTCCAGGAAATTCAGTAACTTGCTGGAAGACACACAATTGGTAATTGGCAGAATCGAGTTTAGAATGCAATTGTTGGACCCCAAAGCCATGCACCCACTGTATTTTACTGTTTTGGGATGCTTTCTCCTATTCTTGTCTGTCTGCATGAAATAGCTTAGATGATGCTTACTTACGCTAATTGTCATTATTTTTCAGGAACTTCGAAGTTTCCGATTATATTTTCCATTTATATATACATTGCATAGGACTCTATTAAAGGATGTATTAGAGTAAGTTTGGGTGAAGACGTTTCTTTATAGCCTATGTCAAGATTATTTTGAGTTCAAAAGCACAAGCACAATATGTTTGTAAAAAATGTTGCATCTGCATGGTCAAAACTCATTTTGATGGCAAAGTATGTGTTTAAAAGTTGTATAAAAATTGGTTGTTTTTTCTTTTGCAGTTCTAAATAATTGCTATTGCTTCATCAAATAATTGAATTTATAAGTTCTTTGGGTAATAATCTTTAATGTCACAGACAAAGACCAACAATTTTAGAGGGAGGTTAGTCTAGAAGTATGGGCATATTTTTTCCTTATTTTCCTTTCTTGAGTTACTGAGAAACAGTGACATTTTTTAGTTCAAGTTATATAATCTTCTAGGACAAAGAAAAGTTCCTAATTAGGTTAGTCAAAGAATTCTGTAAAGTATTTAGAATAATATTTCTATTTGCATAGAGAAATATGTAGTGCTCAATATTTTATATTATTCAATTTGGTGCCTAAGAATGAACTAATAATTTGCTTGAAAATGCATTTCAAAAAGCATAGCAATCCATTAATTAACATGGTAGATTATATTTGAGCCCCTCATCCTTTGAGTTTACTTTATTGTTATTCTGCATTGTACAATTTCTAAGAATGTATAGTTAAGGAAGTAAGCTTGCAGGAGTTGGAGTTTATTTTTTAGGCTAAAATCAGAAACCTGATGAAACAAGCACATTCTAAGTTATACTAGGAATATACTTTTGTTTTTCACTTAATTAAAACATGTGGTTGTCATTTAAACTTTTAATGAAAACAGTGTTCACGAACTTGAATGCACATGTAGCTCATGCATTGAAGTTGTTGCTTTTTTCAAGGACAATAAAATTTTAATGTAAACTAATAAAAATTTTAAAAAATATATTGTACCCTTAAAGGGAATTTCCACTTGCCTTTCATTATATTTAAAATATACTTTGACTACATTCAGTAGTAAATTTCCTATTTATTTTTATTTTACCCTCTTTTAATTTTATTTTAGAAATAGTATAATATTGGGGGAGTTTTTTTTAAATTAAAGTTATTTAGAGCAAAAAGCTAAATGGATATTGTCTATTGAAAGTAATATACTCATAAATGTCCATCGCCCTATAATAGTTTCAAACAAATAATGAAAATATCATTTCCATTTCCATTGGTGAATTTTTAAATCATCGTATATTCTAGATGACAGAGCTAAAGATAAAAATGCCTAAATCACATACACATACACACACACACACACACACACACACACACACACCTGCCTCATTCTAACACACATACATTCATAAAACATACAGCAACACATTACAGGTTTTTGCTACTTCTATATTTGGAAAGAGAGCAGAGAGACCAACTAAAGGTTGTCATTTATGACCACTTCTGTGGTTCAGGACAATAAATGATGTATAATTTAACTATATTTATAAAATAAAGAGACAGATCTATTTGAGACGCTATACAGCCATAACCTAAGATTTTGTGAATTATGGCTGGCAATAAATAAAATTCAATTCATGAAACATAGAAAGGGGAACATTATGTTAGAACACTGAGGCAAGTCCTGTGCTGGGTGGTTATCTTTAGACTGTTAAAAACATGAAATTATTTTTGTTTTCTACCACCTGTTCTTACACTGCCAGATGTTTGTTCACAGTTCCTTAGAATTTTGTACCTACTGTTTTCTGCCTTTGATACAGATTCTCCCTCCTGGGGTCACTTAACTCCCAAAAGTTATTGCAATCATAATACTATGGGTGGGTTGATTAAAGAATCAGATCTAAAAATAACGTACCAAATTCATATATTCTAAGTGTACATTTTTTTCACATTTTAACATGTCTTCAATTGGGATGTGTCTTACAGTATTATCATCGTAGTGATATTTTTCTCTTTATTGGATGTGTATAAAATAATTCATCTTAAAATTGAAGGTATCTTAGATTTAAAGATATATGGTAACTTACCAGCTTTGCCATCTTTATGGCCACCTAGTCACTAGAGAACCCCTTTTATTGTCACTGAGTCTGAAACCTCAGGGTTTGTACCTTACAATAAATTTCCTTAGTTTCTTCAGCAGGAGTGAAGTGAGTTTAGTGCAGAATGATTTAAACGATAGTACTTCTTACATCAAAATCCTTATACTTTGAACAGACACTTTATCAAGTGGCTGAGCAAACACAGCAGCTTTTGAAGTATTTGAAGAGCCATTGAATTTAAGAGTCTTCATGTCTTCACTGTTCTTTAATCTTATTAGTACAGGTCTTCAGAACATGGCTCTTCCTTGGTTCAAATTTAAGGACACATGATAAAATAATGCTTAAAACTTCTTATCTACTTCAACCTGTTGATAGATATATCAAATACTTAAGAAGCTCTTGAATTTAAAATAAGAAGAAATAATATTTTAAAATGATAATCAAATGGATAGGGATCTATTTGATCTCCTTTTTTAAAGGAAAATCTCTATAAAAATTCTATCATTCTATCATTCTTTCCCTGCTGTATTTTCCCAAATTGAGCAAGGTACATTTTTTCAGTTCAATAATTTTGTGTTCCCCAATCAAGTGACCAAATGAACCAACTAAACAAGAAATTGATCTAGAACAAATGCAATAAACCTCAGATATCCAGACTCCTTAAGTAATGTTAAGAATTACAGTCCTTTAACACCAATCTTTTAAATTTAATTAAACACTCAGATGGATATCACTTTATCTGTTTTCCTTGTTTTTGTTCTACATGTCATGTTCATTCCAACCTCTTTATGCTTAGAATCTCAAATTTAGAATTAAACAAGAAATTGCCTGCGAAAACACTTTGCCTGATTCTTGGCATAAAATAGGCATCCACTTGAGGAGAGTAGGGTAATTAGATCTGAATTTGACTTGTGTCTACATCCCAACTCGGCCACTAAACTTATTGTGTGTCTTTGGGCACAACTATTCTCCCCTTCCAAGTGTTTCCCCAAATTGAGCATCAGTTTCCTTACATTTGAGTACCATTAGTTGCACATCCAAAATCTCATTGGTTTATGTATGTCTCTCCATTTGCATTATCCAAGTTTAGCCATACTACTATCCGTGAACCATTGTTAGGTCCCTGGCTGGTTTCTCTGACTTAGTCTTTCCTTTGTTCATCCTATTCTACCCTCAACCTTCAGGTTAATTTTTTTTTTTTTTTTTTTTTTTGCGGTACACGGGCCTCTCACTGTTGTGGCTCCGGACGCACAGGCTTAGCGGCCATGGCTCACGGACCTAGCCGCTCCGCGGCATGTGGGATCTTCCCGGACCGGGGCACGAACCCGTGTCCCCTGCATCGGCAGGCAGACTCTCAACCACTGCGCCATCAGGGAAGCCCCAGTTTAATTTTTTTGATTGTCATAACCTTTCTCACAAACCTTCAATGTTCTCATACTTAATTACAAAATAAATCTTAACAGTCTAGCCTAGCCTTCAAAAGTTTTTGTTTACAGACTGTCAATCCTACCTTCCCTCCTTGGCTCTACCTCTCATTGCATATTGCTTTCTGTTTTATTTATAGACATTCATATTCATTTCTAATCTCCCCTTAATAGGCTATGAGTTGCATGTGAACTAAAACCACATCTTAGTCATTTTTTTTTTATATCTTGTACAGTGCCTCCTACATTGTGTGTATTTATTAAGTGAATGGGAAAATAATTTCTCCTACTTTCCTCGAATATAAAAAATAAGACATGTACTTTGGCCTTTCTTGGTGAATCAGAATTGTCATCCTGAATATCAGTTTCAAAGATGTATTGAGAAGCTATTATGAGAAGGCAGTCTGCTAGGTGTAGGGAGGTAGCTATGAATTAAAGAGATGTGAAGGTATTGAGATGTCCTGCTAAATTTGTTTTATCCACTGTGGAACTGGAAACCACATGAAGAAGGTAGTTTAAGTGTAAATTGGCTCTGAGTTATATTTTCAGAGGGATGTTCTTTAGTGGAAGACAGGGCTTTGTAGGGATATTGGTGCTGTGTGGGTCCCACGTCATGTGCATGTGTGTATCTGTGTGTTTGTGTGTGCTCACATGTACATGAGAAAGAGGGAGTGAGGGAATGCCTGAGTGAGAGAAGAGAAAAACAAAAATCCAATTGCACATAAAACCTCTTTAAAAATGTTTATGCTAAGCAGTATTCCTAAAAGACGGGGTTTCCTGATTTTTGTGTCAACTATGAATTGGCATTTTCCATTGGCACTTGCCATCTACGTCTACAAGGATTAAATCATGAGCTGCTGGATCTGCTGACTTTCAACAACCCCTGAAAGGAGTTCAGGTGGAGAGCAGAAACGAGGCACTCTGTGCTCTGGGAAAAACTGGCAGATCAGGCCTTCAGATAGTTAGATATTTTCAGGAGCAATTTTATGAGCCCAATTCTTGTATCTCCTCATATATAAAAAAGCACTAAAATCCTTCATGGTGACGTCTGCTCCTGTGACTAGCAGTAACCTGCACGAGACTAGTAGAAAACTTCTGTAAAAAATATGTGCTTGATTGCATGTACTCCCCCGTCACCAAAACCACATATATACTGACCTTCCCCCCTGCCTCTTTGGAGCAGTTTCTCAGAGCTATCTGGGATGCTGTCTCCCAGACTACAGTCCTCATTTTGCCCCAAATAAAACTTAACTCGCAACTCTAACATTGTGCATTTTTTTAAGTTGACACTTGAGTAGTATGTTGTAGTAATTTACAATTATAAAGCTCTTTCACAATCATTACTTTTAATCTAGTGTTTTAAATTGTTGGAATTTCTGGAGTTTAAGGGATGTGTTTTCTAAAGGACGCGGCTGTATTCCCTGGGTAATAGAGACACAGGGCTGGGGAATTCCAAAAGTGGCCACAGCAGAATTTTTTTCTTCAAATTATAGATCAGAGAAATATGTCTAAACTGATATTTTGAAACTTTATGGCTTTTGTAAGGTTTTTCTTTATAGCTATAAATTATAGATTAAGTGAGTAGATTCTAACCATTTTCAGTGTGATGACCCCTCTCAATGTCAAAAAAAATTGCTTCTTATATAACAATTGTTCTTTCAGTATCCTTGATTGAGAAAATATATCAAAAAACTTACTACAAATTCTGTGACTTTTTAAATGAATTTATATCTCATTAATCAAAAAAGTGCATATTCTTTGAAATACAGTACCAAATGGGTATAATAACATAATTTAGTCTTCAGACAATGTACATACAGAATCCATCCCAGTCCCTTTTAATAACATAATTACTCATTCTGTGAGACCCTTATAACACAATGACCAGTGATTATCAACCCACAGCTTGGGAATCGGTGCTTTTCATGGTATACTTGCTGTCTTCAGTCACAACTACCAATAATCTATGCTGTTAACCAATAATTTAATAATTGATACTGTATTTCAAGTGTTTTAGAAAGGATTCTAGGTCATTATTCTCTAAACTGTATTGTACTCTTTTTGTTTTTGTTTAATGCTTTTTGAAGACTGTGCAAGTATTTAATGAACTAGGATGAAGAACCAAAACTAAACTTTTATTTTAGTAGTTCCTTTAATTCCACAATGCTTCATTTATTTACCATGCCCCTAATGATTTATTTTCACTGTGTGTATTTCCCCATTAAATAAATCCATATGCTCAAATCATGTGCAGCTCTACTGAGTGACTTTAGAATGAATGAGCTTGTGCCCAAGAGTCACCTTTTGAACTCAGACTTTCTCCCCCTCCCTCTCCCTCTCTTTTAAACACAGTAACATGCTGATTACAGTATTAGTCTAAATTTGCATCAGAGTAGGCTGACCTGGATTGACTGAAATGGCGCCACCACTCCCAGCAAAAGTTCCTGTGGTGCGTCCATCTGCATCTCTTACCCAAACAGAAGTCCCCTAGGCATGAAAATATGGTCATAGTTTGTCATCCACATGTACTTTTTTTTTCCCATGTACTTTTAATGTGATAACTTTAGCTGTAATGAAAAGGTACAAACGTTTCTGAGATTAAATATTTATATACGAGGAAAAGAAAATACAAAGCACCTAGACACCTATCTGTCTCCCTCCTTAGGCTAGAAGAAACTTAAATTTCTAGGTACCCATTTATATTTACTTGTGGATTTTTTAATCAAGTATCATTTCTAGACTTTCTGAGCATAAGTTTGAACACAATAACCATAGCTGTTATTTTGTTATAAATACAATAATGCTAACATGCATAATAGCTCATTGTGAAAAATCAGATGTTAAGTTGTAGCAGATCACATGATTGCAGCATGAATCCACCTGTGGCATGATGGGTAGTATATTTGCATGATCTTGTGCATTAATAGAAGCATGCTGCTTGTAACCAAGGGGAAAGAATGAGCCTACTTGGTCTTCAGGCCACACATGGACCTTTAGTTCTCTTCTGTGTTCCTCACTTTATCAACCACGATCTAGCAAACTGCAGTGAATTCAGAGATAGGGAAATAGTAAAAAGCCATATCAAATGAGTAATGAGCAAAGGTTCTGGGATTACATTTAGTAAGTATTTAGTTATGTATGCAGAGGACACATGGAGACAAAATAGCTATTATTAAATATTTGAAAATTACTGTATTTTGAACTTATTCCTTATGGCTTTTCTGGGTAGAAAAAGTCCCAAGAAATCAAAATTCTGTTCAATATGGAGAAGAATTTCTAACAAATGGAATTAGTTACATGAAGAGGAAAGTAGATTCTTCACTAGTAGGTATGGATGATCATGTGACGAGCTGTGATAAAAGGATAACAAGGATCCCATGGGTGTGCGGACTAGATAGCCTATAAAGCCCCTTTCAAACATGATAAACTCAAACTCAGAAATCTTAGAGAAGAAATGAGAACATAGCACAAATCATCATTAAACAGTTTTCAAAATATTCGCTTTTAAATCCTCAGAAATGTTTTTAAACATTTAAATGTCTTTTAAATGTCTCAGAAATGTTTTATAATGTCTCATTCAACTCCTAAACCGTTGTGATTCCTTAAGAGTTGTACGTACAAAATTGTGCTAGATTCAGATGCCGCGGAATATGGAGGACACCAGAGACTGGACCACAATACCGATTTCTTTTCTAAACCTTTTGAACATAACAACTGTCCCTATTCTCTTTTGGTAAGTAAGATTTTTAAGGTATTTTCATTTCATTTAAATTTAATTCTGTATTTTCAAAATGATGTGTTTTTGTCCAAGGAAACAACTCTTCAACAAGTAAGCAACTTGGAGACAAGGCAGAGAGGAGGGAAATAGGATTGCACTAAAAAAATAGATGCAATGTGTGGTGCTAGACTGAACTGGGTTCTGGAAAAACAAGTAATAAAGGATATTTAGCTGACAATTGAGGAAATTTGAATATTAATAGGATTAAAAATTATTTCTCAAAAAATAAAAGGAAGGCACATTTTAGTTTTCTTTCTATTATGAATATTTCTATTTTTATACAATTTACTTTCCTTCTGTTCTTGCTTTCTCTGTAATATTTTACATTAAGCAAATTTCTACATTATTGGTTATCTAATGAAGTTTAATTTAAAACACCTTAAAAGGATCTATATATACATCTTTTTCTTTCATGTAGTTATTGATGACTGAATTCATTCTAGTTATAAAATTCTCTGGTTTCCTTATATTACTGAGGAGAGTGTTGTATTATATTAACTAACTTTTACTTTGTGATGTTGACACAATGAAAGAATTTTGCTTTAGACTACTAAATTTAATTTCTTTTAAAAATGTAGATAAAATTTTGCCATTTGCAACAATATGGATGGACCTGGAGGGTATTATGCTTGGTGAAGTAAGTCAGACAGAGAAAGACAGATACCATTTGTTATCACTTATATGTGGAATCTGAAAAATAAACAAATAAATGAATATAACAAAACAGAAATAGAGTCACAGATATACGGAACTAACTAGTGGTTACCAGTGTGGGGAGGGAAGAGGGTAACAGCAGGATAGGGGGAGGGATTAAGAAGTACAAACTACTATGTATAAAATAAACAAGCTGCAAGGATATACTGTACAGCACAGAGAATATAGCCAATATTTTATAATAACTATAAATGGAGTATAATATATAAAAATTTTGAATCACTATGTTGTACACCTGAAACTAATATTATAAATCAACTATATCAATAAAAAGAATTAATGTAGAATTTAGAAGCTCTGCAGATTTGGAGGAATTCTTCATTTAATTTATGGCCAAGTCAACATCTGCATTATGTATGTTTTCCTTTTCCTGACTAGTTATATATCTATCTTTCTTCCTCTTCCCTCTTCTCTCTGTCTCAGATCTGCATTTTTTTGTTTGTTTCACTATAAAAGGTCTTGGATTAAGATTTAGGTCAGAAAGAGAAAAACAAATATCGTATATTAATGCATGTATGTGGAATCTAGAAAAATGGCACAGATGAACCTATTTGCAGGGCAGGAATAGAAAGGCAGACATAGAGAATGGATGTGTGGACACGGAGGGAGTAAGGGGAGGGTGGATGAATTGGGAGGTAAGGTTTGACATAAATACACTACCATACATAAAATAGGTAGCTAGTAGGAACCTGCTATATAGCACAGGGAGCTTAGCTTGGTGCTCTGTGATGGCCTCGTTGGGTGGGACGGTAGGGGGGAGGGAGGTCTAAGAGGAAGGGGATGTGTGTATGCGTATGGCTGATTCACTTCAACGTGCGGCAGAAACTAACACAACGTTGTAAAGCAATTATACTCCAATAAAGAAAAAGAAGAAAAAAAAAGAAAAAGGAAAGATTTGTTTCACTTATGTGAGGCCAGGATGTATCCCACAAATGTATGGCTTTATCATTGCTGTTAAATTCTCTCATTTTTTTTTAAGTTTGGGTAAAAGTCAAGCATGAGAATCTGTTTGGTACCCCTGGCTCCTCCATTTTTCTACTATATTCCCAACTCTTAGGGTGGTACCAGCACCTTACTTTGTAAGCTGCCATATTATATATGTCAAAGACAGTCGCATAAAATAAAACGAGCAGGGATGAGCAAGATTAAGTTGTTGATTATCAGCTCTGAGGAAAGTCAGTAGCCTTAGGAAACCTAGGTGTTACCCTATGTGTGTGTTGAGGTGGGGTGTTGATGATGTTGATATGGCTTAGATAGAGATCTAGATTCATATGTATTTTCAAGAGGGAGGGCTCAAAGCTGCTAGTGGATTCTATCTCCAAAGAATGATTGCCGTAGTTTGTCAGAACATTCAGTTTTGACATGTAAAATAAGACTGATACAAATAGTTTCTGAAATGAACAAGAAAATCATCTTAAAGCTCTGAAATAACCAAAAGAGTTAGAGACCCCTGAGGGGTTAGGGAAGGTGACAGCTCATAAAGAGGAGTCATGGAGAAGTAGCACCCACTTGTGATAAAGCTGAACTTGAACCAGTTGAACTAGACTGAAAGGGTTTTAAAAGTTTCAGATAGCAAAAATGTTATATAGCCAACTTTCCTAAAGGTTCGTGTATCCAAAGAGGGCTCTGTTGGGGAGGGAAGCCTGGTAATATAGTAAAAAAAGACCACAAAATGTCATGGCAGGGAATTTGGGATCATTTACCAGCTATGAGAACTTGAGTAATTTGATCTTTTTGTGACTCAGTTTCCCTGTCTGCATAGTGAGGATTAATAATAGTATCCTGCCTACAGCAAGAGGTTCTTGCGAGGCATAAATTAATTAACACAGCCAAGCTTTGGGGAAGCTGCAAAATAGTACTGCACATGTATTCAAAAGTTACTATTGTTGTGGCTATTCAATAATTGTTTAGGTATTTTAAGCGTGTCAGGACATTAGGTGCTTTGAGGATATTCTCCCAATTTTGGAAAAATTATCATCTTAGGCATCTTTGAGGGTGGGCAAAAAATATCTTGACATCCCTTTGATTTTTTAAGAGCAAAGATATTCTGTTATAATTAAAACAAGCCAAGTAACCAGTGGCAGAAACAGTCAAGAGATTACTTTTCAAGCACTAATTGAATTGATCTTCCAAATATGGACTGTGCAGTTCTAAATTAGCAGGTGGAATGGAGAAGGTCAGATAAGTCTCCATAAGAGGTAGAGGAATACAGCACTGCAAGCACATGAGAAATAGAACACTGCCTGTAATAGAATTCTGATCCAACTCGGTCAAAAGGTAAAGATTGGCCCTGTCTTCTCAGCAGCAGCATCTTGTTTTCGATAACTACTGATGCTTTAGGAATGACTCCATTTATTTTATTTTTTAATTTTTTAATGTTTTTTATTGGAGTATAGTTGTTTCCCAGTGTTGTGCTAGTTTCTACTGTACAGCAAAGTGGAGTTACCTGTGCTATACAGCAGGTTCTTATTAGTTATCTATTTTATACATATAAGTGTATATATGTCCATCCCAATCACTGAGTTCATCACACCCCCCAACACTTACCCCCTGCTTTTCCCCTTTGGTGTCCTTACATTTGTTCTTTACATCTGTGTCTCTATTTCTGCTTTGCAAACAGGTTCATCTGTACCATTTTTCTAGTTTCCACATATATGCGTTAATATACAATATTTGTTTTTCTTTTTCTGACTTACTTCACTGTATGACAATCTCTAGGTCCAGCCACACCTATACAAATGATCCAATTTCGTGACTTTTTATGGCTGAGTAATATTCCATTGTACAAATGTACCACATCTTCTTTATCCATTTGTCTGTCAATGGACATTTAGGTTGCTTCCATGACCTAGCTATTGTAAATAGTGCTGCAATAAACATTGGGGTGCATGTGTCTCTTTGAATTATGATTTTCTCAGGGAATATGCCCAGTAGTGGGATTGCTGAGTCATATGGTAATTCTATTTTTAGTTTTTTAAGGAACCTCCATCTGTTCTCCATAGTGGCTGTATCAATTTACATTCCCACCAACAGTGCAAGAGGGTTCCCTTTTCTCCACACCCTCTCCAGCATTTATTGTTTGTAGATTTTCTGATGATGCCCATTCTAACCAGTGTGAGGTGATACCTCATTGTAGTTTTGATTTGCATTTCTCTAATGATTAGTGATGTTGAGCAGCTTTTCATGTGCTCCTTGGCCATCTGTATGTCTTCTTTGGAGAAATGTCTGTTCAGGTCTTCTGCCCATTTTTGGATTGGGTGGTTTGTTTTTTTAATATTGAGCTGCATGAGCTGTTTATATATTTTGGAGATTAATCCTTTGTCCATTGATTCATTTGCAAATATTTTCTCCCATTCTGAGGGTTGTCTTTTTCTCTTGTTTATGGTTTCCTTTGCTGTGCAACAGTTTTTAACTTTCATTAGGTCCATGTGTTTATTTTTGTTTCTATTTCCATTATTCTAGGAGGTGGGTCAAAAAGGTATTGCTGTGATTTATGTCAGAGAGTGTTCTTCCTATGTTTTCCTCTAAGAGTTTTATAGTGTCCGGTTTTACACTTAAGTCTTTAATCCATTTTGAGTTTATTTTTGTGTATGGTGTTAGGGAGTGTTCTAATTTCATTCTTTTACTTGTAGCTGTCCAGTTTTCTCAGCACCACTTATGGAAGAGACTGTCTTTTCTCCACTGTATATCCTTGCCTCCTTTTTCATAGATTGGTTGACCATAGGTGTGTGAGTTAATCTCTGGGCTTTCTATCCTGTTCCATTGATCTATATTTCTGTTTTTCTGCCAGTACAATATTGTCTTGATTACTGTAGCTTTGTAGTATAGTATGAAGGCAGGAAGCCTGATTTCTCTAGCTCCATTTTTTTTTTTTTTCTCAAGATTGCTTTGCCTATTCAGGGTCTTTTGTGTCTCCACACAAATTTTAAGATTTATTGTTCTAGCTCTGTAAAAAATGCCATTGGTAATTTGATAGGGATTGCATTGAATCTGTAGATTGCTTTGGGTAGTATAGTCATTTTCGCAATATTGATTCTTCCAATCCAAGAACATGGTATATCCCTCCATCAGTTTGTGTCATCTTTGATTTCTTTCACCAGTGTCTTATACTTTTCTGAGTACAGGTCTTTTACCTCCATAGATAGGTTTATTCCTAGGTATTTTATTCTTTCTGTTGAAATGGTGAGTAGGATTGTTTCCTGAATTTTTCTTTGTGATCTTTTGTTGTTACTGTCTAGGAATGCAAGAGATTTCTGTGCATTAGTTTTCTATCCTGCAACTTTGCCAAATTTGTTGATTAGCTCTAGTAGTTTTCTGGTGGCATCTTTAGGATTTTCTATGTATAGTATCATGTCATCTGAAAGGAGTGACAGTTTTACTTCTTCTTTTCCATTTTGTATTCCTTTTATTTCTTTGTTTTCTCTGATTCACATGGCTAGGACTTCCAAAACTATGTTGAATAATAGTGGTGAGAGTGGACATTCTTGTCTCTTTCCTGATCTTCAAGGAAATGCTTTCAGTTTTTCACCATTGAGAATGATGTTTGCTGTGGATTTGTCATATATGGCCTTTATTATGTTGAGGTACGTTCCCTCTATGCCCACTTTCTGGAGAGTTTTTACCATAAATTGGTGTTAAATTTTGTCAAAAGCTTTTTCTGCATCTATTGAGATGACCATATTCTTTTTCTCCTTTGATTTGTTAATATGGTGTATCACATTGATTGATTTGCATAGATTGAAGAATCCTTGCATCCCTTGGATAAATCCCACTTGATCATGGTGTATCATCCTTTTAATGTGTTGCTGGATTCTGTTTGCTAGGATTTTGTTGAGGATTTTTGCATCTATACTCATCAGTGATATTGGTCTGTAATTTTCTTTTTTTTGTCGTATCTTGATCTGGCTTTGGTATCAGGGTGATGGTGGCCTCCTAGAATGAGTTTGGGAGTGTTTCTTCCTCTGCAATTTTTTGGAAGAGTTTGAGAAGGATGGGTGTTATCTCTTCTCTAAATGTTTGATAGAATTCACCTATGAAGCCATCTGGTTCTGGACATTTGTTTGTTGGAAGATTTTTAATCACAGTTTCAATTTCATTACTTGTGATTGGTCTGTTCATATTTTCTATTTCTTCCTGGTTCAGTCTTGGAAGGTTATACCTTTCTAAGAATTTGTCCATTTCTTCCAGGTTGTCCATTTTATTGGTATAGAGTTGCTTGTAGTAGTCTCTTACGAAGCTTTGTGTTTCTGCAGTGTCCATTTTAACTTGTCCTTTTTCATTTCTAATTTTATTGATTTGAGTCTCCTCCCTGTTTTTCTTGATGAGTCTGGCTAAAGGTTTATCAATTTTGTTCATCTTCTCAGAGAACCAGCTTTTAGTTTTATTGATCTTTGCTATTGTTTCCTTTGTTTCTATTTCATTTATTTCTGCTCTGATCTTTATGATTTCTTTCCTTCTACTAATTTTGGGGCTTTGTTTGTTCTTTCTGTAGTTCCTTTAGGTGTAAGGTTAGATTGTTTATTTGAAATTTTTCTTGTTTCTTCAGGTAGGATTTTATTGCTATAAACTTCCCTCTTAGAGCTGCTTTTGCTGCATCCCATAGATTTTGGGTCGTCGTGTTTTCCTTGTCATTTGTCTCTAGTTATTTTTTGATTTCCTCTTTGATTTCTTCAGTGATGTCTTGGTTACTTAGTAGCATATTGCTTAGCCTCCATAGGTTCGTTTTTTTACGGTTTTTTTTCCTGTAATTTATTTCTAATCTCACAGCATTGTGGTCAGAAAAGATGTTTAATACGATTTCAATTTTCTTCAGTTTACCAGGGCTTCATTTGTGACCCAAGATGTGATCTATCCTGGAGAATGTTCCTGTGCACTTGAGAAGAAAGTGTAATCTGTGGTTTTCAGTTGGAATGCCCTATAAATATCAGTTAAATCCGTCTGGTTTATTGTGTCATTTAAAGCTTCTGTTTCCTTATTTGTTTTCATTTTGGGTGATCTGTCCATTGGTGTAAGTGAGGTGTTAAAGTCACCCACTATTATTGTGTTACTGTCGATTTCCTCTTTTATAGCTGTTAGCAGTTGCCTTATGTATTGAGGTGCTCCTATGTTGGGTGCATATATGTTTATAATTATTATATCTTCTTCTTGGATTGATCCCTTGATCATTATGTAGTGTCCATCCTTGTCTCTTGTAACATTCTTTATTTTAAAGTCTATTTTGTCTGATATGAGTATTGCTACTCCAGGTTACTTCTGATTTCCATTTGCATGGAATATCTTTTTCCACCCCCTCACTTTCAGTCTGTATGTGTCCCTAGGTCTGAAATAGGTCTCCTGTAGACAGCATAAGGTATGTGTCTTGTTTTTGTATCCATTCAGCAAGCCTGTGTCTTTTGGTTGTAGCATTTAATCCATTCATATTTAAGGTAATTATCGATATGTATGTACCTATTACCATTTTCTTAATTGTTTTGGGTTTGGTTTTTAGGTCCTTGTCTTCTCTTGTGTTTCTGACTTAGAGAAGTTCCTTCAGCATTTGTTTTAGAGCTGGTTTGGTTGTGCTGAATTCTCTTAGCTTTTGCTTGTCTGTAAAGCTTTTGATTTCACCATCCAATCTCAATGAGACCTGTGCTGGGTAGAGTATTCTTTGTTGTAGGTTGTTCCCTTTCATCACTTTAAATATATTGTAACTGTCCCTTCTGGCTTGAAAAGTTTCTGCTGAGAAATCAGCTGTTAACCTTATGGGAGTTCCCTTGTACGTTAGTTGTCGTTCTTCCCTTGTTGCTTTTAATTTTCCTTTGTCTTTAATTTTTGTGAGTTTGATTACTATATGCCTTGGTGTGTTTCTCCTTGGATTTATCCTGCCTGGGACTCTCTGCACTTCCTGGACTTGGGTGGCTATTTACTTCCCCATGTGACAGAAGTTTTCAATTATAGTGTCTTGAAATGTTTTCTCGGGTCCTTTCTCTCTCTCTCTCTTCTCCTTCTGGGGCCCCTATAATGTGAATGTTTGTGCATTTAATGTTGTCCCAGAGGTCTCTTAGACTGTCTTCATTTCTTTTCATTCTTTTTTCTTTATTCTGTTCCACGGCAGTGAATTCCACCAGTCTGTCTTCTAGGTCACTTATCTGTTCTTCTACCTCAGTTATTCTGCTATTGATTCCTTCTAGTGTATTTTTCATTTCAGTTATTGTATTGTTCATCTCTGTTTGTTTGTTCTTTAATTCTTCTAGGTCTTTGTTAAACATTTCTTGCATCTTCTCGATCCTTGCCTCCATTCTTTTTCCTAGGTCCTAGATCATCTTCGCTATCATTATTCTGAATTATTCTTCTGGAAAGTTGCCTATCTCTACTTCATTTAGTTGTTTTTCTGGGGTTTTATCTTGTTCCTTCATCTTGGACATAGTCCTCTGCCTTTTCATCTTGTCTGTCTTTCTGTGATTGTGATTTTCATTCCGCAGGCTACAGGATTGTAGTTCTTCTTGCTTCTGCTGTCTGCCCTCTGGTGGATGAGGCTATTTAAGAGGCTTGTGCAGGCTTCCTGATGGGAGGGACCTGTGGTGGGTAGAGCTGGGTGTTGCTCTGGTGGGTAGAGCTCAGTAAAACTGTAATCCACTTGTCTGCTGATGGTTGGGGCTGTGTTCCTTCCCTGGTTGTTGTTTGGCCTGAGGTGACCCAGCACTGGAGCCTGCAGGCTCTTTGGTGGGGCTAATGGTGGACTCTCGGAGGCCTCAAGCCAATGAATACTTCCCAGAACTTCTGCTGCCAGTGTCCTTGTCCCCGCGGTGAGCCACAGCCATCCCCTGCCTCTGCAGGAGACCCCCCGACACTAGCAGGTAGGTCTGGTTTAGACTCCTATGGGGTCACTGCTCTTTCCCTCGGGTCCTGGTGTGCACACTACTTTGTGTGTGCCCTCTAAGTATGGAGTCTCTGTTTCCCCCCTGTCCTGTCAAAGTCTTGCAATCAAATCCCACTGGCCTTCAAAGTCCAATTCTCTGGGGATTCCTCCTCCCATTGCTGGACCGCAGGTCAGGAAGCCTGATGTGGGGCTCAGAACCTTCACTCCAGTAGGTGAACTTCTGTGGTTTAATTATTCTCCAGTTTGTGAGTTGCCCACCCAGCGGTTATGGGATTTGATTTTGTCATGATTGTGCCCCTCCTACCATTTCATTGCAGCTTCTCCTTCGTCTCTGGATGTTGTGTATCTTTTTTGGTGAGTTCCAGTGCCTTTCTATTGATGATTGTTTAGCAATTAGTTGTGGTTCCAGTGCTCTTGGAGGAGAGAGTGAGTGCATGTCCTTCTACTCCACCATCTTGAACCAATCTAGGAATGACTCATTTTAAATAAGTCTTTAGACTCCAGATGAAGTGATCACTGGTTTTAATGTAAAAATAAGGGAACCCAATAAATCAACTGTACTTCAATTAAAAAAAAATTGGTTGGTGGTTAGGGATGATTTCTTAAGCAAGGTGTGTGTACCTAAAATATTCATTATAGTATTTCATATATTTTTGTATATGACATTGTGATTTTTGTAATAATTTATATTAACGCAATAAAATAATATAATAAAATTTTGGGGGGCTTCCCTGGTGGCACAGTGGTTGAGAGTCTGCCTGCCGATGCAGGGGACACGGGTTCGTGCCCTGGTCCGGAAAGATCTCACATGCTGCGGAGCAGCTAGGCCCGTGAGTCATGGCTGCTGAGCCTGCGCGTCCGGAGCCTGTGCTCCGCAACGGGAGAGGCCACAACAGTGAGAGGCCCGCGTACCGCAAAAAACAAACAAAAAATAATAATAATATAATAAAATTTTTTTAAAAGAATAAGGGAGCCCAAGTAGACCTGAAAATCCAATAAAACAGTTTCATTCTTACCAGAGTTATCCTTCAAAGAGCCAAAGAAAAAAATTACATTAATATACATACCTAATATAAGAATGCATCATCATAATGGAACTCTTTATTAAACTGATCAATATGCGCTGGTATCCAATCAGGTTTCTTGAACATGACCCTAAGTGCTCTAGGTTTCATTCAACCACCTTCTGCCTCCCACATGCCTAGAATAAAGAGGGAAGGGGAGAAAAAATGTAATTTTTTTTCTTTTCCATGAAATTTCTGTCCATCATAACTAGTACACTGTATTTGCCAAAGCTTAATTTGCAAGCTCAATAATCCAAAGGATCTGCTGATTAAGTGTCAAATCTGTTTTCAAAGATAGCAACAGACAGAGCTCAAGGGAATCTTAAAATAGCCATATATGCTGCAGCATCACCAGGTACCATCCCAGTGTCTTCTTTATATGCTCCATCAGTTGAAACTGTTAAGCCAGAGGAGAACTGCATGTGTACTACTGTTGAAACATACATGCTGAGGTCGGAGTATCTCACAAATGCCAAGAAGCTATAGGGCAGAACTTTTCCATTCTTCTTTACTGACAGTTTTTGGAACTCCGTTTTAGCATAATGATTTCTCTATATTTTGGTTCCTGATATAGGAACTTATATTAACCTATATCTTAATCAGTGCATGAGGAGGGGCAGGGGTGCTCTCTTTCTCTTTTCTGATTCATAAATTCAAATTCCATGGCACAAATGGAAGAGCAGAGATTATTGAACCTGAAATAAATTAGATTCCTTTACAATAACTTAAGCAGTCTTAATGGTGAAACGTGAATAAAGCAATAGTTTTAGCATCTATTACTTTGCCAATTAATCTCCTTATCCTTAAGAAGTAGATCTGTTTATTCCCATTCTAAATTTAGTGATTCAAAGATAGACTTCTAGTTTAAATAGGGCATTTGGCATAGAGGTATCTATCTTATTGTCCCTCAGTTGTAGGCATTGAAAATATAAATTAAGTTGGGAAATGTTTTTTGCTCTATCCAGAATTATGAAAATGTTTAGGTTTTTTTTTCAGGCAAAATCAATTTTGATTCTTAAAGTTTACTCTTTTTCATATTCTAAACTAAATGAGATAATATATACTTGTACATTAATAAGATTTTTTTCTTAGAAAATATTTTATGAACTAAAGCATGTATGTGAAAATTGAAATTATTATATATGTCACCCTTATTTTTCAAAATAATCTTTGATTTTTTATGACAAGTGTATATAGATTGTTAAGGGTCTAATGCCCTTTTCATCAAATGATGTTATCACTCTGATTATGTGCTATTGCTAACTTTTACAATTTCTAAGAACATTTCAAAACTTACCTTTTAAATTTTTTTGTTTTGTTTTGTTTTGTTTTGCGGTACGCGGGCCTCTCACTGTTGTGGCCTCTCCCGTTACGGAGCACAGGCTCCGGAGGCGCAGGCTCAGTGGCCATGGCTCACGGGCCCAGCCGCTCCGTGACATGTGGGATCTTCCCGGACTGGGGCACGAACCCGTGTCCCCTGCATCGGCAGGGGGACTGTCAACCACTGTGCCACCAGGGAAGCCCTAAGTATTTTGTATTTAAAGTTATTTTCAAATTTTCTGGTTTTCAAATTTTTGACACGCTGTTTGCAAAAATTATGTAATTAATTTGTGTAATTAAATTGTGTAACTCAATTTTGACCCTAGAAGAACATAATACTTTGCCTGGATGACATAATATAGTAGATTATTGTGTGGTCAGTTATTTTTTGAGCCATACTAATGGTTTGCATAGTGATTAAGTCATTAAGGTAGTCAAAATAACTGGATAGATTAGCATGCATTTTGACTCTCTTAATAAATGAACTGGATTATAATGTGACATTCTGATTCCTTGTGAAGAATGGACTATAAAGATAGCTAGAAACAATGAAATTCATGGCTCTACATTACGCTGTCTCACGTGTTCTTCATGTGATCCTAGCTACAAAATGTTTACGGCCTAATGGTTAGTAAGTGGGCCTAGTGAACGTGTTTATCAGCATATTTTATTTGTGATGTGTGTACTAAATGGTTTCTATATACATATACTTAAATATGAGTTGTTCATATTTAAATATAAGCATTTATGTTTAAATCTACTTAAAATATGTTCATATTTCTTTTGCCATATGAATCAAAACTATTTATGGAATTAAAATTGTAAGTTGAGATTTACAGAGCCAATATTAGCACTAAATTATAGTCCCCAAATTGTTCATGTCTGTAATTGTCTCATCATAAGGATTAGCTCTAATTATCTTAAGTCCTTTAGTATAATTTGTAGTCATTTCCTAACTACTAAGAACACTGATTTATATACTCAGAACCCTAGTAAAGAAGAAAAGTCTAAAATCCATAAATAGCCATAGTTAAGAAAAATCCGTTGCTTGGGGAAATTCTTTCATGTCGTTTATACTGCAGGGGCTCTAAAGCAACATGAACACATTCTGGTAATTAACACTGCAGTGAAAAAATATAATTACACAATATTCCCATTAATGATATTATACAATTATCAACTGATGGTTTTTGAGCAGATAGTATTAAGAGGTCTCTAAGTGTGGCTGGAATTGGCATCATAAAGGTCCTTACATAAAATGGCCAGCATCATTGAGAGAGAATTCTTGGAGGATTTTTTTAACCATTAAATAACAAAATAGGAAACTCAATGCATTTACTGCAAACCTTGAAGTTCTCATGTCATCCAGTTTGTTTTACACTTAAATTTGGGCTAGCTAAAATACCAGAGAGTTAGATTGCTTCTAAATTATCAGCATATAGTTATTCATATTTCATTAATGAAATCGGTGTGAGGTTATGAATCAGAGTAAATATCAAAAGTGCATAAGATCCAGTAAGAGATTGAGGTGATGTGTCCTGGTATATCACTGTGCCACACTGAGCACGGACCTATCATTTTTTGTCCTAGGCCTGACTTGTGTGTTTTATTGCTTCTTTCTCAGGAGACTTGGGCTAATCAGAATATTTTATCTGCATATAGGACCAAATAATATCAGAGAAATGTTTTTAAGGAAAAGGGAACTGAAATTCTTTTCTCCAATTTCCGGTGCTGCTGAGAAATTTAGATTGGTCTTCAGTTTTAGAATGGCCCTGACAGAACAAATCAGAACCATTCTGATTATAACCTGCTGTCCCACTGATTAGTTACACCTAGTTACTATGATTCCCTAAACCAAACAGCTAGAATAAATACATAGCAAATTCCTTTAGAAGGGCAGGACAACTGTCTCTTGATTCATGCCTGTTTTGAGAAGACCTGGAGAGAGAAATGATTGAATCTGATTGTTGATTTCTTTTATTTCTCCTCTTTTGCTTTGGTCTGTTGTTGCTTTAGTCTGTAGTGTCATTGTGGAAATAGGGCATCCTTTGGACTGGATTTGTCGGGACCATTGGTAATAGTCCTGCTTTGTTCATGAGTACCTCCAGCTTCCTTTTGTTGAACCAATCTTATAACATCTTACCTATCACAGTCAAAGAGAAACTATTGAATGGAAGAGATTATATTAGCAATCAAATCATGATGTGGTTTTATATGACATTAAAAACTGTGTAAATTGTAGGGAAACTGATCATGGCATTGAAATACATGGGTTCCCCACACTTAACGACTGCAAGGATGTAATATTATCTTTTGGAAGTACTGGATTGCAAATCAGACTGTGAGACATTGAGTAATCCAGTAAACTGTTAGCATTTGTGAAATTTTTCTCAGATGACCATGTTCTTTTCCTAAATCACTGTTACTTTTGATTCAAAATTAGAAAAACTGTTCCCTAGTTGTTACATTCATAATATAAATTTCTCAAAATTCCATCATTTAAAAACTGCTTTAATCTTTAATGTTCAGAGCTAACCAGCTGTATTGGTGTATCTTATTTTTTTAAAACAGTTGTAAGAGGTCTTTATCACAGAAACCTCAAGGGAAAACACTGTGTTCATTTGCAGAGTTGACATGCATTGGACATACAGTGGTCTCAGTCAATGAAAATCAGCTGTTCTGTTCTTTAATTTTTTTTTTTCCTAAAGCCCTGTTTGCTTTGCATTTTTCATTCCAGTTCTAAACTATAGAAGCCTTTTATTTTTTTTAACCATCAGTCAAGTTTTCAGTTAAAGTGACTGAAAATAGTAAAATATTCACAAAGTCAGAAATGGAGAGATACTGTCACAATGAAGACAGCAATCTGTAATATTATTTTTACTGTTTGCTTTGTTAATGGTAATTAAATATGTGTAAAACAGCACATAGATAAGCATCAAGCAGTTCAAATCACTTCTCAGCTTTATAAAAATTATTTTAGATTTAAGTGTATTAAAGAATATCTTGTGAAATATGCACATATTGATCCCTCTGTTACTTACTCCATCATTCATTCTTTTATTTAGTCATCATTGGCACCTACTTTGTCCATTGGCACCTACTAAAAGTTAGAAATATGAAGATATATGGCCTATACCCTGGTAAACCTCATGGTCTAGTGGGAAGGATTGATCATAAACTTGAAAAAGAATTACAAATTGTTAAGTGTTCAGAAAAAAACAAAAATGATGCTGTGATAGGAAATGGCATGGAGATACCATCAGATATAGAGTTATCAAGGAATACGTCTCCGTGGAACTGGGATTTTTCAAGATCTAAGAGATAGGGAACTAACCAGGTAAAGAGTGTTCTGAACAGAGGGGCAAGGCAGGGGCCAAGACCAAGAGGAAGGGAAGGATGTGGAGTGTTCAAGGAACGGGAAGGGCCCTGTGGCCAGAGCCTGGTGAGGGGAGAAGGGGTAAGTGAAGAGCAGATCTGAGATGAGAGCTGTACCTTTTCAAGAAGGAGCTGAGTCAGGACTCCGCGGGGCAGGCAAAGAATGTGGATTGTATTTTCGGTGCAGTGGCAAGCTTCCTGATTGATTTAAATTGGATCGGAGCCTAGAATACACTTAGGATAAATTTTACTGTTACCATTAAGGTTTTGTTCTTAAAATAACAGGAGAAAACACAAACCAGAACGATAATAAAAGTGACTTGATGTGAGCAATCTTTTGTATGTTACTTTTATTCCCCTGAATAGAATAACATTGTGAACTGGAGGGCAGCCTTCCTTCACCACCTGATAGCGCCTAAAAGGAGCAGCGAGGGCTATTTCTGTCCCTAGTGTCTGAGGAGCATTGGTTTTTGTAAAGCGTATGGGGCCCTCTAGCGGTGACTGTTTTAAAGGAGTCTTACATTGATGCCAGAACTGTTGGAACTGTGTTTTAAAGGAGTCTTACATTGATGCCAGAACTGTTGGAACTGTGGGATTTGAGTCTCCTCAGAGCCAGTAGAATTGTAAAGGTAACTGTAATTTAGGCAAATGTGAAACTGCATCATGCCTCAGTCTCTCTGACATGATGACATCACTCCCAGTTTTTCTTTCAAATGCACTGACTCTATTGTGTTGTCTTAGGTGTACATTCCAAACCGAGTGGCCCTCGTCCTTCAGAATGTGGACCTGCCCAACTGAAGAGATCTGATTTCAGCTCCAGCAAAGAAAGATGTGCACTTTGTTTTCCCACGCTTGTTGTCCCAGAGCTTGTAATGTGTAAGCTTTTCAAAATATATTTGTCTAGCCTAAATGTCAGATGTCTGAAATTCAATACTGGTTCATGAAAATGAATGTCAAACTTTTCTTTAAGGAGGAGAGGGGAACATATTTGTTGGAATTTTGGAGATCCTAGACTATATTTTCCAGCCATCTGAACAGCTAGGATCCTCAAATGAAGTGTGATATATCATGTCTTCAAACAATTTTGCCTTACAGGCCAGTTATTTAGTCCTTTTAAGTTCAGATTTGAATCATGCGTCATGTTTGATTATTTCTGTTGAATGTATACAGCATCTTTTTAAGGCGATATCTGGTGACTTTATTTGTTCTGGTATCTCTTGATCTAAATTATAAAATACCAAGATTGTTACTCTCCTTTTTCAAATTGTGTTTAGAAATACTGTAATAAGTATATAATAATAATATAAAACTAAGAATTGTGTTAAAGATAAAAGTTGTTGCCTATGAACTCATCCATGCCTTATTTTGCATAAGTTTTATCTTGTGATCTCTTGTTCACTTAGTATCTTGGTAGATGCTAATATCTTCATTTCTGAAGGCCTGACTTGGTAATTGTAACATTTCAGAAACTATCTTTTACTTTTAGTCAATAAAAAAAATTGCAAAATTGCCTTTGATAATGTTTATTTTGCTGTGATGTTATGGGGATCGATTTAAAGTGAATATTAAAATGCCTCTCTCAACTCTGAGACCTTCCCCACATATGTGCACATTGCACGATGGACTAGGCGTGGAGATTAATACTATTTTTTTCTTTAGGTACTATTTGGTAAGTTGAAATTATACTAAATAACTCAGATATCTAAGCTACTTTTGAGCTCTAAACCTCAACGCTTTTAGAAGCTGAATTAACTATCTCAACTCCATGGGATACTCCATCATGAAATTACCCCTTTGGTTTATTAAATAGCAGGCCACAGATAATTCATTCATAACTGAGAAATTATGATGCACTTATGAGACATAAAGTATCTGTCACTTTTTAAAAGATTTAATATTTTCCTTTACATTAATACTGACTGCTTCTTTTTTTGTTTGTTTTTAGCTTGATTATCATGACTAATAAGGAGTACATGAAAGTCTATTAAAAACTGGTTCAGTAATGGAAGAGATTAGCAAAAGAGACTTCCTTTTATAGCTAAGCCTGCATATTAACCATCTTTCTTATAACTTGAGTAAAGCCTTGAATCTAGGTCTGACACATGTTATTTGCCTTAATTTCAAAAGTACAGTAATAGTTTGATTTCCTGACAGCGATGCCAGATGATGATGACACACATTAGGAAAGACTACTGAAAGCCTTCTGTAATGCTTCTGCCCTTACAGATGTGTTATTAACGTCTTAGCACTGCCATGATTTGTGTACTGTGCCTGTTATTGATAATAACATGATGTACAACCATGACGTTTTGTGTTCTAGTTTATAATTTCTTACCTTTGCATTTCTTATGTATAAAGAGATATGCTAATTTTCTATCATGACTCTTTAAAAAATGACAGATTACTTCACACCTAGAACTCATTTTTTTGTTTGTTTGTTTTTTTGACTTCAACCTCTGTGGAAAGTCATAAAGGCCAGAGTAGTTATCTGCTATATTTTCATTATGTTGATTGACCTTACTATTATGGTCTTTAGATTTCACAGTGTAAAGTTCGAATTTAACAATGTAATGTAAGTCAATTGCCTTTGTCAAGTGTTCCCCTGCCACAAGAACAATAAACAGATGTTTTAGGTGTGAAACATAAAAATACATGCAAAGAAATAAAATATTGAGTCCAAGTAGAATGTAATAGCTGGATTTTTCTTCCCTGTTGTATCAAACAGCCTTTATAGAACAGTTTAATATTTGTACTGTATTTCACTTTACATCTTCATTTTTGATTCAATAACATTCTCATCATCATGTAGTCCAGTGGGAAGTTTTTTTCTTTTTACTGGTTAAACATTTTCAATAATCACAACAGAGAGACGCAAAATTTTACTCTGCCTTATAATAATGGCTTTTTCCTCTGCTGTGTTTATTACCAACATCAAAAATGAGAGTGATCTGTCTTTGTTGGCTTTTTTAGGATAAATATTTTTGCTGTTTTAATTTTTTATGTTCTAGAAAACACGGATGAGAACAGATATCTTTCCATCATTTTTTAATATTAGCAAATATTAGTAATTGCTCTATTATCCAAAAGAGAATTTACCCCTCATGCTAATGATGCTTGATGTTTTAGTTTAATATTAGCTTACTAAGAAAATACCATAGTTTTTAATAATCAAAACTTGCACTGTAAACATTTTTCCTGGAATGTCTCTCACTTTATAGCACTTGAACTCTGAGGGTCACCTCCTTTCATATTTTCTTTTCTGTACCTTTGATGTTTCTCACTTTGCCCTGCTCTTAGCTGATGTATTCATCTCTAACATAAAATGAGGGATTTAGCCACCATGTTCCTCAAGATCAAAAAATAACCAGTGACAATAAACTGACTTTTATGGTAGCAACTGTAAAAGAATGCATGTATTTTTTCCTCTTGACTCCACACTCCCCTTAGCAATATCAACTCAACATTTGTCACCCATCAGGGTTATAGCCGTTGCTATGCGGGCTCATACAGGAGGCTGTCTGGATAAGGAGCCTATTCTTCAAATAATACAGGAGAGAGAGCAGATAGATCTGGGGGAAACGATGAAGGGTAATGTGTTTTCCTCTAGTGTTCTGCTTGCAGCTTCAGGGCAAATATCTTTTCACTGTCTCTGGTCCTGCAGCCATTGAATCAGGTGATGAAAGCATCATAAAATAGGTTTGCTCTTGCTCTTCCTGTTTAGAATGAACCAGAGCAGACATACCTAATAGAAAGCAAAACAGGGAAGCAGTTTTCTGCCTGGCCTTACACCTCTCATATTATTTCTTTTTGCCTGTTTTGAATCATGCCCATAACTATGGTTCTTTACAGTGGTGGGGTTTCATTAATCTACACATTGCTTATAGGGAGACAAGCCCTGAGCTATGAACTTTGCTAGGTAGAATATTCTGATGAAAGAAAATAGAAATCTAAGGCACAGCAATGTCATGTCCTTTACGCAATAGAGTTCATTTATCATTCACAATGCGTGAGGCTTGAAATGTAGATAAATTTTCCCACTAAAGCCAGCCTTCAGGGGGAGAAAAATCATACGAACTCCCTACTAATTTTTCTGCTCTATTATCTTATTAGTGGTGATTTGTAGAGAATTGCAGAGAAACATTCATACTTTAGGGCAGAATTTCTTAATTGGTAGTATGAGGAATTAAGATACAGTAGTTATAAGTGTTTTTGTCTCCATAATTTAAAATATTACATCTGGATTTTAACTCTTGGCAAAAACTATGCAGAGAATGTGATGTTTATTTACATGAAAAAAAGGGATTTTGTGATAGATCTGCTTATACCAAAGGGCATGTCATTCACAAGTTTACTTATTACTTACAGGGTTTTTTGTCATTTCTGCTGTACCAGAGAGAGGTCTTTGACCCTCATATAAGACTGTTGCATAGACTGTTTCACTTAGAAACCTGCACTGAGCTTCAAAGGATGTGTGTGATACAATGGTTAGAAGACCTGAGTTCAAGTTATAGCTCTTAATTCCCAGTGCCTCATTTTAGAAAGCACTCAGTGACTTTTCCATGGTTTTAAGACAATTAGTAAAAAAGAGCATCGTCATTGGTTTTATAAAAGGCTCTTGTTTGATCGATAGCTACATGGATGGTGAGTCAGCATTTGTAGACATTTTCCAAGTTTGTTGTCAGGAACACACTGTCCCCATCACCTGCCACTTGTCTGTCCTTCGAGGCTTCTGCACTGTTATCTGTACTGTCCCAGGCAGGGGGTGTGGGCTGCTTTACAGAGAAGGGAATTTTGCATTTCCACCACCACTGCAGATGACCAAAACATCAGACCTCCTCCACCACTGCTTTTATTTTTTTATTTTAGCTTCTTCTCTGAAGGCACTAGAAAGTCCCAGTGAATTCCTTCTCATGCAGTCAGTGTACTGTCCCAGCTACTCTCAGACTCTGCTCTTAAGTAACCCAACCTTATGAAGAAAAGTTAGCAACCTCTTAATGGTAACCAGTAGATCAGGGTAAACCGTACACAAAGTGAAATAGCCACAGGTGCCCTCCAGTGAAACACAGCAACCAGGTGTCGAGGGTCTCTCTTTCCTTCTCCCCCGCCCCCTTTTTTTTTAAGATGTTGGGGATAGGAGTTTATTAATTTATTTATTTATTTTTGCTGTGTTGGGTCTTCATTTCTGTGCAAGGGCTTTCTCTAGTTGTGGCAAGCAGGGGCCACTCTTCATCACGGTGTGCGGGCCTCTCACTATCGTGGCCTCTCTTGTTGAGGAGCACAAGCTCCAGACGCGCAGGCTTCAGTAGTTGTGGCTCATGGGCCTAGTTGCTCCGCGGCATGTGGAATCCTCCCAGACCAGGGCTCAAACCCGTGTCCCCTGCATTAGCAGGCAGATTCTCAACCACTGTGCCACCAGGGAAGCCCCCTTCTTCCCCTTCTGCTCACAGCCCAATATACACTGCTGGCAGGAGGAACAAATGACAGAGGAAACTTAAGAATTGCAAAAGAGAGCTCATAGTTTAGAAACAGTTTGGCCCATCATTTTTTGGATTGAAAGTCTGTACTGTCATTAGAAACACACATCTTCATTAAGTATTTGCACAAAAGTAATTTCTTGAAGAAAGCAGAAAGTTATCAGCCATCAATCTGTAATTTCCCCAGTTGTCTGGTACTTACAAAGAGACAATGGAAAGCAGAAAACTAACAAAATAGCTATCATGCCAAATTATTTTGCTGCACAAGGATATAAATTAAATGAGGTAAGTGTTCAAATTATTTGTGCATACTTGTCTAAGTTAATATGGGAAACAGCTGTAAATGTATGAATAAAACCCTTCTGACATACATGTATTTATAGTATATGCATGGGTGTGTGAATACACACAGACATACATATAATTTGTAAGTAAGCTGAAAACTCACAAAGTTCACTGATTCCAGAATTTATATGGCCATATTAAGAGCATCAATCTGAACAAGAGTGATTTCATTTGGATTCAAAGTAGTTTGCAGATCTTGCAATAAAATGCAATATATATGTCTTAATCCTTTTAGGGAATTTCTCACCTCAGCCTATTTGGCTATAAGTCTTTTATTTTTCCTCTAGAAAGAGAGGAGGGCGGAAATGAAATAGTTTTATTGCTTCTTTATTTATATCCACTAGGGATTCTTTTTAACTGAGTTTGTAGTGTCACCTTCCATTCACCCCAGTAATATAAATAATGAAAAACACTGCATGTAATTTCATTTCACAGATGCCTCTAGCCACGTTGTCAACTATTGATTAAAACCAATCATATGATACAGAGATCCCTCCTCCAACACATACACACAGAGTCACTCCCTATCCCCTTTAATCTTTCTTATGATAAGTGAGCATCACTCAGCTATATAGAAACAGCAGTAGTATGCCTAATTCTACTAATTACAAGCAGATATACATATCTATATATCAATATCTCTATCTCTCTCTCTCTCTCTATATATATATATATAATATATATATATATTTTTTTTTTTTTTTTTTTTTAAAGACATACTGCATTGGCTACCATGTGTTGAGTGCTTTCTTGTTACTATGCCCTGTGTTGACACTTAATGCACATTATCACTGAGTCTCCTGAACTCTGAAAAGTGATGATTATTATCCTTGTTTGGGTCCAGGCTCATGCCCATCCAACTCACTCTGTTGTCTTCCATCATGGATCACTGATGATCTCTGGATCAAGGGTAAAAATTTGATGCCCTCATTTGTATTGTTTGTTTGTCTTTTTTTTGGCCTCACAGCTTGTGGGATCTTAGTTCCCCAACCTAGGATCAAACCCAGGCCCCCCACAGTGGAAGTACAGAGTCCTAACCACTGGACCACCAGGGAATTCTCTTGTTTGTCTTTAGTTGGATTTGCATGTCTTCGCTGGGGGAAGTGGATGGCATTTGAAGCCAAACTAGGGCATGTAATGCCCCACACTCTGTGGCAAGATAGTATTCAAGTTCCAGACAGTATTCAAGTTTTTGTCATGTGTTGCATAGAAACAAAAATTTAAAAGAGCTTGAACCCAGCTTCCAGATCCTTGTTTCTAGTGTTATTTTCTAAAAGAATGAACCAGGATTCCTTGGAGAAATAGCTGATTCTAGGACTGGGTAGGGAATATACAAGATAAGCCTGGGACTTCTTGTAGTGCCAGAAAGTAGGGAGATGCCCCCAAATCAAAAGAATGGAGTGTGTCAAAGGGAAACAGGGATTAATTGAAAGGCACTCAATGGTCATACCTGAAATAGTTTGAGCAATAAAATAAATGTTGTGTTATTGTATAACATATAAAATAAATACCTATGAATTCATTCTGATATAAATGATTGAGTAAATAAATAAACGGGGAGAAGAGATAAATCTCCCGTACAGGAGAATGATGAAGATTTTCATAGACACTCCCCCTTAAGAAGGTAGAGCTTAACTCTCCTTACCCCCAACTCCCTCTGTGAGTGTGGGCTGCACTTAGTGACCACCTTCTAAAGAGCAGAGTAGGTAAAAGGGAATAATGACTTTGCAGTGGAAAAATCTGGAAAACTACCTCAGCCAGGTGGTCATGGTTAGCATCATCAGTAAGACACGTTGATAACATGTACTCTCCATATGATGTGATGAGAGTGATGAGAATGGCAAAAATACAATCCCCAAAACCTATAATTCTAGTGTAACCATGAGAAAAATATCACACATACACACACACACACACACACACACACACACACACACAAATGAAGGGTTGCATATATAATACATATACATGTGTGTATACATATACATTGTGTACATACATACAATATGGAGATCATATATCAAGAGATTACACATATAGGATTTTGTATGTGTGTATAAGATTTTATATGTGTGTGCATATCTCTTTATATAATATATATAAGGCAAATATAAAGAGATTTACTTTAAGGAATTGGCTCACATAATTATGGGGACTGGCAAGTCCAAAATCTGTAGGTCAGGCTAGCAAAACTTGAAACTCAGATAAGAGCTTATATGGCCATCTTGAGGCAAAATTCCTTCTCTGGAAAACCTCAGTTTTTTGCTCCTAAGGCCTTCAACTGATTGGGTGAGGTCCCACCCACATTATCAAGAGTAATCTGTAAAATCAACTCATCATAAGGGTCTTCCTATGCTTACAATGGAGTTATAGCCCAATAAAACCATCTTAAGTTAAAAAGATTGCAAGTCAAAATGTGTTTAATACATCTAACAAACTGAACATCACAGTTCAGTTTGCCCAGCCTACCTTAAAGGTGCTCAGAACACTTACTATTTGCCTACAGTTGGGCAAAATCATCTAACACCAAGCCTATTTTATAATCAGGTGTTGACTATCTCATGTAATTTATGGAATGCTGTACTGAAAGCGAAAGATAGAATGGTTCTAAGTATGTCAGTGGTTTGCCCTCATGATCATGTCAGAATGGGCACAAAGCTTGCTGCTGCTGCCCAGCATCCCAACAGTGTATCTTACCACTTATCACTAGCCCAGGAAAGGATCAAATTCAAAATTCAAAGTACAGTTTCTGCTGAATGTGTATTGCTTTCATGCCATTGTAAGTCAAAAAGTCGTTAAGTCGAAGCATCCTAAAACAGGGACCATCTGTAGATGTTAACCGCCATATCTACAAAATACCTTCACTATAACACCTAAGTTAGCTTGTCATTATATAACGGGGTACTATAATCTAGCCAAGTTGACACATAAGAGTAACCATCATAGAGACACCTACCCAGACAAGGAAATGCCAGACAAGATATGTCTAAGAAACTGTCAAAGCCTAGAGCTGGCTAAAGAGGCATGACAACTAAATGGGATGTGGTGTCCAAGATGGCTTCTGGAACAGAAAAGAAACATTAGGGAAAAACTGGTGAAATTCAAATAAAATGTAGAGTTTAGTTAATATATTTTTTTAATTGTGTCAAAGGAGATGCCTGAACAGACAAATCTCCTTTACAGAGGAAATGTATTGTTACAACAAATCACACCCAGTGTTCCAGGGAGACAAACCAAAACTGAAAGGAGACTGAACTTTGCAGGCTAAGAGCTTGAAAGCAATTTTCTAAAGTGGCTGAAATAATGATAACCAACCATCCTTTCCCCGTCTCCTTCCCTGACCAACAGACAAAGCAAAGCTCTAAAATTATGACTACATGAAAGCAAATGTCTAAAACGTATGTCTTGTTGATCTGTATTGGATTACTGAGATACTATACTTAATTATTTGAGTAGTGGCCTGCAAGTGAGCAAATAAAACATTTGGAAACCAAGACTTGGGGTTTTTTGGTAAAACTTGTTCCACATTTGACTTACTAGTAATCCCATAGGCAAAATAATTCATTCAGATACTCAGGCATATGTTTTTCAACCATTTACCTTGGTACAACATTTCATGTTAAGAAATTATATTTGTAAATATTCTCCAAAAATTAGGAGCTTGCCTACAATCCTCAGGCTATGCAAAGTGAGGCTGAAATTACAGGTAAGTCCTAAAATCTTAACAACTGGACAAAACAAGAGTATTTTCCTTTCATATCTCATTTCAGTGCAGACTAGGTGGCCCCTCTCCATCTTGTAGTTATGCCATCTGGAATATGTGACCTCCAAAGTCACAATGGAAGAGAAAACTGTAGAATTACAAGAGTACGTCCAGGATGGAGGTGGCTTACACCCTTCCTGTTTCACCTTCTTAGCCAGAATTCAGTCACACTGTTCTGACCTAACTGCAGGGGAGGCTAGATCTTTCTTTTTGCAGGAAGGGGAAACAGTGCAATAAAAATATAGCATAGCATCTGTCATAATTGTCAACTGAGTTTGGGAAATCTTATATGCTTTAGTCCCCCTTACGGACTCATAATGCAAATTAAATATTAAAGGCCCTGGGAATACCTATAGTAAGGAAACTGGTCTAACATTTAACTCAGTGTTTCCAGAACTTATTTAACATTGTTTAACTCAGTTCTCATCCACAAGGAGCATCGATAAACATTTTGGGAAAAAAAACCCACTATGTTTGCTTAAAGATAGTTATGATACACTAACTTGAAGATAACTTGCTCTTCTTTTTCTATGCTTCCATGACCAATAACTCTTCTTTCAAACTATTCTGTGTGTGTGTGTGTGTGTGTGTGTTCAGTTCACTTTCCTTCAAGGTCAGCTTATCTAGGAGTCAATATTTGCATTAAAACCACTTCTTAATCTCATAATTTAATTGTCAGTGGACAATCTAATTTCCCTAGGTTCAGAATTCTCCTGATAGCTGTTTAACTAGATCCCCAAATACTGATCTCAAAGTTCTCTGGAATGAGTTTCCCAAGGTTATAAGAAATCTTAGAACCAGATTGAAGTCCAACTTCTATAAAATGAGTATAATTTCATGTTATGCATTTCATTTAATTACCTAATTTCTGGGTTGATCTGCTTTTTGTTGTTGTTACCCCAATCTTCCTTTGCTCTCATTATCCTTACTTTTAAATTTTGTTTTTATATCTCTTATTGTAGTATATATTTGTAATGCATCTAAATCATTTTTGGAGTAAGGAAGTAGGTATATGAATGATAAGATAGAAGGTAGATAGATAGATAGATAGAGAGATAGGCAAAATTTAAAAATACAGCTTTGGTTGTCATGATGGCATAGTCTGTAGCTTTGTGTTTCCATATTGTGACTAGTTGCTGAGGAACCACTTAGAACTAATGAGAAGTACAGGAGCTTCCCTTGATATTCCATTAGCCTAAAACTTGGATTATCTAGAGTCATGAAGATTTCTTCCCAATACTGTGACAGCAGGATGTTAAATTGCATTATAATATGTGAAACATCTTAAAGTATATATGAAAAAATGATTTTTTTGTTTTGTATGACAAAACAATAAATTCTTACATCTTTTATCATATTTCTATTCCTTTATAAATAGATATTAAAGATTTGTTATATTAGAAATCTGAAGGTAATATAAAAATTTAAGATAAACTAAATATTGGACAAAACTAAGAACTAAACTTGGGTTAAATATATAGAGAGATATGTATACTTATTGACAGGCAGTTACAGAAAGAAAGTCAGTAATATTCACGTAGTTTCTTTTGAAGAATTCCCAAATACAAATCATTTCTGTCCTCACTGGCCAGTTATTTCTAGTACTTCTCACATTCCTAGAACAAGTATGATGTAGGCCCCTTCTTGACATTCTGGAAGGCTAGCCAAATGCCAGTTTAAAGTAAGATAAAGTTGTTATTCATTCATTATTATTAATTCATGTATTGAGATACTGTGCCAGGTTCTAGGAATGTAAAGATAAATAAGTAATAGAATTTCACAATTTAGTATGCTGTTAGTCTCAAAGGAGCGAATAGATTTGCTATCATGGCAGAGTGTACAAGTTTCCTATCCAATGTCCATTCTTCTGTCTTCTACAATAATAGAACAATTATTCAGGTGCCAAAAGACATCCTTTTTCCATCCACGTGTCTAAATTCCGAGCAAAGAAAGAAATTAGGTAGAACTTCCAGGAAGACTCCTTAAAAGGTAAAACAGAAAACTAGGGCATTTACTAACAATAGCCTTTACCTTTTCCTTCAGCTGGTTGGTATGCAGATAAAATGGCTGGAGGTCTGCCTTCATGTTAGGTCATGAGAAACTTTAATATGCTCGATGGCAGATAGGAAAGATAGAAGATACTAGACTTCCAGTGATTATGGATCAATCATACAACAGTGGCCTGCCTTTACTGTGGATTTATTTTATGTAAAAAAAAAAAAAAGCCCTTATAAA
This sequence comes from Phocoena sinus, assembly GCF_008692025.1. Taxonomy (NCBI): domain Eukaryota; kingdom Metazoa; phylum Chordata; class Mammalia; order Artiodactyla; family Phocoenidae; genus Phocoena; species Phocoena sinus. The sequence goes on from NC_045766.1 coordinate 110,673,270, forward strand.
TGTACTAAAATGTTTAGGATTTTCTGTTAATGCAGCAAATCCAATCCTAAATGATTTACTTACCAATGAAACTAAATGATCTAACTGATAAAAAAAAAATCAAGAATTAGGGCTTCCCTGGTGGCACAGTGGTTGAGAGGCCGATGCAGGGGACACGGGTTCGTGCCCCGGTCTGGGAAGATCCCACATGCCGCGGAGCAGCTGGGCCCGTGAGCCATGACCATTGAGCCTGCGCGTCCGGAGCCTGTGCTCCGCAACGGGAGAGGTCACAGCAGTGAGAGGCCCGCATACCGCAAAAAAAAAAAAAAAAAAAAAAAAATTAGGCTTTGCATGTGTAAGGTTAAAGTAAGTAGGTGAATTAGGTCATATATATATATAGAAAGAAGGCATATTGTTATATTAGAATTAAGAAATTACACTGAATGCTCTCTGAACACCTATTAATTCATTCAACATGAATTAGTAGTTCAGAGTCAGACTCTGTGAAGGAAAAGAGATTTGATGGTGGAATGATGTTAGAACCAGTTTATAAATGACCTTCAATATCTAAACTAAGAAGACTGGATTTTACTGATTATACAGTCATTAAGGATTATTTACAAAGTAGGAGAAAAATAATATTTAGAGCTGAATGGACCTTAAAATCCACTCCTCTAATGATTTTCATAATTTGCTATTTGGGGAATCCCCATGAGAACTACTTGGTGAGTAGGGGGCTGGGGCAAAGCATTTGGGGCTGCTGACTGGGTAAGTCTACACAGCACCACCATTCCTCATTCAGAGCAACTCTACTTTTATCTAAGTCCACGTAGCACTTCTTTGAACAAAATGTTCTAAGGCTAACAAGATGTGAAATCTACCATTTACCCCAATCCCTTCATTGTATTTGCTGGAAAATTTTGACTCAGGAGCCTTTTGCCCATGATCTCACTGCAGGTTAGGACTTGACCATGAGTCTATAGGACATTAGCCAATTTCCCCCATTATGTTATGGTGCACATAAGAGCTGTAGCTCAGAAAGATACTCTAAAATGTACTTTGTAGGGGATAAATGTCAGTAGAGATCAGTTGTAAAGCTGAATGAAATTGCTACTCCAGAGATGGGATTGGCCTGAAGCCAGAGTAGTTTCAGTAGAACTATACAGGTAAAGAGATGTATCAACCGCCCCCAAAAGCATTCTAGCCTTTTTCATAAACAGTGTAACCAAATTCCTGCTTTTAAGTCCCTGTGTTTTAAATACTCATAATGACCTCTCTTCTTCCGGGTTGCATCCTGACCTATACACTTTTTCACCTTGTCTTATGGACTACCATCTCATTTAACACTAATAAACTCACTACTGTCTTCACATCTCACTAGGTGAGATAACCAATATAAAAACTCATCTTTAGATGGCTCTTACCTCGGAAATTCTTCTGGTGCTAAATATTGTATTAATCAGGGGCAGACAGGAAGACAGACACCACTACAAATATTACAAAGTGATTTATTATTAGGGACATGCAAGGGCTGGTAAAGTAAAGGTGAGGAAGCTTACTTCTGACTTTCAGCAGACCCAAAAGTATAAGACTTGCCACTGCTAATAAACTTAGCTCTCTACAGCACCGAAGGCAGTGATTCTCAGGAGGATACGGCCCAGATACTGCTGAAAGCTGCTCTTGATTATCAGAGCTGCCTACAGCACCAAAGTGGGTAATTCTCAGGAGACTGCCTAGAAGCTCCTGGGAAAACTCCCCTTCTGCCATCTGCAGATATCCTTCATCTAAGAAGAGTAAGGAGGGCTTCTCTGGTGGCGCAGTGGTTGAGAGTCTGCCTGCCGATGCAGGGGACACAGGTTCGTGCCGTGGTCCGGGAAGATCCCAGATGCCGCGGAGCGGCTGGGCCCGTGAGCCATGGCCGCTGGGCCTGCGCGTCCGGAGCCTGTGCTCCGCAACGGGAGAGGCCACAGCAGTGAGAGGTCCGCGTAGCGCAAAAAAAAAAAAAAAAAAAAAAAAAAAAAAGTAAGGAAGTTCCTGATTAAGAACACCCAAAATGCAGCAGAGGACACATTGAAGATGCTGAAGCTGAATTGATAGTACACCTAGTCCTTGTTTTGCACAGTGATGAGGTATCATAAAAATTACTGTGAAAGCTGAACCATACAAAAGAAACTCAATAATCAAAAAGAAAATTACAATTGTTTTACAACCTTTAAAATGTTTATCAAAGCATTAAAATCCCTCTTACTGTAGATTATACATGTAAAGGAAAATTTAAACAATAGCAAGACTAATATTTATTTAGCACACAGTAATTTAAGACATTTGAAATGCAAACAATTAATGTGTTTGGTTTCTGTGTATAAAACATGTCAACAGTAGCTTGATTAGTGCTTGCCTTTTTGTCATGTAACTTCCTATACAGAGGAAACATCTTTTATATGCCTTGGTGAATTGGACTCCTTTCTAAGCTTAGATCGGCTTCCAACATTCTATAGTTTGGATTTTCAGTTCCATGAAATACCTTTGAGAATTCCTTTAATGTAGTTTTGCCAGCATCACTTCTAGGAAAGCTGTATCCTTGCTGTGGTAACTGCTTTCCTCATTTGTGTCAATAAGCCCATCTTCAGTGAACTAGTGACTATCTAGCCCCATATCGAGAGTTTCTTCCATGTTGGAGTTGTCAACATTCCCACAGCCAGCATTTTTTTATTCTTTTCTTTTTTTTTTTGTACAGCAGGTTCTTGTTATCTATTTTATACATATTAATGTATATATGTCAAACCCCATCTCCCAGTTCATCCTACCACCCCCACCCCCATGCCCCACTTTCCCCCCTTCACGTCCATATGTTTGTTCTCTACATCTGTGTCTCTATTTCTGCTTTGCAAACCGGCTCATCTATATCATTTTTCTAGATTCCACAAATATGCATTAATACATGACATTTGTTTTTCTCTTTCTGACTTACTTCACTCTGTATGACAGTCTCTAGGTCCATCCACATCTCTACAAATGACCCAATTTTGTGCCTTTTTATGGCTGACTAATATTCCATTGTATATATATACCACATCTTCTATATCCATTCATCTATTGATGGACATTTAGGTTGCTTCCATGACCTGGTTATGGTAAATACTGCTGCAACGAACACTGGGGTTCATGTGTCTTTTTGAAATATGGTTTTCTCTGGGTATATGCCCAGTAGTGGGATTGCTGGGTCATACGGTAATTCTATTTTTCATTTTTTAAGGAACCTCCATACTGTTCTCCATAGTGGCTGTATCAATTTGCATTCCCACCAACAATGCAGGAGGGTTCCCCTTTCTCCATACCCTCTCCAACATTTGTTGTTTGTAGATTTTCTGATGATGCCCATTCTAACTGGTGTGAGGTGATACCTCACTGGAGCTTTGCTTTGCATTTCTCTAATAATTAGTGATGTTGAGCAGCTTTTCCTGTGCCTCTTGGCCATCTGTATGTCTTCTTTAGAGAAATGTCTATTTAGGTCTTCTGCCCATTTTTTGATTGGGTTGTTTCTTTTTTAGATATTGAGCTGGATGAGCTGTTTATATATTTTGGAGATTAATGCTTTATTGATTCGTTTGCAAATATTTTCTCCCATTCTGAGGGTTGTCTTTTTCTTGTTTATAGTTTTGTTTGCTGTGCAAAAGCTTTTAATATTCATTAGGTCCCATTTCTTTATTTTTGTTTCTATTTCCATTACTCTAGCAGGTGCATCAAAAAAGATCTTGCTGTGATTTATATCAAAGAGTGTTCTTCCTATGTTTTCCTCTAAGAGTTTTATAGTGTCCAGTCTTACATTTAGGTCTCTAATCCATTTTGAGTTTATTTTTGTGTATGGTGTTAGGGAGTGTTCTAATTTCATTCTTTTACACGTACCTGTCCAGTTTTTCCCAGCACAACTTATTGAAGAGACTGTCTTTTTGCCATTATATATCTTTGCCTCCTTTGTTATAGATTAGTTGACAGTAGGTGCGTGTGTTTATCTCTGGGCTTTCTATCCTGTTCCATTGATCTATCTTTCTGTTTTTGTGCCAGTACCATACTGTCTTGATTACTGTAGCTTTGCAGTATAGTATGAAGGCAAGGAGCCTGATTCCTCCTGCTCCATTTTTTGCCCTAAACACTGCTTTGGCTATTCGGGGTCTTTTGTGTCACCATACAAATTTTATGATTTTTTGTTCTATTTCTGAAAAAACTGCCATTGGTAAATTGATAGGGATTGCATTGAATCTGTAGATTGCTTTGAGTATAGTCATTTTCACAATGTTGATTCTTCCAATTCAAGAACATGGTATATCTCTCCATCTTTTTGTGTCATCTTTAATTTCTTTCATCAGTGTGTTATACTTTTCTGAGTATAGGTCTTTTACATCCTTAGATAGGTTTACTCCTATGTATTTTATTCTTTACGCTGCAATGCTGAATGGGATTGTCTCCTGAATTTCTCTTTCTGATCTTTTGCTATTAGTGTATAGGAATGCAAGAGATTTCTGTGCATTAGTTTTATATCCTGCAACTTTACCAAGTTCATTGATTAGCCCTAGTAGTTTTCTGATGGCATTTTTAGGATATTCTATGTATAGTATCATGTCATCTGCAAAGAATGACAGTTTTATTTCTTCTTTTCTCTTCTGTATTCCTTTTATTTCTTTGTCTTCTCTGATTGCCATGGCTATGACTTCCAAAACTATGTTGAAAAATAGTGGTGAGAGTGGACATCCTTGTTTCTTTCCTGATCTTAGAGGAAATGCTTTCAGTTTTTCACCATTGAGAATGATGTTTGTTGTGAGTTTTTCATTTATAGCCTTTATTATGTTGAGGTAGGTTCCCTCTATGCCCACTTGCTGGAGAGTTTTTATCATAAATCGGTGTTGAATTTTGTCAAAAGCTTTTTCTGCATCTATTGAGATGATCATATGCTTTTTATTCTTCAGTTTTTAAAATGGTGTACCACATTGATTGATTTGCATATATTGAAGAATCCTTGCATCCCTGGGATATATCCCATTTGGTCATGGTGTATGATCCTTTTAATATGTTGTTGGATTCTGTTTGCTAGTATTTTGTTGAGGATTTTTTGCATCTATATTCATCAGTGATATTGGTCTGTAATTTTCTTTTAGAGGGATATCTTTGTCTGGTTTTGGTATCAGGTAGATGATGGCCTCGTAGAATGAGTTTGAGAGTGTTCCTTCCTCTGCAATTTTTTGGAGGAGTTTGAGAAGGATGGGTGTTAGCACTTCTCTAAATGTTTGATAGAATTTATCCGTGAAGCCATCTGGTCCTGGAGTTTTGTTTTGTTGGAGGATTTTTAATCACAGCTTCAATTTCTATACTTGTGATTGGTCTGTTCATATTTTCTATTTCTTCCTGGTTCAGTCTTGGAAGGTTATACCTTTCTAAGAATTTGTCCATTTTTTCCAGGTTGTCCATTTTATTGGCATGGAGTTGCTTGTAGTAGTCTCTTAGGAAGCTTTGTATTTCTGAGGTGTCTATGGAATCCTATTTCATTTCTAATTTTATTGATTTGAGTCTTCTCCCTGTTTTTCTTGATTAGTCTGGCTAAATGTTTATCAATTTTGTTTATCTTCTCAGAGAACCAGCTTTTAGTTTTATTGATCTTTGCTATTGTTTCTATTTCATTTATTTCTGCTCTGATCTTTATGATTTCTTTCCTTCTGCTAACTTTGGGTTTTGTTTGTTCTTCTTTCTCTAGTTCCTTTAAGTGTAACGTTAGATTTTTTATTTGAAATTTTTCTTGTTTCTTGAAGTAGGATTGTATTCCTGTAAACTTCCCTCTTAGAGCTGCTTTTGCTGCATCCCGTAGGTTTTGGATTGTCATGTTTTCATTGTCATTTTTCTCTAGGTATTTTTTGATTTCCTCTCTGATTTCTTCAGTGATCTCTTGGTTATTTAATAACGTATTGTTTAGCCTCCATGTGTTTGTGTTTTTTACATTTCTTTCCCTGTAATTGATTTCTAATCTCATAGCATTGTGGTCAGGAAACATGCTTGATATGATTTCAATTTTCTTAAATTTACCGAGGCTTCATTTGTGACCCAAGATGTGATTTATCCTGTAGAATGTTCCCTGTGCACTTGAGAAGAAGTGTAATCTGCTGTTTTCGGATGGAGTGTCCTATAAATATCAATTAAATCTATCTGGTCTATTGTGTCATTTAAAGCTTGTGTTTTCTTATTAATTTTCTGTCTGGATGATCTGTCCGTTGGCGTGAGGCGTTAAAGTCTCCCACTATTCTTGTGTTACTGTCGATTTCCTCCTTTACAGCTGTTAGCATTTGCCTTATGTATTGAGGTGCTCCTATGTTGGTTGCATATATATTTATAATTGTTATATCTTCTTCTTGGATTGATCCCTTGATCATTATGTAGTGTCCACCCTTGCCTCTTGTAGCATTATTTTAAAGTCTATTTTATCTGACATAAGTATTGCTACTCCAGCTTTCTTTTGATTTCCATTTGCATGGAATATCTTTTTCCATCCCCTCACTTTCAGTCTGTATGTGTCCCTAGGTCTGAAATTGTCTCTTGTAGACAGCATAATATATGCGGGGTTTTTTTGTATCCATTCAGCGAGACTGTGACTTTTGGTTGGAGCACTTAATCCATTCACATTTAAGATAATTATCGATATGTATGTTCCTATTACCATTTTCTTAATTGTTTTTGTAGGTCCTTTTCTTCTCTTGTGGTTCCCACTTAGAGAAGTTCCTTTAGCATTTGTTGTAAGGATGGTTTGGTGGTGCTGAATTCTCTTAGCTTTTGCTTGTCTGTAAAGCTCTTGATTTCTCCATTGAATCTGAATGAGATCCTTGCTGGGTTCAGTAACCTTGGTTGTAGGTTCTTCCCTTTCATCACTTTAAGTATATCATGCCACTCCCTTCTGGCTTGTAGAGTTTCTGCTGAGAAGTCAGCTGTTTACCTTATGGGAGTTCCCTTGTATGTTATTTGTTGTTTTCCCGTGTTGCTTTTAATAATTTTTCTTTGTTTTTAATTCCTGTCAGTTTGATTACTATGTGTCTCGGCATGTTTCTCCTTGGGTTTATCCTGCCTGGGACTCTGTGCTTCCTGGACTTGGGTGGCTGTTTCCTTTCCCATGTGAGGGAAGTTTTTGACTATAATCTCTTCAAATATTTTGTTGGGTTCTTTCTCTCTCTCTTCTCCTTCTGTGGCCCCTATAATGCAAATGTTGGTGTGTTTAATGTTGTCCCAGAGGTCTCAGGCTGTCTTCATTACTTTTCATTCTTTTTCTTTATTCTGTTCTGTGGCAGTGAATTCCACCATTCTGTCTTCCAGGTCACTTATCCATTCTTCTGCCTCAGTTATTCTGCTATTGATTCCTTCTAGTGTATTTTTCATTTCAGTTATTGTATTGTTCATATCTGTTTGTTCGTTCTTTAATTTTTCTAAGTCTTTGTTAAACATTTCTTGCATTTTCGTGATATTTACCTCCATTCTTTTTCCAAGGCCCTGGATCATCTTCACTGTCACTATTCTGAATTCTTTTTCTGGAAAGTTGCCTATCTATACTTCATTTAATTGTGGAGTTTTATCTTGTTCCTTCATCAGGTACATAGTCCTCTGCCTTTTCATTTTGTTTATCTTTCTGTGAATGTGGTTTTTGTTCCACAGGCTGCAGGATTGTAGTTCTTCTTGCTTCTGCTGTCTGCCTCTAGACTGAAGAGCTATGAAAGAATTCACTTTTTGCAATTACTTGGTTAAAACGTTATGGTAAGTGTAATTTGAATTGTGTTGTTTTGAAATGGTATTATTTAACTAAAACATGGTGACTAAAATTCTTGTATGTTGGAACATTGGAAAGGAAGGACTGTTTGGCTGGAGTCCTGTGATGGTGTGGGGTGTGACAGTTGAAAAGAAAATGAAAACCACTGATAACTTTAAAAATTTAAAGAGGAAAAATGATAACATGAGTAAGTGACATAGAAATAAACAATAGAGAAATTGAGAAAAAATGAGGTTATTGACTTTGAACCCCTTATGTTTTAGGTACTGAGGTTAATCCATGTGGAAATGTCTAGCAGCTGCTAAAATTTCAGTCTCTACCTCAGGAAATTTAGGAACCAGAGATATAAATTTGAACACCATCCATAAAGTGATGGTAAACGGAGTTAGGAGTTAAAATTTCTGAACTCAGACCTTTCTAAGAACTCACATGTATTTGGTGTGTGTAATAACAAACCAAGAGAAGGGTAGGTAGTAGTATCTCGAGAGACATAAGGGAATCCAGAAAATGCAAAGTTATTTGACAAAAGGAAGTGGGATTTTAGAACAAAAGTAACAGCAGCAATGACAAAAGGTAGGTAATGGTAAGAAATGTTGCTGAGGAGTAAGACAAGTCCTAAGTGAAAAGCCATGATTTGATCTCGCATTTAGATTGTCAATGGTGATTCTTTAAGGGAAAACTCAACAGAATGCTGGGAGGTTGGAGGAGAAGGAGACTGGGAAGGTTTGGTGAGTGGGCAGTAGACAGCTAATGACTGGCCAATGTGGGTTTGTTAGAAAAACAAAGAAAAGCTTGATAATACACCTGGAGGTAAAAAGCATAATCCCCTTTCTTAGTGAAACCGAGGGCAAGCATCAGTTAGATCCTTAAACTGTAACTTGCTTAATAAATAATATCCTACAACCTGCCCTTACTGACTAAGCTTGCTCTTTTTGGGGGGTGGGGGTGGGTGGAAGTGCAGAGTCTTAACCACTGGACCACCACGGAAGTCCCTAAGCTTGCTTTAATTGTTCTTGCAAAATGCATATCCTCTAAGCTTCACAGAGCTTAGACAAGATATCATACGACTCCTTTAACTGCCCCCTATAGATAACACCTCTGATATATGGGTCGCTATAGTAACAGTTGCTTAAACAGTTTTTCAGGAGCCTGGAGCTAGTCTTGCCCAGTTCAAACCAACGGAGACCACCAACCATTCAACTGGGCTTGCACAAGGGCCCGATGAATGACCTTTTGGCTTCAGAGGGTCAAAACTCCACCCTTAGATCATACTAATGCCACCATTTTCTGAACATTCATCCCATGAAGAAGCATGTAACTCAGATACGCCTGCTCAGAATACTGAGTACTTCATCTTTTCCTTGCCTCCAGTCATCTTTCTCCATGCCTCAGACCACCCTGCTTCTCTGTCCCTAAATATTCCAAGCCTCTTGTCTTTGGGGAGGCAGATTTGAGACTCGTCCTCTGGTCTCCTTGCTTGGCTGCCTCAGGAACAAGCTCTTTCTCTGCTGCAAACCTCTGCATCTCAGTGTTTGGCCTCCTGTGTGTCTGACAAATGTGCCTGGTTTGGTAACATTAGGAAAGGAGAGTGTATATTTAGTGCCAGAGAAGGAGCCAGTGAGTAGAGAGATAAAAATTGAAGATGTAAGTTCAGAAGTGGAAAGGACTGGAGTCGAGAGAACAGGCTGAGTGTGATTTGGGCAATTCTTCCAGAGACAGGAAAGAGAAAGGAGATATCAAATAAGATTTTTAGGTGAAAAGGAAAGAAACTGGTAGACACTTTACTAGCATCTCTTCACCTTGAAGAGTAAGACTGCAGAATCAAGTTGAAAACTTGCAAAAGCTGAGAACGGTTTTTAATACTCATTACAGGAGCTGATTAAACATATCTAGAAGAATTGCCTAATAGATGTTTAACTTCTTCTGGTAGGTTAGAGCACATGAATTTGACCCATTGATAAGATGAATTTTTTATTATTTTTTTTCTGTTACAATTCTTATCAACCTGAAAGCTGGATGGGAGAAAAGGAATGATAGTATTTCTAGAAGGACAGTGATATAGCAGAAAGTTAAGCAAGAAAGTGATCTCTGAGTGTTAGAAAAGGCACTGTTAAAAAGGATGTCTGAATGAGGAGAGTAAAACCAGGTTGAAAAAATTGTGAATATATAGGGATTGGAGGACAGGATGATTGAAAAGTTCAAGTTTATTAAGGAGTGGCAAGAAATTCTTAAAAAATTGTCTTTACAGGTGTTCAGTGAATGTTCACCAATGTCAAATACTTTATCCTCAAGTTCAAACACGTAATTACATTCAAATTCTAGGGTGCCTTTTCAAGCCCTGCATGTTTATCTCCCATTCAGAGAATTATGTCAGACTGTTAGATCTTTGGTTTTTTCTCAGGAAGCTTTTTTTCTATGGGATTTATTTCTGACATTATTCAGTGTAACTCATTTTTGTTTCTTTTATATCAAATAGATTTTCCCACAGCTTTAAGAAAAAAATGTACTGTGTGAAAGGGAGATTTTACCCCCCCCTTTCTTTTAAAGAAATAAAACCTAATAACTTTGTGTCTTTTGGGGAATGAGCTGGAAGAAACAAGTTACAAGTACCTTTCCTTCTATATAATTATTTCCATTGGGGTATGGTGTTTGATAAACTATGAACTGGGAATGAGTATAATCTGTTCATGTTGTGAGTTTGGTGTGGGTATACATACATCAGTTCTATCAAGTGCTTTGGAACCACCTAGAAAAAGAAAATCCTTGCTCAAGAGGGGAAACCTAAGATGGATTAAGTTTTGAGCTAATGTGCATAAAGAGAAGTTAATTCTTTTACAGATAGGATCACCTCCTAAACTGGAGATTGGTCGAAGAGCTTTCCTTAACTTATGTCAGAATTAAATGTTAAAATCAAGAACTAGAATCTTGATATGTTCAAGAAAGGTGTAAATATAATCACAATCAACCTGAAGACTCTGTACACTTGCTAAAGTTGTTATAACAGTAATTTTTTGGATTTAACAACTCTATTCACCAATATGACTTTTGGCCTAGGAAATGAAGAAATCTGTCCATAGCAGTCTGAGGAGGCAGTGGAAGAAGAAATGATACGCATGCTGATGTAGCCAGCCAAGAGAGCTTGGCATAAGCAAGCTATGGCTAACAAGTGAATCTATATGTGAATATGTACATGTAACATATTTGTTTAAGTGCAGGCTCTAAACTTCTGAGTTCATCACAGTGAAGCACAGCAGTTCATACTTAGTCAAAAGTTTGGTTCAAAAGTGCTTCTGACATCACAATTGCTAGTTATGTGCTGACTCAAACCACAAGGAACTGGTCCTCACTGTAAGATGCTTTCGGAATTCAAAAAGGTTTCTTTAAACAGCAAAGCTTCAATTTCCTGATTTTAATGGCTTTATTGTGGTTTATAGGATAATGTTCTTGTTTGTAGGAAACATACACTCGTTTATTTAGGGGTGATGGGGCATCAAATCAAATCTTCAGGGGGAAAATGTTTATATTGTACTTGCAACTTTTCTCTGTGTTATTATTTTAAAATTAAAAATATAAAAAATAAATGCATTAATGCAGTCTTAAGTAAAAAAAAAAACAAAACAAATAAACAAAACAAAAAACCCTGCAAAGCTGATGAGCTGGTGAAGGGGTCTCGGGAGGACGATACTTTGTCCATACTGAGGGGGTTGAGAGTGTTTAAATTTCTGTGTACACCCCCAGATTGATTTCCCATCCACCTGATTTCCAAACTTCAGTTTGCTCTTGCTAGCCAGTCCATGCTTCTGTCATCCTGCCTTCAGACTTCTGATTTCCATCCCTCCTTTTGTACCCAAAGTCTGCTGGTTCAAAATCCACTTTGAATTTCCCTAAAAGAGACAATGTAAGAAAAGCATCTAGCATGCAGGTGTGTATTGGTTTTTAATGCAACAGCTGAAATGAACTTTATTTCTTGACCCTCTGATTTCCCATTCTTCTGAACTCATAGCTTTTAACATTTCCCAGTGACTTATCTTTTTCAGGGGTTGTATTTCATTGCTATGAGCATTTTATATATGTGTGTTTTGTCTCCCTAACCATATTATTATACAACCTTGAAGCTCAATTCCTTATACACTATGGCTTTTTTTTTAAATTCACAATGTAGTGTATCGTATACTGACACAGAGAGTATGCTCAATTAATTTTTGTGTGAACAAATAGTCTTTGCCAAAGAAGAGAGAATTTTCTCCTAAACGTATCATTTATCCCCTTGATATTTTGCCTACAAAAGGCTCATGCAATGTAGTTCACCAACTCTGATGTACTGAAATGATAATCTAATTTTAATTACGCAGTGTTTCAAACTGGGAGGGCTGATACGATTTAGCTACTTTATTTTGCAGGTGGGGAAACAAGAATGTTTACTCATGACTTTAACTTCTGAAGACAATAGAGGAAACAGTAGCAACAACCAGGACAAAAGCCATGTAACACTTACACAGGGTTGTCATCTACCCCAAAATATGTTGTTGTCTGACTTTCCCTCCCCTGACTGCAGAAATTTAGTTTATCTGAATTTTCTACAATACAAATTTGAGGCATAGGAATAATTTCATTATTTTTAAACCTAAGTCACTTTCACACTTAATTCTTTATAAAAATGTTTTCTGGGTTACAAAAAGAATTAGAATTTCTTATGTTTGGCCTGTCTTACAGTAAAGAGGTAGAAAATAGAATTAACTGAAACAAAATGGTGTGTTATGCGTCACTTTAAATTATTCTTTTTTTTTTTTTTTGAGCTTGAGTTTTTCCTCATGATTGACCTTCAGATGCTTCTAAATAGCTTTCTGCCGCAGAACTGAGTAGACTAGCATCTGGCCTTCCTAGGTTATGAAGTACAAATTGAATTGGCTCTCTTGGGGCTTAAGCCTAAGGTCACTGAGTGTCGTTTAATGGAGATTTATGAATTGAATAGTCACAGCTTACTCTTTGAAAGTTAACATCCACCTATAATCAAAGTCCATTTATGCTCTGGCCTTGATAATTTTAGTGATGAGTTTATTACAAGCTGATTCTAGCAGTACTTTTGGCAAATTCTGATGCAAAATAGAACTGAGCAATGTAAAAAATAGTCAACATTTGGTGACATTCTTTTAAAAATGCCAAGGCAATCATTCAAGAAACATACTGTGTTCTAATAGTGTACTGACAGCACAATGCCATCTGTGTGTGATTTATCATAGATTCCCAATATCGTGTTTCTGAGCACTATGGCGGTGGGCAAGAAATATATAATATGACACTTTCCCTCAAATAGCTTCAAATCTATTTGGAAAAACAAAACAAGAGAATGGCTAAATGTTTAAAATTGAGAGAAGGGAAAAGTCGTGGTAAGATGGAATATTTAAAATGATAATTTTTCTTTTTGGAAAATGGATTATAATTTGCCCACAATACAGGGCAGAATTCAGACCCACTGATGGAAGAAGCACAGTCAATTGAAGCAGATGAAATAGCATTAGTGAAGACAAAAATGTGAGCATGAATATCATGTGTTAGAGGACACAGGAGGGCAACAGCCAGAAGAGAATAGACCATTCTTAGTGGGGCGTGGTGGGGAACAAGGCTGAAGATGTAGATTAACAAAGGACTTAATACAACTGAATAGTGCACCTAATGGAGAATCAATACAGTGTATGTTCTTGAGCAGTGGAATTAGATACTGACATCATTCTTCTGCAAAGATTAATCCGATTGATGCATTAAGATGTTTGAAACAGGAGAGAGGAGAGAGTTAGAGAAAATAGAGATTTCCAACTCAGAACTACTGCTGAGAAAAAGGGAATGGAGAAGAATTTATAAATATAAAAGACATTTTAAGGAAGAAACAATTGAGCACTATGACTTAGCTGAAGAAAATGGAAGTGAAAATACAGTCAGCAATATGCCAACCTTACAAATGACCAAATATCTATGAATAATAAAAACGTTCAGTGTGTTTCCTTAGCTCTGCCACCTTGACTGTTCAATAAATTTATTCATTAAAAGGTAATGTATCAATGTCCAGCCAGTATGTAGGAGGCTAGCAAATAACAGGAAAGTGGCCTCACTTGATGCTGCTCTCAGCCAAGGGAATGAGTACCCATTATGTTTTACAGACTGCCCTTCATGACTGTTAAACAGGGATCAAATCTTTTTCATTTAAGACATAAAGCACTGCAGTTTTCCAATGTTGATTCTTTTACCCTTGTGCAAAACCCCTTCTTTGAGTTTCCTGCCACACTCTATCCCTCTATCCCACAGCTGTCATTCTCCAATCATCTATTACTCTCGAAAAATGTGGAAGCATTGATACCTTAGACATCACTTCCCTTACACTGAGATCTGACATGAGGGTCTGCTGCTTCTCTGAAATTTTGAACTCCAGCATACCCTTTTTTTTTTTTTTTTGCGGTGCACTGTCCTCTCATTGTTGTGGCCTCTCCCATTGCGGAGCACAGGCTCCGGACGCACAGGCTCAGCGGCCATGGCTCACGGGCCCAGCCGCTCTGCGGCATGTGGGATCTTCCTGGACCAGGGCACGAACCCGCGTCCCCTGCATTGGCAGGTGGACGCTCAACCACTGCACCACCAGGGAAGCCCCTCCAGCATACCTTTGTATGACCACAATCTCTCATTCTTTCAATCTCTCTCACACCTGCATTCCTAAGGCCAGTAATTTCCTAATGATCATCAGCTACTTTTGCTTTCACCAGAAATACATAACATATCCTCAACTCCCTTGCAAACCTCCCGTGATACCACAAAGCAAAACTCCAATCCTGAATTTATGCCATAATCTACCACCTCCCCTTACCCACTTGAGATACAATATAAAAATGGCCATGCTCTTGTTGGCTCTTACTAAGACCAGATTTAAGAACAGAAAAGCTAGTTCCGTGACTTCCCCTGATGGGACCCCTCCCCCTCCCACTGTAGGCAACCCAGTTGCCCAGGGCCTGTGCAGTATTTCACTTGTTAACTGTGTCGGACCTAGACTGAGTTTCAGTGACTAGGGGGTCGTGATTTCGGCCAGTGGACTTAACAGGAGGCAGCAGAGTGGAGAAGAGTCTCCCCGAGGATGGCAACGCCCAGGGAAGCAACTGTGGTAGTCCTGCCCCTTTGCAGAGGCGCGCTGTATTGAGGCCATCACTCCCCGGGGTGTGGGATTGCAGGAGGGAGAACAACGAGCGCGCTGACTCCCCCGGGGCAACTAGCGACGCACAACCTTCATTTCCCTCGTTCTTGGAGGGTTGCCCTCCCAAAGAGGCACCACTGAAGTGCCTGGATTTGCCCCGCCCACCGGCTGCGTGTAGGCGTGGCTGATGAGGAACCTCGCGAGACCTCAGTAGCCCTAGGCCTCTTTACGCGCAGGAAGGTTAGACGGAGGTTTCGGGAGGAGACCTTGGAGGCCTGGCCTGCCGGCTGCCAGAACGCGGAGTCTCTGCCGCAGCTAGGGGCCAGCAGCCTGGGCGGGAGAGACGCTCCGCCGCCAAGGTGGCAGAGCAGTTCTGCGGCTCTCTTCCTCCCTGTCTCCGGGCCTGGCGCGGGGTGCTAGTCACCCCGAGCTTTCACCGCACTAGCGTGCCTCCAAAAGCTCGCTTCTGCCCTGGCTACAACTCAGCGCCCCATGCTGGCTGGCACTTTTCTGCTGCTTGGAAGGAAAGAAGTAAGTGGAAGCCATGTGCCTGGCTTGGCCAGGCCGGAGGCAGATGCACCTGTCCGGGGAAGGGAAGGGGAAATGCGGGGCTTCTGGGGGCCGGATTGGCTTAGAAACATGTGGGGGGAGGGAACAGAGAACGAACCTCCTCCCCGGAGAGTCATGGCCTGTGTTTGAGGTATTGGTCAGCAGCAGGCGTGTGAATTGGTCTGCACCTGGCTCTTACCTTGGGCCAGGCCCATGCAGAGAGGTAACCTGGCCATACCCACGGCGGCCTGCCTGGGAGGGTGGCCCCCGCACCTGTGGGCCTGGGCTTCCCAGAGCCTCCCCAGAGCTTTCCTGTCAGTGCCAAGGAGCTTCCTCAACCAGCCTGGCCAAATTGCCACGTGCCATTTGCCAGCATGTGGGAGCTCCGTGTGTGTCTGGGAGAGTGTTCGTAGAACTGGAGAGTCTCTTTCAAAACGGCCCCGGCAAGGGAAAGGAGTGTTCCCTCCAGCGCCCAGACAGCCTCGGCTGAGGATCCGGGCCACTGAGAAGTTTCTGTTCAGCTGGCCAACTTGTGTCATCAACTCAAAATAATAGAGATGGTCACGCCTGCTTGTAGCCCCCCATCTCCTCCCGATCCCCCCGGTATTTGGTTCTCTATGATGATCTGGCCCATCTTCTTCCTGGAGGCCCAGTGACGTGTTCCTCTGTCAGCTTGCGAGGCAGCCACAGACTCAGTCTCCCCAAGTCAGACTTCTCCCTTTGTCCTGGGACTTCTCAGCATTCACAGAAGCTGCGTGCAGGGTGGTCAGGATGTGTGGGGCGGTTGGGGCCCTTTCCCATCCGCTACCTCAAGTCCAGCTCTCCGATGATCCCTTTGGCTGTAGCCTCCATCAGGGTTTTGCCGTTTGTGCTCGTTGATAACTTGCATGTTTTGTGAAGTGGACTCACAGCTGCGCACAGAGAGCAGGTTGTCAGCGGGGCTGGCAGAAGACCCTTTCCCCCTTTCCCAACCAAAGAGTCTTCCTAGGATTTGTAGACGTCAATCCCGAGTCATCTGAAGGGGAGATGGGCAGGTGGGCAAGGGGAAAAGAAGGGTGGGCGTGGCCACAGGCGCTGGTTTTGGTAAATTGGGAGCAGGCATAAGGGAAGGTGTCCCGTGGGCAAGGCCCCGGACTACTGGGAAGGAGTGTCCTCATTGCACACCCTGCCCTGCCTTCTGTGGGGTGAGTAGGGTCTGTGAGAATATGCGAGACTTCCTCTTCTGTATATAGAGTGAGCCACCTGTGCACTTGTTGCTGCTCTTGTGACATTTTTGTACACTGGTTTGCTACTTGTGGCAGGAAGAAACAAAACGAAGAGAGTCATTTCAAGCCAAACTGTTGTTTTGGAAACCTGCTTTCTTTCGGTGTCGGTTTTGTATTATATTTGAAAGAATTCTTCGTTTCTATGGGTGTTAGTGTGGTAGAGAGAATCAGATGGTCTGACTTGTGATGTTTTCTGCTAGGAAATTCGCAGTGCCTCTGTCGTCGCGCCCTCCCGCACCCTAATCCTTCCTCATTCCCAGGGTGGGATTGCTATGCTCTGGGCAGACCCCTTCCGTCACCTGCTCCCACAGTGGCTCCCTTTCGAACCGGTCTTGTGATCCCCCGAAACAGCTACAAGGAAGAGTTATTTTTGCCAAGCTGGCTCTTCGGTGCTCTGTGCCCCACACCAATTTGCTCACCTCTTGGGACATTTTGTAATGTTTTCTCTGTTTTGTAAAACCTTTTGACTCTACCAAAATGGTTTCTGTGGTTACCTTTGGAAATAACTGGTCATTAATTTGTGTACTTAGCATTCTGAATTTTAGTCTGAGGTGTTTCTGTTGTTGAAGATCGCTGAATCAAAAGGAGCCCTCACCCTGGGACTTGCTGTTAAATGTTTCCTTCATTTACTGTTATTAAAAGATATATGAGGAAAAAAAAAGAATAGACATGATCTTTAACCTCAGTGGAATCCTTATATCCAAGAATACATCTAGAGAAGAAAATAAAGCTGAATGTTTTCGACTTTTAGTATCTTTACCCACTATCTGAAAAAACCAGAAACCAAAAAGCAGCAAACTACCAATGGCTGTTTCTCTAATTACAGTGAGCCCTGCGTGTATGCATGTTCATGTGTATACATGAGTGTGTGTTTCTTTCCAGGGGACAACACAGATTAAATAAAAGAGGAATCAATTTGCTCATTTTACTGTAAACCAATCCTCATTTCCTCAAACATCTTTTACTTAAGTTTCTGCCCCATGCATCTCTAGTTTTATGCAATATATTTTCCTTTTTCCCCTAAAATAAAAATGTCCCAAGGTTTTCCAGATTACGTGTTGCAGTGCAAGCATTACAAAGGGATTTAGCACTTGCAAACTTTGCTCCGCTGTTTAGCAAAATTTTAGATAAATGAAAAAAATAAAGATAAGTGTTAGGTCCTATGTGCATATTTATTTGTGGATTACACATTATACCAAATGAAAATATAAAGATAAGAAAGGCACTTCAAATGTAGCATCATATTTATACTTGTCTGTACCATTCTGAGAATTATAATATTCTTTTACTTAAGAAAGCCAAAATCCCAACATGTTTCCTTGATTCTCTCATCGGAAGGGATTAGCATACACGTTTTCTTGACCTGAAAAGTAACCTTTAGCTGACAAATGCATGTAAGGAAATGAAAACCAGCAGTGTTTCTACTCTTATCCATTTTTTTCTGATCTCTTCTGATGTAAAAACATTTCTGGGTTCAAAAAACTATTGTTTTATATCTGCATATGTTAAGGAAAGCTTTAAATAATTAAGGTGTTTCCTGAAGTGAGCATACATGTAAATTTAAAATTTAAGGCTAAGCAATAAAATATTCTCTCTGAATTAAAGTGAACTTGCTGACATGATTCATTAAATCCTTAAAAATAATTCAAACTTCAAGAATTTATACTAATGAATATTTCCCATATAGCTTGCAGATTAAGTTGGAAAAGTCTACAAAGAAATGGCTATCAATATAGAAATGCTGATAAGGCATGCAGATTCATGATTTTACTATAAAAGTTCATTAACACATGAACTATACATGGTTGTATATGTTTTGAGTATATAATTAGGAACCTCACAAAGCCAGTGATTTCACACAGGTAGATTTTCCATTTTTCTAAATGTACCCTTAAATTCCCCAAGACATACATTTATTGAAACAAAGTGTTACCAAAGGAAGCAGACAATGTAAAGATCAGAGATGGATTTCTCAGAAATACCAAAGCTTCATGCAGTTTTGTCACCTTTCATTTGGCTTAATGACACCAGCCAAATAAAGTCAGCCTCATGAATGGTTCAAAGAGCAATTGAACAGTGTCAAGAAGTTAGAAATTCCATGGAGGCAGGTACTATATACTTATTCTCTAAGTAATAATTTTCCCAGAAAAAAATACTCTCCTTTTTGCATAGTTATAAATTATTCATTTTAATTTGATTTAGATATAACAATATTTATAAATCTGAAGATATTAGATTGGTTATAAAAATTAGCTTTTAAAGAGATTTTAAAATTTCTTAGTTAAGATAATGATGTACAGAGATGTGGATAATGTGAGTTTCCCTAGATCAAGCAATTTGTAGTTAAATTAAGAAGAGGAGATATCTTTTTCTTCCAGGGAAAAAAGAAAAGGATATTTATTAAATGCTGGGTTTTTTGTTTTTGTTTTTTGCGGTACGCGGGCCTCTCACTGTTGTGGCCTCTCCTGCTGCGGAGCACAGGTTCCGGGCGCGCAGGCTCAGCGGCCATGGCTCAAGGGCCCAGCCGCTCCGCGGCATGTGGTATCTTCGCGGACCGGGGCACGAACCCGTGTCCCCTGCAGTGGCAGGCGGACTCTCAACCACTGTGCCACCAGGGAAGCCCTAAATGCTGGGTCTTTAATAGGACACTGGCTAGGCATTATATGCTTATTTTTGTAACTAAAGTGACTGAAACTCAGGTAACTATCCAAAAATTATATGGTTGGTGAACAGGAGGAGTAGAGTTTTGAATTCAGGGTTGCTTGACCCTGAAGACTATAGTCCTTCCACTATAGCAGATTTCCTCCTACTTCTGCTGCTTTTCTGTGATACTACAGTATATGTAATTCAGAGTATTCATCGTACAATTTATTAAATAACAAATACACACAGATTTATGATGAATATGTTATACACTAGGACAACATTTTGGGAAAGCAAATTGGCAATAAGCATCAGATACCTATAAAAGTAATTGGGGACAAACTTTCTGGAAACTTCCTACCCCAATGCATTGGAAGGGCCTGCATGTTACTGGACACAGCTAGAACAAGGTGCATGCATGTAGTTAAAAAAAAAAATTCAATGACACTTGTTAATGATGGTAAAGAAGACTTTTTTCAAAGGATAGAAGTAGAAACCATGGCACTAGGGTCTTGCAGTGGGAGAGAAAGACTGGGCTCAACTCCAAATACAGCATGGGTAAGTGGGAATTTACCACCAAGAGCGGGATGTGGGTCATTGTACGGAAAATTATATGGAAACAACAGTGGTAAGGGGAAATTCTGCCCAAACCACCCTCACAGAAGTCTTGCTGAAGGCACGGTAGGGTGATCCAACATCAACTGAGGGATGATGAAGGATGAGGAACCCAATGAGATATCAAAGGTGATCGGATATGGAGGATGAAGAATTCTAGCTAAACCAACTTAGCAGGATTCTCGCTAAAACTGGGCAATACAGAGACAAACACGGAAGTCTAAGAGTAGAGACCTAATTGAGAAAATTAAGGACAGCCTGAGTAGAGTTTGGTAGAGGAGAGAACCTTTGTCAATGCCTTTGGGACTTGTTTGTTCCACCTTTTCTTTCTGTTCTTTGTGTCCTGGCGTCTCTGAAACCTGCTTTCTCCACAAGGCTGGAACGGTGGTCACCAGCAGCTCTGGGTACAGTTTATCAAGGTGAAACAAAATCAGCTTTCAGCCACCCTCCCCAGCTCCCACGATTCCTACTTATAAAGCTTTTTGGAAAGTAGCCTAATCTGCCGTGGACCATGGGTCTGTGCCCTGGATGAATCACAACAGAGCAAGGGTACAGAGAACTATGATAGGCTATGCTTGTATCAGATGCTCATCCTTCAACCAGTCACTCTTGCCAAGAAAGTACAAGCATGTAAACAACAAAAAAGCCTGCTGCCTTCAAAACACCTTCCTCAATACTGGGAAAGGGTACTGTCCTGGAAAAATAAGACAATAAGTATATCTAACATACTCCGAAATATTTCCTCACTTGCTTAAACAAATTCAAATGTGTTCCAATCATTGTGGGCAAAACAGTTTAAATTATGAAATCAAAATATTTGTATTATGTATGACAAACTATACTAAAGAAGGAATCTAAATGAAAGAGATTTTCCCCTCATCCTCATAATTACCCAATCTTCAGATAGTTGTCGACTCCTCCACAGTCAAGGTGAGATCCAATGCAACCTCCAGGCCTGGGCTTGATTGTCTCAGGGAAATCCCACAGTGATTAGTTCACTGACCCAGACCTAAGTCAATCAGTGAATGGTCTTCTGCCAGCCACAGGGCTCAGGTACCATGATTAAAATAATTCATGAGGGTGAACTTGGAGAGTTTTTCTGGGGATGACAGGAAAGAAGTCTTCTGAGTTTTTGTGAGAGAGAAATCAGGGGGAAAAAATTCTCTGCTCTGCCACACATCTTGATTTGTGGACATGTGAAGCCTGGTACTGCTAGCGGCATTTTGTGACCATAAAGGAAGCTGGTCCTGTGGCTAAATCCGTGAAGGGCACAGCTGAGGAACTGCAGAGAAATGAAACCAGCACCATTGTATTAAAGAGAACTGAAGTTCGTCCTGCCACTGGGTATCCGGCTATCTAAACAAATTTATTTGTAGCCTTTTCTTCTGTTATTTATACTGCAAAACATCCTGAGACATGAAGCTCTAATTACAATATCATTACAACCGATATAAATGCTCAACCAAAGGGGAATGGAGAATAAGTTTTAAAATATCCACTCAGAGAACTATTTTGTTTAGTAACATTAAATGGTATTGTCATGAAGACTATGTAGCAATAGGTTGCTTTTAAGGTTACAAATAAATTGTTTGTTTACATTTTATTACCTGAACTATCGGTCAGCATCTGGCAGTCATGTTGTGTATCACATATAGTCTGACATTAACACAGTTAGGCTTCAGAGGTCTGACATAATTGGGATGAGATATTCCACAAAAGGGGCTACCCAGAATACTCATGCTTTATTTTTAAGATAAGCTAAGTGTTTTTATGGGAATGTTTGTATGATGTGTTAAATACTTCCTGTCTTATTGGAGGAGAGCACATAACAATGTTTCTTAATGACTCTGTGTCATCATCATGCATATCAATTTGTAGTGTATAGTAAAGTAATTATTTGAGGAGATGTTTGCCTCAAGATGCTATGCCTTTTAAAGTCTTGGGTCAGTTTGTTGTATTTACTTTTTATAATTACTTTGTGTATTTTATGGTTTCTCTGACTTGTCCCTCTCCACCAGCCTTTCAGCTGTCATTTCTTGCTGCTGTTTGATGGCCTGCCAATATAGTCATGGCTCCTTCTGATTTTCTGCTTCTAACATGTTTTAGATTAGAAAGTCAAATAGGCACACTTTTAGAACCTTGTTTAAAGAAGTCAGGACTTTTTAGTAAGAAATTTGTCTAACATACCAAGTTCTGGAACAGAACATTGAGTTCTTTTGTTTGGACTGTACAAATACTTCAAGACAGGGTCAGGAAAAACTTTCGCACCATTTTCTAATTACAAAATAAAGAGCTCACTTGTGTGTGGAAGGAATTCTTCTGTTAAATCTCTTAAAATTAATGGGATTGTTTTGAACAATATTTACATTCAGTTAATTTGATTTTGCCCTGAATAGGCTTGTTGTCACGTGACATATAAATTTTAGATCTGTGATGAGTCTTCAGCTAAAAAGCTCATGATTCTTCAGTTTACCTAGTGCACACCAGCTTCAGTGGTGTTCCTTAGTTGTTCCTAGCTAAGGACAGAGCTGGTCTGTTATCAGTACAATGTTTTTGTAGTGCTGGGGTTTCCTATGTGAAAACATCTAAGTAAACATGTTCCTTTCCTGTCTCTAAAATTACACGTTTATTCAGCTGAATGGGTTTTTGAAGGAAAAGTGAACTACTGACTAAATATTTTTAAAATCTGCAGTACTTTGAATTGACTTTATCTTGAGTCTCAATGGATAGTATTTATTATGACATCAATTTGAAGCACCAAGAAGACCATATGGAAATGATGCCTAAAATGTTTTCTTGATGCTTTAAATACAGTTATTTTTATAGTTATCTTTAATGTATTTACTTTGCTTAATAGCAGCTTTTAGCCATTATTCATCCATCAGCTAAGGCATATAATGTACTGTTTGGTGTAACAGTGTCATTAGAAGCAAATCTTTACTATCTTAATTTGCTAACTCCAGTTTTGCAGTTTTTAACTGCAAATGGATATTTTTAAATAGGATCATAGAGAAAACATTTCACTTGGAGAAATTATGCCAGAAGTACTTAAAATAAATATCTCAATTTTCCTTTTTCAAGAAGGATGAAACTTTGTTTTGAGAAGTCTCATAAAGTTTGAGCCTCTAAACACAAAAAAGGAGGGGGAAGATTCTAGAGCTCTCTGGTTTATAAGGAAGGTATTTGCTTCATGGGAAATTTCCCTCAGACTCAGTCCATATGGATTATCCTTTTAAATGTTTTCATCAGTTTAGCCTTTCTGCCTTGGATTGAAATGAGCCTAACCCTTGAATGTTGCTGAATTTATAGCTCTAGTAAAACAAACTCTTCTGGCATTTCCTACACACAATTGGGTTTCTTAGCTGCTAGAAAGATTTGAGCTACATTTGCTTCATTATTAAAGACATACGATGCCTGTCGTACAGATTTCCCCTTGGGCAACAGAGCTGATAAAAGAATAAAGAATTTCAAGAATCTGTATGTATCTCGAAAATAAGTCCCAAAGTATCTTTCTTTCATTTTTTTTAAGTTGTAGGAAAGCTTGCAAAATAATTTCCATTTTTATTTAGCTTTGTACTTATTGTGAAGCTGTGTGAGAATACAGCATTTACCAGATGAAATTATTTACCTTATGAAATAAACATATGTTATTTTACCTTTTTGGCCACAGTTGGTGATGATAATGAGACCTTCCTAAAAATGGGAATTTGATGTAAGTCCTAATCAGAATCCTGACTGCAGGTATAATATTATTCCAAAGGGAGCAAATGTGGTTTACTCCTGAGTGTTTCATACTCTTCAACTCTTGAACACTCTTGAACACTTTCTTCATCCCAGGTAAAAATTTTTGCACAGTCGGTTGTGAAGTGTTTAAGGGGGACAACTTACATCCATCCTAATGCCTTAACGTCAGTCCAGTGGTTCTGTGATCAGAATGTCATTGTATTAAATCTATCAAATTGCCAGGCCCCTTGCAAGCAACTTGGAAACAGAGCGTGCAAGCTGTAATGAGGTACTTTGTGTTTGTATGTCAGGGGAAAAAAGGCAATCTTAATCCAGATGTGCTCTCATGCACTGGGCTGCGTAGCTTCCTGCAGGTATATCAAATGGCCAAAAGACTCCTTTTGTTAGTGCAAAGGATGGCAGCTGAAATAAAGAGGGGGGATGGACAAGGGTAAGACATCTGCTAGAAATCAGCCTTGAAGCAGGAGCTGGCAGTGTTGCAGAGCAGTTTTTCAGCTTCTGCAGAGTTGGCCATTGACAGACTTGGATCTAAATGTCACGGGAGAAAAGCACATTTTAGAATTTAGCACTGAGTCCTTGAACTGTCTAAGTCGTAGGTGATAGACCTACACAAAGAAAATGTTATAGCTATACAGATAAAGTGCTATAGTTGTAACTGTAAAAATCTGTTATCAATAAATACAGAATTTTATTCATGATATGGTCTCCAAATTTGCAGAAATCCCTTTGGGTCCCAGCCCTGAGCCAGTACGTCATGCTCATAGGAAGTGTTCAGTAAGTACTTGTTAACATAACAATTTCAAATTACTGCTTAACTTGTCTTGCCGAAGTCTATCGAACGATTGGCTATAGAAAATGCATTTCTTTCTTTTTTTTTTTTTTTTTGTGGTATGCGGTCCTCTCACTGTTGTGGCCTCTCCCGTTGCGGAGCACAGGCTCTGGACGCGCAGGCTTAGTGGCCATGGCTCACGGGCCTAGCCGCTCCGCGGCATGTGTGATCTTTGCGGACCGGGGCACGAACCCGTGTCCCCTGCATCGGCAGGCGGACTTTCAACCACTGCGCCACCAGGGAAGCCCGAAAATGAATTTATTAACTTACTTTTTGTCTAAGTATAAGGCTGAAGTAGACTCTAAAGAGAAAGTATATAACAGACCTTTTAGTTTTATAGGGGAAGAAATTTGGGCCCATAGAAGTAGAACATTTTGGTAAAAGTCACAAACAGAGAAGGTTACAGAAGGCTGGACTAAAAATTACGTCTCTTAAACCTCAGTATTGTGCTCTCCACTCCTTAAATAATTGGAATGCATCCATATTTTTGACTATGCTAAGGGATTAGAGAATAATTTTTATATATTATTCTGAAAATAATAAACAATGTTTATTGAGCATGTTATTTGACAGGAACTATTCTTTTTTTTTTTTTTTGGCGGTACGCGGGCCTCTCACTGTTGTGGCCTCTTCCGTTGCGGAGCATAGGCTCCAGACGTGCAGGCTCAGCGGCCATGGCTCACGGACCCAGCTGCTCCGCGCCATGTGGGATCTTCCCGGACCGGGGCACGAACCCGTGTCCCCTGCATCGGCAGGTGGACTCTCAACCACTGCGCCACCAGGGAAGCCCGACAGGCACTATTCTTTATATAGATTATTTCAGCAAATCCTCAACAATCCTATAAAGTAACATTATTTCAATTTTACAAGTAATATTACATACATAAGGAATATTTATATGTTTATTCCTATATATAAATATGTATGTATATTTCTATCTCTGTCTTTCTCTCTGTTTCTCTCTCTCTCTCTCTTTCTCTCTCATCTATCTGTTTTTGTGTCTACAAAAAATAAGTAAATGCAGAACTGGTTAAGCACATGTGTAGTCTACGTAAGAAGACTCACTCAATTTCTCTTCATAAAACAACACAAATGGCCAGAAGTTAAGTTTAAGCAAAGAACAATCAAAATGCTAGGATTGAACAACAGTATCTCAGAATATACAACACCTTTATTTCAAAGACAAACAAGCAATACAAATACATGTAACTTACTGTCTACCTAGTATTTTAGCAAATATACACACATTTCCAAATATTATTATTGAAGATCTTTATTATGCTAAAAATTCTCAGTTGAGTCTTGCAAAACTAAGCCAAGATGTAACTGGGGAAAATGGAAAGTTTTGTAACATTAAGAAGTGTGATCGTAGTTGTCTTTGTGGATCCACAATAGAAAATATTTACATAATCACAGTGAGAAAAACAGTAAATATGCTGAATCAAATACTGTAAAATAACTCCATTCAGTTACTGGGAATGGAATATGGGTGGTGGTAACAGAAAAATGGAAAGCCCAATCTTCAATCATTGTGACAGGCAGGTAGTAGATACTGTAAGTAGATTATTGAACAGTTAACTCAGTGGAGTAAAAACAAGGGGAAAAGGTAATTATTTTCCCATTACTGTGTTTAAACCTGCTCTGTCAGATCTCCTTCCCCTTCCCCTAAGAAAAAGCAAACTGTGACTTCTTTTTAGGTACATGTCCAGACCACTCCAACTTAAACCTTCAGAATCATCTCTAGTTGATAGTTTTCCGCCTCCTCCAAGGTCAGGCTCTCCTGAACTAGGCTCAGAGACCTGCACTGGAGTATCATAGGATCTGTCCTTTCACTGTCCCCCCAACTCTCTCCCATCCTGCATACTTCCTGGCTTCTTGGTTAGGGGGGGATGAAAGGGGTGAAGAGCTTAGGGCAAAAGTGGCAAAGGTCTTATGTCATTGATGCTTTTGTATTTCAGTCACTGGTATCTCCTATGTGGTAGGTATTGGCAGGCTGGCTCTCTTGGAGATCACGTTAGAGGTTTTCTGGGGGGTCTGCAGTTATCTCCAACCTGAACGGTTGCCTATATTGAATAATGTGCTCTTTGGTGATGTGACCTGACCCCTACAGACTGGACACCATCTGTACCTGGTACAGAATAGCCATTCTGAGATGTCCTTTGTTTGTATTCCTTCCTTGATTTTGTGTGAGATCCCCTGTTCCTAAGAGCTCTGCCTTCTTATCTCTTCATCTGTTTCCTTCCTTGCTAGAAGCACATCTTGAAAGAGCTTCCTATGAAAGGACGCTTCAGAATTAGATTGTTTGACTTCTTCCATGTCTGAAAATGGTTCTTTTCTACCTGCTCACTTTATTAACCAGTTTACTGAGTGTAATTTTAGGTTGAAAACCTTTTCCATCAGAAATGTGAATGTGGTAATCCCCCATCTTCTCGAGCAGGAAGGAAACAGAGAAATGGCATGAGGACTCGAGCTCTGGCTTCTTTGGTTTCAGTCTTACTCCCGATTCCTGCCAGGACTAACTATATTTTTCACAGAGAGAAATTCAGCTTTTCCAATCCTATAAAATTTGATTACTTGATTTGTAGGCATCGTAGATTACTAGTCACAAATGGCAATCCAAGGCCTTAAGATCTTTTTGTGTTTTTTGACACTTAAAAGAAATATTGTTAAGCACATACATTTTTATTTTTCACTGAAGAAAAACTTAAATATAAGGAAATGCAAAGATCTTAGATACATAGATCAATTAATTTTGAAAATGTATACTCCCATGTATTCAACCCCCTGCTCAAGGTCAGGAATACCTTCAGTTCTCTTCAAATTAATCCCTACCTGACATAAGCAACCACTGTTCTAACTTTACCATCATAAGTTAGTTTTTTTTTTTTTTTTTTTTTTTTTTTTTGCGGTACATGGGCCTCTCACTGTCGTGGCCTCTCCCGTTGCGGAGCACAGGCTCCGGACGCACAGGCTCAGCGGCCACAGCTCACGGGCCCAGCCGCTCCGCGGCATGTGGGATCCTCCCGGACCGGGGCACGAACCTGCGTCCCCTGCATCGGCAGGCGAACTCTCAACCACTGCACCACCAGGGAGGCCCCCATAAGTTAGTATTTTTATAGTCTTCTTCTCTTGCCAATTTATCTAAGTCAGAAATAATAAAAGCATTAAGTGTTTACTACTACACCCCAAAAGCTCTGTCTCCTCACTGCAGAATGATGACTCTTCATTGCTACCCATCTTACAGAATCCAAGTCAAAAAGAGTATATCAACCACAGTTTTCTGTTTCCTTTTCTCCTTTTCCTATCTAAGGTAAGACAGCTGGGAGAGTAAGTGAATTGGTGCAGGAAGATATTTTAATTTGGGAAGAAAAAAGAAAGCCCTTGGATGTAGTTGAGCCTGAAATACAAGTGATATTATTAGGGATAGGGTTAGGGTTAAGCTAAGTGCCATGATGGGTGTGCTTCAGAGCAACTATCTATTCCTGAACTTTACAGAAATGGAACTGTATTGTATGTAATCTTTTGTGTCTGGTCTTTCTTTGCTCAATATAGTATTTTTAAGAGATTCATTCATTGTGTTGAGTGTATCAGTTGTTTATTTTTTAATATTATTGTTGAATAGTATTATAATATATGACTATACCACACATCGTTTTTATGTATTCCTGCTAAGGAACACTTAACCTGTTTCCACTTTGGGGATACAGTTAACTAAAACTGCTATAAACTTTATGAGTTTTTGTGTATAAAATAGATTTTTTAAAATTTCTCTTGGTAAATATCTACAGAAGGAATTTCTTTGACATAGGTAAATTAATGTTTAGCTTTATAGGAAATGCCAAACATATTTACGAGGTGGTTCTACTGTTTTACCCTGTCACCAGCAATGTGTGAGTGTTCTAGCTGCTCTACATCCTTGCCAGCGTTTGGTCTGATCAATTCCTTCAAGTTTTTTCTAATTGATGTGATGTGGTATCTCATTGTGGTTTTACTTTGCATTTCTCTGGTGACTAATGATATCGAGGATCTTTCCATGTGCTTATTCTTTTGTGAAGTATCTTTCAATATTTTACCCATTTAATATTTTGTTTTTCTGTTATTGAGCTGTAGGAGTTTAGATATTCTGGATTCAAGTCATTTGTTAGGTATATGTATTACCAATATTTTTCCAGCCTTTTCATTTTCTTGATGAACAGACATTTTTAACTTAAAGTCCAATGTATTGTGTTTTTTCTCTTTTGTCAATGCTTGTTTCACCTTTTCTCAGAAATTTTTATTTACCCAAGGTTCCAGGAAATATTTGTCCATGTTTATCTCTAGAAATGTTATAGTTTTAGTTTAATGTTTTAGGTCTATGAACATCTTGAATTAATTTTTATTGTAAGATAATGAATAAAGTTAATATTTTTTCATACTTTTATTCCATTTTTTCAGATCATTTGTTGATAAGACTTTTCATTTCCTATTGAATTGCTTGACTGTGCCTTGTGAGAAAGCAGTCTATTTCTGGATTTTCTTTTCTCTTCCACTAATCTATTTGTCTATCATTCTACCAACATTGCCCTATCTTGATTACTGTAGCTTCATAGCAACAAGCAAACAAACAAGAACAGTATATTTTTCCTCATTCCTGCTTTCTGGTGTGCCACATTTGGACACATGCTTGGTCTTTCTTTAAGGACATAGGATAAAAGATTTAGCTGTCTTTACATTTTTATACCTAGTACCCTAAAATTGCAACTACAGTGGGCACATCACCAGACTCCTAAAATATAGCAAGAGATAATTTGACTATTTACTTCGTTAGTGCATAATAGGTAACATCAGTGATCTCCTGGGGTAGACAAATTCGAGCTTTCTCATATCCCACTTTGACTCAGTCAATTCAAAAATTTATACTTTACCCCACTTGCAGGTATCAGTTTTTGCAAATTTGAATCTTTAAACTTCAAGTGACAGGCTCGCAATTATAAGCTTGTTTAAAATAATAATAAATACAAAAGGTATTATTAGTTTATATAACAGAAAAATCCAGAAATAAGAGAGCCAGCTTTAGGAAGAGTTATATCCAAAGAGTATCAACAAGTGCTTCTTTGGTCTCACCCCTCTTCCCATCTTTTATTCTCTATGTTGGCTTCATTCTCAGGCAGGCTTTCACCATACAGAGGCTGTTGGCAGCTCTTGGCTTATTAACTTAGCTTCTCTTTACATGGATTTCTAAAAGAGTCTAGGGCTTAACTCCCTGGCTCAACTAGGGTCATATAACGGTCCTTGAGCTATTCATTGTAAATGTGTTTGACTGGGTATAGCTACTTCCCACCCCTCAGAGCAGGATGGAATGGGGCCAGATTCACCTGAATTACTTTGCAAAGAAAAATAGAGTTCTTAATTGCCAAAAAAAAAAAGAAAGGGAAAATACATGCTGAGAAGACAAAAACAAGAGACTGTTACTACATTTCAAAGATATCAAAGAGTTGAATTAGATGACCAGGCTGAAGTCCTTATTTTTAAAAGAAGTCTCATTTCATAACTTTTCATTCTACCCTTTACCTTCTGTCCCAGGGAACAAAGACACCCAGTTTCTTCTTGCAACATAACTCAAGGGGTCTTGAATATAAAGTGACTCCTCAAAGTTTATCAGAAAACACTGAAGCCTTATCATGTCTGTCTTATCAAAACTTCTGACACAGGACTTCCCTGGCAGTCCAATGGTTAAGACTCCGTGTTCCCATTGCAGGGGGCTCAGTTTCTATTCCCTGGTCGGGGAACTAAGATTTCACATGCTGCATGGTGTGGCCAAAAGATTTAAAAAAAAAAAAAAAAAGAAAGAAAATAACTTTTGACACATGTGGTTGGATATCACACAATGTATATCTTTTGACTTTTCAATAGCATTTCCTGGCCACTAGTGATAGTCGTGTGAATGCATTGCTGTGCTATCAGCAGTTCTAGGCTAGGTTCACTAGTTTATAATGTAATTTCTCTGAAAGAAATTTTAGATAAAATAATTGGCATTCTGATCTCTGAAAGTGTCCTTCATTTTTATAGTGATTAAAAAAGTCCATTTAGCTGATTTGTCAGCCTTGTAGGAACTTGTTGTTAGAACCTCATCAGAGTTCTTTGGAGAAGGGTCATTTTATATGGGTAAAAGGGGAGGAGAGTTTAAATCTTTTTAATAGTTTTTTTAGTCTCTGATACAAATCACCCAAAGTCCACATGTAAATTAACTCCAACATTACCTCAACATTAAGCAAGCTTGTTTTAACATCACCATTTGACCTCTGGGAAGAATGGCTTTACATTTCTGTGGATCAGTGTGGCTACGACAATATGTCACTCTCCTCAGGATACTCTAAGTGTTATCTTCTAATTCCACTGCTTAATAGAGACATGCTAGAAAATGAATCATCACACACTTCAATAACCATCTTTGTTTAGTTTTAAGAACTTGCCTTCCTAATTTCATAGTCAAGGCCTGAGAGTCCGAGGATAAATTGGACACCACTCCAGATGGTGGATTAAGCAATCCATTCTACTTGGCCAGCATTTAGCTCAGAGACCAGCCAACTTAATTATCCTCTACTTACTTGTATAGTTATTTCACCTTAGCCCCTTCTAACTCCAGAATGCATCATGATATGACAGAACTTTCTGGAAAACTCATTTCTCTTATGGCCGTTAGTGTGTGTTTTTTCAACCTCCTCCTTGCTTGCCCTCAGCATCTGTTTACAGTCCTTTGGCCCCTTTCATATTCGCCAGTTATTTTGCAAAGGGCCCCTTTCCCTCTCCTTGGTTGTTGAAAACATCACTTTACATCTCTACCTCTTTCTTATTATTTTAAGTATATTTCTAAATATTATAAACCTGAAGATAATTTTTCAATGAGATGTTATCGAGATGAATACTCACCCTCATGCAAGCTGTTTCTCTCTCTCTTTTCCCCAGTACCTCTGCACTAGCCTTCACAGATGGTCCACCTGTCAGAGGGAAATAAGAGGAAGGGCTTCTAGTAGCAAACTGGGTGCAACCCTTGTAATCCCAGTGGAGTGTCCAGGTGAAGGAAAAGAGGAAGCAGAGATTCCAGTCACCTCTTGGACCTCTGTGGGTCTGTGGTTCTGATTTCTTTGGTCCCCGCTTTTTTGTGGCTGCCTTGGGGTTCTTCCAGGCATCTAACAAAAAGATTCCTAAGATCTCCCCCTGATAATTGCTTCTTCTTTGATGTCCTGAGTTTCCCAGGACCTGCCACTGACAAAGTGGCCTTGTCCTGTTCTCTTCTATGAAATATTGCTTTCTAGTTCCTGTAGCTCTTAGTCAATTCATTGGACTAGTTGTCCAAAATGAAACAGAAAGCGTTTTTGCTTGTTTATAAAATATTTTCTTATAGGTTACATGCAGGCATTCCATTATCCTATCACTAAACTTGATTGTTTCTCTAGTATGTGTCATTATTCATATAAGAAGTAGTATGAAACAGTGGGTAGAGATTATAGGTCTTGGTGACAAACTGTCTAAATTCAGGTCCTAACTCCAGTCATCACCAGCTGTGTGACCTTAGAAAAGCTATTTAATCTCTCTGTGCTTCAGTTTCTCAACCATAAAATAAATATAGTAGTAATACCAAATCAAAGGTTATTGGAAGGACTTAGTGTCTACAACCCTTGTCTAAAGCCCTTGAGACTGGATGTACCCTAGAATTAAGACATTTTTATTTTTTAAAGAAAGGCTAAATGGAGTATATGTAATATATTATACAATACCCATGACAGAGTTTGAACAGTATAGTCAAACATATTAACATTTCTGCAGGAAAGTATATGGATAGTCACACTAAGTTGAATAAAAAAAAAAGCTGAGAAACAGCTGCATAGCAGTTCAGGTAACGTTTTTCCATCAAATGACTTTAAGCCAGGTCAGGTGTTGCTGTCCACTGAGTCATGAAAAAACGTGTGTTTCAGCTGGAATTTCCTGAGTACAGTGTTTAGCCAGGTGTTTAGTACATAGTAAATTCTTCAGGCATTGTCCATTATTACTAGTATCGTTATTCTGTAAATACATTTACTGAGTGCCTACCATGTGCTATTAATTTTGTCATATGTTATTGTCATATGTCATATGGAGATGCTTGATTGAGGTCAGAGCCCTTTCCTTCTTCTCAGGCTCTGATTAATTAATACCATTTTTTCCCCCTAAGACTGAATGAAACCTTCAGAACTTGAAGAGACAGGTGCCAGTCAGAAGATTATTTTCTAACAAAATTTTTAAAATTTCCTCCTCCAGATAACCTTAATATTCAGATATGGACCACAATGGTTTATTTTTTAAATTTTTTATTGATGTATAATTGATAAAGTTGTAAGATGTATGAGGTGTACAATGTGATGATTTGATATATGTATATAGCAGTATGAAACAATTCCTCTTATCAAGTTAATTAACACATGTATCACCTCACATATTTAGGTTTTTTTATGAGAACATTTAAGTTCTACTCTCTTAGCAAATTTTAATTATACAATACAGTGTCACGAACTGTAGTCACCGTGTTGTACGTTAGATTCTAACCCCGTGATGGTGAAGGCTCCAAGCAGAACTGGAAATGGCTGCCACTCCCATCCTAGCCCTCTTCAAGACAGAGCGGTTCATACTTCCTCAAGTTCCTCCAGCACATCCGGTCTCTGCTCCTGAGATGATCCATCTCACTCTTCTGTACTTGAGACGACAGGCAGTGTCCCTAGCCAACTGCAATATTTTGTCTCCTATCTGAGCCGCTGAGAAGTGGGCATCTCCTGTCTTCTACTGGATATTACATAGTAGCAAGTATGTGAAAAATTTCATGACAAGTTACAAAATACACAAATTATAGAAAACCGCATGCTCTTGTTTTCCTCCCTACTTAATTTTTATAAATTACACTTCGGGATTAGGGTAGAGGAACACATGATACCATGCATTGCTAACAACAGTCTATTGGATCTGTATGTTCACAGATAAAAGAAGCCTTGTTCCAAGCTAACTGTTCAAGGCCTTGACCTTCAGGGCAGCTCTCATATGTTTTAAACCTAAACATATTCAATGACCTGCCTAAGTGATAAAAGAGGTCACCATGATATCTTTCAGCTAAATTTCTATTAGTGGTCCAGCCCCTAGTTTTCATTTACAAAAAATAAAGTTTATTGTTTTATGATTATAGACCAAATTAAAGAACTATCCTATAAATTTTTGTGTAAGTAGGTTGGCCCCTGGTTTTCATTTTTTTACTGTTGAATAACCACAGATTGTATACAAGAAATTATGTATTCATATGTACATAGATGGTATTATAGGATATATAGTTATAAAATATATCTTATATCCACATATTTTTATATCTATATATCCATAGATAGAAATACAGAATCTCCTATTAAAAGACTGTCTAGACTTCTTTCCCCAAAACCTATTTTCAGGACAAATCTCCTCTATCCACTCACTGAAATGTGAAATTCACTCAGGAGGCCACTTTATTTCCAGCCTAAAATTCCTAATGCTCTGAATACTTGATATAGTGCCCTTTAGGATTACTGCCAGTTGAACCTAAATTCTGTGGCCATTACCCCACAAAGTACATCAGGCTGTGAAATAAGCTCTTAAAGGAAAGTAGTTTTTCAAGCTACATTATAGTGATTTTAAAGGGAATAAAATCCTTAATGAGAAAATGAGTCTCTTGAGACTTCTGGCTCCAAGGTCAGTTCTGCACACTTGCCCTCTTGCTTGGCAGAGAATCTGTTAAGGGACATTTCAGGGAACCCATTCCCTAAAAGGTCCAGGATGAAATAGGATGACAGCCTGTTCTCTGGAGCCTCTGTTGGGCAACTTTATAATTCTCTGACAGATTTCCTCAGAAGCTGTTCCCACACAACAATACCCAGTCACCAGCTTCTCCCACTGCTACAGCCCAACCAAGGAAGGAGGAACTGGGTTGCTAAGGAACCTGTTGCAATAGCACCTGATGGAACTAACACTTGTCAGCTTATAACAGTTTAGTGTGAATAAACTTATCAGAATCCTCCCAAGTGCATTAATACATTGTCAGCTTCTGCAGGGCTTGGGCCCTTTCTTTACTTATCTTTATTTCTATTCACATCTAGTGCAGTGCTACATAAATGTTTTTGGAGTGTCAGTTGAGGATATCCTGC
Organism: Phocoena sinus; assembly: GCF_008692025.1. NCBI lineage: Eukaryota > Metazoa > Chordata > Mammalia > Artiodactyla > Phocoenidae > Phocoena > Phocoena sinus. The sequence goes on from NC_045766.1 coordinate 110,708,038, forward strand.
TGAACAGCGTTGCCCTCAGCTGGCTCTTCCTGTTTGGGAGTGAGGAGGAAGAGGGCTTTTTCTATTGCTGTTACCTCATTGCTTGAATCTATGGTGGAAGCAGTACAAAGAGGTGGCTGCTTTTAGAGGCCACAGAACTGCAGGGTGACAGAACTTACCTGGACCGTGGAGTGTGATGATTAGGAGAGAAAATGAAGCTTCAGATTCAGAATAATTCACCAAATGCCAAGATAGGTATGGTGGATATTGCTGAATAAAGGATAACAGCAAACGTCTGAAAATTACTGTGCATAAGACTTTTGGCATCTCTCTAGGTGGTCTCCATTAGTTGATGGTATAATTTAAGTGCAACTGCCCCTCCTCTAGGAGAGTGGTTAAATGAAGCCTTGATAATGAGATACAGAAAGCAGGATTGGAATAATTTTGTTCATTCCAACTTCCTATACACCCAGATTTAAGGCTTCTTGGTAAGCTACAATGAACACTTCAACATTATGAGAAATGGGGATGACACTAAAATGTAATTATATTTAATATATGGAATGCAGAATAGTAACATTCTGTAAGCTAGGGCAAGTCAGAGAAAAGGAGAGTCTAATCTGCTTTTCTGAGCCTCTTTCTTCTCCATCTCTTTAGCATTAACCAAAGCTCACTGTAACATCCACTAAAAGATGAATTCACTGGTGTGGTTCTTTGTTATTTTACCTTCACCCAGAAACGTAATTAAGAAGCAAATCATATTACCTTGATGACAGAGACAACGTATGTCAGAAACGACATTATTACTACAAAATTAGAGAAAACACAGGCTACATTCCCACTACTAATTTATCACAATAATGATAAAAGTTCTAAATGCTCCTAAATGGTGAAATTGAATGAGAGTTATCAGCATTTTGTTACTTATGAGCAGAAATAATTTCTTTTCACCCTTACGGAATTAATGATATAATTTACGGTGTATGTTGCCGCTTTTAATGGTAGTAGTATGTATAACAGTAACAATACTTGGTGTTCTATCTTGAAGAACTTTTTTCTCAAGCTCTCATTGGCCTATGAATTCACGGGATAAACTTATGTCATCAAAGTTGTAAGTAGTGTTCTTGATTAAGAAAGTAAGACATAGGAGTTCAAAGGTTTATGAACTTTATTCAAGTTTATGCAGCATCTGTTTCCCAGGAGGGAAAACAAATCACCACCCGCTTAATTTCACATACTTCCTGACTCTGAGCCTCTGGGGCATAATGAAATCACTGGTCTATACTTTCTCACCCTGATGAGATCTGCTGTCATATGTGACCTTTTTGTTCTTGTTCAAGCCAGGCCCAGTCACCAGTATGTGCCTGGAGGAGGACTTAAACATATCTTAACTCGTTGTACACTGCAGTCTCTTCTGCCAGCCTGCATCTGCCCAGAGGCTGCATGTAGCGCCTCCCATGCTCAGAGCTCTGGAAACAAACGATACACTCCAGCAGTGACTCTCCCCCAGTCAGCTGAAGGGGTTTGATGAAATGACATGTCCCTTCTAGGTGCTTTTTATCTTGTTGGAGGGACCACGATCATTTTAGGAGGCCATCCTTAGCTCAGATGTTGTTGTCCAAGGGACTCTTTAAAGATTTCCCAACATCATCTTCCTTCCCCATCCTTGCCCTTGCCTTAGCACTTGAGACAGCAAACTGTTTCTTCCAGGATCTTTGTAGCAGAAGAGGGTAAGGGAAATTTTTTTTTTTAGGGCAAGAGCAAGAAGAAAGGCTTAGAGCTGGGGGTGACATTAAGTCTGACTGTTGAATTTTGTCCTGGCCCTTTGATGCAGAGAAACAGTGAAGGTTAAAGAAATCCCCCACTCTTGTATTCTAGCAAGCAGCATACTGCAGAGAACCACCCTACTGCATGTGATTTAAGTACAACTCACAGATGCATCTTATTTACCTATGACAAGTCAGACACAGACTCTCCAAATTTCTATTCTTTGCCTCATAAGTGATTTGCTGAACTGATTATTCCTACTGATTAATCAGAACACTCAAATTTAATTTTCTCTCCATTCCCCAGGTTGTTGAATTTTGATCGCCTTCAGCCTGAGCCAACATACAACCCCTCCTTAAGAGCCCCTGTCAAGAACAGGGGGGCTTCACAGTAGAACATTCTTTGCTCTGTTGTCCCATAAGGCTACCCTTTATCCCACTTGCCCACACCTGTTTTTTTCTAGCCTTGTTTAGTCCTCGCTAGAAAGGAAAGGTCCTTTCCTGCTTAACTGTTGAGACACTAGCAGATCTCTGGTCCAGAATGTTCTCCCTATTGCAATAATGGTTCACCTCTCCAACTGCAATAGTCAGTTCCCCCAGTCTTACCACATACCTTTCTTAAGCCAAATTAAATGCCTAGACAGTTCTTCTCCCTACAAGTCTCTTTGCCTCTCTTTCACACACACACACACACACACACACACACACACACACACACTTCTCCAGGTAGACTCCAATATGGCTGCTTATGTTGCTCTAATAAAATAACAGGTGTGATGAATGATTAGGCAAGTTACAAGTAGGTTACCACAGAAAAGCTAGTTTTTCTTTATCTTTGAATTTCTATCCGCCTTTTTGTTCTCTCAAATTGCTTGGCAATCTCAAACTCCTTATTGAGATCTCTGTTTTATATAGACGTATCTTTCAAAACCCATTGGTAAAGCCAATCCATTTAACTCAGAAGAAAAACAAGCTTAGAGAACACAAGCAACCCTTGATTTGTTTCTTTGCCCTCTCAGTAAACAGAGCATGATTTGCCATAAAAACCTCAAACTGTCATAGCTGACTGAATCAACTCTAAGGATTTTAGATAGAATAAATAATGCTTATTCTAACTTGATATTGTTTTGGTATTTTTTTTTCTAAGGGGAGAGGATTTGTTCATGTGTTTTAAGTTAAAAATAGTATTTGTGTTTCTTAGCATTCATTACTAACCAGGGCCTATGTAGACTTTCATGGTTTAAGCGTTTTCAAATTAAATTTCAAGGACTGCTATTCTTTCCTCTTTCTTTCAGAGTAAAACACATTCTAAATCCTAATAAATCTATTTCTTTAATATTCCACTTGATGTATAATAGTGCAAACAAAAACACATAATGGGTTCCTCTTGAGAAAGGAAAATGTATTCACTCCTGATGAAAAATCTTTCGATAATTCACTCTTGGCTTTACCACTTGATTTATATCATCTTCCCACATTAATTTGTTTTTAATTTCTTCCTACCTTCTAAGGCTTTTCTCATTTCATGACATATACGTGACAGATGAGGTTGATGAACTGCAGAAGTAAAGATCCTAACTCAGATGAAAAGCTTAAATTATTCTGCAGTCCCATAGAATCCATGAAAAAAACCGAGAAGCCTGGATTTCCAAGGGCTCGATCATAGCATTTTAGAAAAAAGTGATGAAATCGACAACAACAACAAAACATTAAAGCAGAATGTGTTTCTTTAGCCAATACTGCATATCTCCCTGGGGTGTATTTTTTCTAAGTCTTCACCTGATTCAGTTGTGTACTCTAAAATGATGGCAAATCTATGGAAGCTCTATAAAATCTATTCTTTATCATAGATCTTAATTTCAAAAATGTATTCCTTCCTACCTTATTTTAATTTAGGGGAAAGTAAATAATCATCTTCATTTAAGGAAGGAAGTAGCATAGATGACAATGCCTCAAGGTAAAACTGGTATTTAAAAGTAATAATTATCCCTTTACAATGTATGTACCTTCATATGCAAGCTCAACTACTTCAGTCCTATTTTGTTTTTCACCAGCAGGTTAGAAGCTACTTATTAGATTATTTTTCTTTATTCTGTCTCAGTAATGGGAAAAATCTTTTTTCTCTGTTATTAGGTTGTGTGAATGTATTTAATGTATCTCTTCAGTTGTCCTTTAATTTCCACCTACACCCTTTTTAAGATGATTGATTCAAAAGTATGACCCTACTGGCACACTGGCATCCCAGCACTGCTTCCTGGGGTAAATAAGAGTCTCTGTGTATTAGTTTGCTCATCTGTAAAATGGAATTCGGGCAGAGATGAAAAAGGATCATATATTTAAAACATCAGACGCTTGGGATTGATTGATTGATTAATTGATCGATGCTTTTAAACTTGGTGCAGTCATCCCTCAGCATCCACAGTGCCTTGGTTCCAGGACCCACCTTGGATACCAAAATCCACAGATGCTCAAGTCCCATATGTAAAATGACATAGTACAAATCATTCCTTGATGTTTGCGGGTCCCACATCCTGTTGATGCAGAGTTGAGTGTACTTAGTTGAGGATGATGTCTTCCAATTATTTAAATTATTAATTTTCCCCAAAGCACCTGTATATATTGAACTTTTAATATTAGTGTGAATTGTATTGGAAACATCTGACTGTGTACCCACTGGATGTTAGCAACATCCTGGACCAGTTTTTGGAGTAAGTTTGGCTCATAAAAACAGGCGGCCAGGGCAATTCATTTTTTTCTTAAAAACATGCATTTTCCTTTATGCTTGTCCATGCATATACTCCAAATTAACTTCATTGTATTGCAATCCTTTTGGGAAGTAAATTGTTCAAGAAGAAGTAGGAATAGGAATACTTTTAGCTAGTGAATTGCTTCAGAATAAATCAGTTTAGTTCCTTTCTTACTTAACATCCCTGGAGCAATCTCTGAGTTCAGAACACTGGACTGGAAGCGTTTGGTTTGTTTGCTAAATTTCGGGATCTTCAAGCTGCAACTACAGGAAGGTATGGGGAAGACTATTCCTGTTCCAGTGGTGAGCGTCCTCTTGGATCTATCGTGGGCATCTCTCTCCGGCAGAAGTCACCTGGGGATTACAGTTTACAAATGGGAGATTCGGTTCAGTCTATGACAGTATGCAGTATCTTCAAAACATGTGTTTGTGGATGGATTTGACCATTTAATTCTTACAATTTCATTTCCACATGGACCCATGTTTTCAAAGCTATAACGTAAGTGCCTTAAGCTACAGCATTCCCTAGCAACCCACACACACTAGTGACTTATTTAGATGTGTTCCATGAAATTGTATGTGAGGAGACTTCTCAAGAAGCCCTTTCTAAAATTTTGGGTTGCTTTTTTTTTTTTTAAGCATTGGGAACTGATATATTTCCCACTGACAAATGGCCTAACAATTAATGATTATCAGTGTGAATAATCATTCTTTTGGAAGAAGCTATTTACAAATACTCTCTTAGTTTTATGCATCCATGCTCTAATAGACTATTTCAACCAAAGGCACCCCCCATGTCTTACTAAAGAGTTTTTTTTTAATTTGGTACTAATATTCTTATAATTTGTTGCCTGATCATTTATGTTTCTGAAATTAAGAATCTATTTACATATCCTGATTATCAGAATTTTTTTTCAAAGCAAAGTGTTATAAACAAATTGACCAAAATGGAATACTGTAGCCATTATACTAATGTAAGGTGGTATCTGTATATTTTCATTAATCCGCATGACAAACTTGCAAACATATCCATCTCGTGGAACAAAAAATGTGGCTTAGAGAGTATGTGTAGCTTGCTCAAGTCATACTGCTGGTCACTACGTAGCACTGGGATTTTAACCCAGTCATCTGAATTCTAAAGCCCATTCCTGTACTCTGTCCTGGGTCCCAGTTCTGGGTATGTGTTGTTTGTAACACAGTTTCTGACACAGCTATCCCCCCAAATTATTTGTTGGGAGATGAGTGAATAGTAAGTACTTGATGAATCATTATAGTTATCCACATATTAAATCTCTATATTGTATTTTATATTTTTATAAAAGCAAAGGCAAATGGCCAGATCTCCCACATACCTGTCCTACTGGGGAATTACGTATTTAGAATAATCATAGAATAATAGGAGCTGCTGATGTGGTGGTTAATGTTGCCCATTGCACTTGGGATGAAACAGATATCAGACTTGCGAGACAGACCTCAGCTCTTAGGCCGTGGGTTTTTCTCACTGTACGGTTATGAAGCATCATCCCTCTCCCTGTCATGATCAGGGGTCCAGTTTCTTGTGGTTACAGCTATTTAGTGTATTGACCAATGGCATGACCTGCCACCTGAGCTCTCTTGGTTCAGGGAATATCAGCTCCTCCCTTGACTTAATTATGAATTAGAGTCCATCCCTATTGCTACACAAATACGATGTAATATGTAGGCGACCTATTCACTGCCATAGAACTCTACCAGCATTATTTGCCTTAAGGGCTTGTATTGCAAATTTTCATGGAACTTTGCAAGAGATCAACATGCAAGAAATCAGGTTGAATAAGTTATGTCTTCTATTTTTGTTACTGTTTGTATAATTATTTTATGTTATATATGTTTGTAAAAATTGCTATTAGTGCCATATCTCCTCAGTATCATCTGCTTAATTCTTCATTGAGTTAATTCTCCTTTTTTGTTTTCTTTTTCTCTTTTGGGAAGAATATGTAAACTTGCAAGTTAAAAAGTTCACTCATGAATGAGAATAGCAATGATAACAGTTACAATGATAAGGCAGAATTAGTATGATAATTACTTCTGCTTAATATTATACTTTTTTGCCAAACAAGACCTGACTTGTTAAGGAGAGGGTTGGAGTGGACGGCTACCTGCCTGGTATGATAAGAGGCATCAGGGAAACTTCCTTGTTCCTCAAATACTCCCCTTTCTATTGACTACGTTTTGAAAAATCCTGCAGTAAAAGATTATTCTGTTTAATTAAAGGCTTAAAATGACAGTTCTCCTGGGAAAGCTAACACTGAGCAACTATCAATCCCTTTTGTGTGAATGAATTTCTGAAGAGTTAATAAGAAAAGAAATTTAGAGGGGGCCAGTAGCAAGGAGAGCCTCTATAAAGTTACCGAATAATAGAATAGGATGGTGAGAGTAGCCACTCAATAAGAAAATGTAGTTGATGTCATTAAAGCCACACTCATCTCTTTAAAGGTTTTTCTATTCCTAATGCTGCCCTAACCTATGGCATATCAAGTAGCAGTTCCTTTTCCTATTTTTAAAGTTTACATGTGTCTAACAGCTGGATAATTAAAAAACTTCAATTAGTCTCTCAATATATTTGGGTATTTGGAAATAAATGGCTATTTATTTGGAAATAAATAGAATCAATTACTGTTCTCTTAGCCTTCTTTCCAGATGGAAAGCGTCGAAATCTCAAATGAAATTCTAGGATCACCCTGAGAATTTTAGTTTAATCTACTTAACAAAAGAATAAACATGGAAATGATAAAACGAATACATTTTTTTCTCTAAACTGTATATTGTGGATAAAATTATGGAGTCATCTCATTCAGCTAAGATTACATATAATTTTAGTTCTACTGTGTACCCTAGAGGAATAGAAAAGCAGCATTTGAATTTGTTTAGGTTCTATTGCTTTTCATTCAGTGGAGTCAATAGTAAAAATGATAGAGATGTTGTACATTATGCTTTAAATAATTTATTGTCTTTTTTTCTTGATCTTAGGCTACCTTTTAATTTTTTCTTTTTAAAGGCCCAGTGTGTCAATCATTTGCTTGGATGTAAAACAATCCACTCATAATTATCTAGGCAAAACCTGGGACAGTCTTGGCATATTTCAGAAAATCCAAGGTTAAGAAATTCAGCCAGGCTTTGCAAGGGACTAAAATGAAGAGCACCCAAACCAGAGCAGTCAAGACAACCCAGAAACCAGGGTAACCTACTTACCCCTGTCTCTCCCTTCCTCCAGTTGGGTTCACATGGTCTTTAATTCTGTTTCCCTCTGTTCTTTGCTCTTCTGCAATTGGGCTTTCTGCTTGCCCAACAAAGCTGGTGGGCAAACATGACTGTTCCAGTTCTAATTTTACATGTTTTGCAGGGTTCAGCACCCAAAGCCCATTGGAAACTCTTCCAATTTTAAATTCTTGAGAAAGTGAATTTGACCTAACTTGGGTCAAGATATGCATTTAAAATCTCATTTCATCACCATCACTTGAGCCATTTTTGAGTCATCAAGGAGTTTTTCAGGTTACTTCATCTTCACCTGTCTAAATATTTTGAAATACAAAAATATTTGAATTGGTACATAATGTTGTTGCTAGATATTTTATTCCCAGCCACAAGTAGTCATTCTGGTAATATTAGGACCATTGGTATTTGTTCATATTTACAAATGTATATTGCAGTCTCCTCAAAATAAATAACTATTGCATGGATTTTAAAAGTTATCCTTAAATGGCTTATTTGTCATAGAACCCAACCCATGAAATCATGAGGTAAGTTCTCAAAATTTAATCTCCAGATTTTTTGTGACCCCAACTTACTCCATTCTAATATTTTTTACTAGATTCATTCAGGTCTCTTAAGTATTAAAAAAATCAATATTTCTTTAAAAAACATAACACAATATTCCTCCCTATAAAATTTAGTCCAGTTATCATCTCTGTGAAGCTGTCCCTCACAATTTCCCTAACGCAGCCCCATTGCACAGCAAGAAGACCCTCCTACCTTGTCTCTGCTCCTGTAGCAGAAACATGAAAAAATGAAACATGTCACAAATGTCAGTATTAATGCTTTGTAACCATTTAATTTTTCTCTTTTGGATATTAAGCCATCAGCTCTGATAGGGCAGGAATTCTGTCCTTTTCAATTTGTGTCCTCAGTGCCTACTTACCACAGTGATAAGTACACAGTGGGTGTACAGTAAAAGTCAGTGATCACTTAGAAATAGCTAAGTTTAGCACCAATGGCTGTAGTATAATGGTGGGCCCTGGCCAGTGGAGTTCATTCTATTCTTAGTTACACATTTATCCAGAAATGGCTCACTATTTATCTTGGATTGAACCTTTGTTACACATTTTTCTTTTCACATAGTTTGGAGGACTCCCGAGAATAGAGTAGTTTTTATATAAAATGGTACAAAGAACACTAGTTTTATAAATGGGAACTTTGCACAAATGTGTGTGACACTCATGATATTGATGCATGGCATAGATCAATCTATTATCATTTTTGAAGTAAATGAAAGTGAGGAGTTAACTACTTGGTTCCAAAAATATTAGCATGCAATCACATTGTTTTTGACCCAAGCTTCTTATGATAGCCTATGTTATATTTTTAGAAATAACCTTATGCTTTTCTTAAGTTAAAATGACAAGTCAGAATATTTTAATGGAGAGTGAGTGTAAAAGAAAAGTGAAGTATAATAGTGTCACGTTTTAAGTCACAAACTTAGCAATTAAATATATCACAATCTATTCCAGTTTAACAACAATTTGTTTCAGTCTTTCTCTATATCATTGTGGTCCATATCCAGACTTTTTGTCTCCATCCCACCTCTCCTACTCCTCTCTCTGGTTTTAGGCACATAGACCACACACATACTGTTACATTATTCTTTTCTGGTTTGCTTCTGAGTATCACCAGTCAAGGTATAGATCATCTTGCCTGGTTTCAGGCCTTGGTTTCCGTCCTTGTATCTTTCGTGAAGTGTCAGTGTCATCTCTCTCTGCTCAAGAAAATTCCTGAGATGCTGGCCATTTCCTACCCAGGACACACACCTCAGTTAATCCTAGCAGAAATCCTAGCAAAAATTTCTGACATTGTGATATCAAATTCTCTGACTTTTGGCTGTTACCACACACTCTGTAATATGTCACATAAAAACTTCTGGATTTCTTACATACATTTCCCAGACTGTAGAGAACGAAGAGATCACAGTCTCATGATCTGTTATCTGCCTGTGTCATCAGCACTTTATGGTAGCTACCTTGTGTTGTCAGGCTGCTTCTCCAAAGGGTTTTGAAATTTTGTAAGTTACAACTTAAAAACGAGGAGTAAGCCCTTCTCCTTCATCCTTCTTCCCCTTCATCCCCTTCATCCTTCTCTATGGATGTTTCTAACAGCCTATCCTAGAATTTTGGTTCCCAGGTAAATAGGATTTTTTTTTCACCTTTCACTTCCACTTTCCCCACATCTTCCTTTCCACCAGGCATAGAAGACTCTTTCTTTTTGAAAGAACATTGCGTTACATTAAGCTTTGGACTGAATTATGTCTGCCCAAAATTCATAAGTTGAAACCCTACCGCTAATATGGATGGTATTTGGAGATGGGCCTTTGAGAGGTAATTATGTTTAGACGAAGCCATTATTGTGGGGCTTTTGCGGTGGGATTAGTGTCCTTGTAAGAAGAAACACAGAAAGCTTACTTTCTTTCTCTCTTTACCATTGGGGCACACATCAAGAAGGTGGCTGTGTAAATGCCAAGAAGAAAGCTCTCACCAGAACCTGATCATGCTGGCACCCCAATCTCAGACTTCCAGCCTCCAGAATGTGAGAAAATAAATTTCTGTTGTTTAAGCCACCCAACCTATGGTATTTTGTTGTGGCAGCCTGAGCTGACTAAAATATATATATATATATATATATATATATATATATATATATCCTTCTTATACCTACTGCATGGCTTAATCTTAATAAGAAAGATTGCTGGGAGATTAAATGCAATTTACCAAGAAGGCAAAATATAATAAGGATATTATGAAGTATTATTGCTGTTATGGATGAAGGGACATGAAGAAGAGCTCAAATTCAGACTAAACGAGAAATCATGGCTACATTATTTTTCAAACTGTGAGTTACAACCCATTAACGGACTGTGAAAACAATTAAGCAGGTCACAGTTAGCCCTTATCTTAACGATTTAGAATGGAACAAAATAGAAGACATCAGAGTTTGCTTTGTGAAAATTGTTAATATTTAGTTGTGTGCAAAAGTATTTTGCTTCGTGTCTGTATACCAGTTAACAATATAAAATGCATTTCTTACTGAGACGTTAGCTATTAGCATTACACCCAGCATGCTCAAAGGGATGAAGATGTAAGTACAATACCTCTTCTCATTCTAAGTCTTCATTGACTTCAACCAGGAGGCACTGGCAACAGTGCCTTCTGGAAGGAACCATGTCTGCCTTGGAGACCAGTGTGGCATCTGTCTTCTCAGTCTGTCCTCTGTCCCACGTCTACACATCTGGATTTCAAAATTGATGGTGACACCTCACAACCACTTTAAAAATTTTCTTTGGTATTTAATAGATTTCTCTAATTTTTCCCATCCTCGTCCCATGCTGTTCTGACTCCTGTAATAGCCACTTGAAATGATTTAACTTCTCTGAGCACCATTTTCCCTATTTGGAAAACAAGAGAGTTGGGCTTGCTTTTGTTTAATGTCATTCTAGCCCTAAAATTCTACAATTCTTTTGCTTTTATATTAGAGGATTGCATCTATAACAGTGTTTATCAACCTGGGATTTCATGACCAACCTCTCAGCATCTGAGGGTATATCTCAAGGATTGGAAAGGTTTAAAATTTGTTGCCATAATTTTTTTTTTTTTAACGTTCCTAGCCTTGGGGACTCAGACACATTTTACTGGATGAGTGACCTATGCAAGGCTTAGGATCTTCAAGTTGTTTAGCATAACTGGAGCATATTTATTTTTTTATGTGTGTATATATTTATTTATTTATCTAGCTAGCTAGCTGTGTTGCGTCTTCGTTGCTGTGCGTGGGCTTTCTCTCTAGTTGTGGTGAGTGGGAGCTACTCTTCGTTGAGGTGCACGGGCTTCTCATTGCGGTGGCTTCTCTTGTTGCGGAACACAGGCTCTAGACGCATGGGCTTCAGTAGTTGTGGCACTCAGTCTCGGTAGTTGTGGCTTGTGGGCTCTAGAGCGCAGGCTCAGTAGTTGTGGCACACGGGCTTAGTTGCTCCGTGGCATGTGGGATCTTCCCGGACCAGGGATCAAACTTGTGTTCCCTGCATTGGCAGGCGAATTCTTAACCACTACACCACCAGGGAAGTACTGGAGCATATTTTATTATATGTAGGGACACAGGATGAGGCAAGAGATATAAGCATGGGTTGGATCATGAACAGTCTTGTAAGCCAAGTTAAGAATTTCAAACTTTTTTTTTTTTTTTTTTTTTGTGGTACGCGGGCCTCTCACTGTTGTGGCCTCTCCCGTTGCGGAGCACAGGCTCCGGACGCGCAGGCTCAGCGGCCATGGCTCACGGGCCCAGCCACTCTGCGGCATGTGGGATCCTCCCGGATTGGGGCACGAACCCGTGTCCCCTGCATCGGCAGGTGGACTCTCAACCACTGTGCCACCAGGGAAGCCCAAGAATTTCAAACTTTATTCTGAGATGGTTATGTATATATGTGGAGTGGAGAAGGGCTGAGGTGGGTCATCAGGATGTTTATGGTAGAAGAGTGTGGAAAGAATGTATTAAAAGGGAGAAATGAAATCAAGTTTTTGTTTTAGAAACACTGTCAAGGTAGAGAATGGTTGGGAGGTAACAAAAACCTGGGTCTAGTCAAGAAGGCTTTAATGTTACCAGAATGAGAAATAATATTTGTCTGCACTGGGGCATGAATGGATAATTGGGAAGAAGAGATGTAGACAATTTGCGCAATATTTTGTAGATAGAATCATCAGGACCTGATATTGGATGAGATATTAGGAATAAGGGAAAAGGAGTGTGGAGGATAACTTTGGCATCTGCTTTGAGCCATTACGTAAGGTGATGAAAAGGCCACCTGAGAGTATATTAGGAAATGGTGGAGTGGGAGGTAGAAAGAAAGTGAAAAAGATAGTTCATGTGGAAACAGAGAGAAAATATTACCTCCACACATTCTAGTACTATTGGGCAGTGTGGAGGGCTAATTTGGAGCAGGACATTATGAATTTGTACATTTTTTCTCCAGCAACATTCAACAGACAGTAGAAGCTAAGTAATCCAGAATTGGGAAGAATGCAAAAGATAGATACAAGTTTGGATGGCATTCTAGGGATACTGAAGAGCCATTAACAAGACAGGAATTTTAAGTAGATCAATTTGGGCCTTGCATTACACATAGGATCCACAGCTGTAGGACAAGAATGGACATAGGATTGGACAAACGGAATTACTGAAACACTATGCAGTGATAAATGCCACAGCCAATCCCACCAGGATGTCTGGAGCTAAGATGACCCTTTAGATTTGTTCCTTGGATGCGAGAAATTCTAACTTTTTTACTCCCAATGGATCTGGGCTGCTTCCAGGGAGGGAGATGTGACCTTGTGTGAGGCAGCTCTTTTCAACTTAGGGCAGTGGTTCTCAAAATGTGGTTCATCATCCTGGTGCTTGTTAAAAAGGTAGAATATTGGATCCCTTACTAAATCAGAAGTCTGAGGGCACAGCCATCTGTGCTCTAAGCTCTCCCAATGATTCAAATACATATTAAAGTTTGAGAACAACTGGCTTCAGGAAATTTTGGAGAGAGACTCAGTTGAAAATTGCCAGCAGTCTAGACTCTCAGTGGTTGGAAATGAGGGCCTCAGTCCTGTAGGGAGAAATGTGGGGCACTACCTCATCAGTAGGTGAAGTCAGAAAGATCAGGCTGTGGGCAGTAACTTCTTTTCTGAGTTAGGAATATTGAAGGCAGCTTTAGTAGGAAGGACATAGGGAGCAAATGAAAGAATTTGAATAATAATTATGAAAATGTACTGTGGAACATCGGTTTCCCCTTATTGCCTTTTTCTTTATCTCAAGTTTTTATCTAATATACACAATTAAATAAATATTATTTAATGTCAACAACTCTTTGGAAGTCAACTGTGTTGATAACAAATACTTACGGATGAGGAGTTTTATGTTGTGATTAAGCAATAGAATATCCTACTAGTTCAAATAGTTAACAGTAACTCACAATATGTGTTTTCCTTTTATTATGTACAAGCTATAAATAATTAAACTATTAGCTCTTGAAACTAAATTAAGTTCTATTATATAGAAGTATTAATCTAAAGCAAATACACCTTTCCTTGGCTGATTAGCATAGGATTCAAGTTTTCGTTAGAATAAAATACCTGATAATTCATTAAAGCACTCATAAGATTGTGTAAAACTTGATTTTAAACCCACTTTCAATCAGTTCTTTTCCGAGGCTGTTAGCTATATATACACTTCATTGCTGAGCTTCTGCATCTTAAATCCTTATAACACCAGCCTTGACTGGAAAAATATTCATTACCAATGCACACTTAAGTTAATGCACAAAACAGTTTGATGGTTTAGTTCATTGAAGTCTAGATGCTATGAAGTGGACATCTTGAAATTTTCCTACTGCTCAGGGCTGATAGTACCTGGAAAATGTCAGTCCATCCTGAAAGGGGGTAAAGGGGAAAGACCTGTCAAGTCACTTTGCCTTGTTTTTAGATTACATGCAAAAGTATTTACTTTTACAGGAGCCAGTAAGCCTTCTGTTCCACTTGAAATAGAATAAGTGCTTTCTGGCAAATAGAAAAAAAAGATATAGCAGGTTTAAATAGCCCTGAAGATGGAAAAGACTTTGGTTTAGTCACTACGTAAGGATAATTAGTAACTCTTTTGGGAAAAAAACTAAGGTTTAAATCTGTCAGTGGAAACAATTTAAAACAAGGTAAAATGTAGAGAAAAACACCAAACAGGCAGAGCATTGCAACACAGCAATATATGTCTCAATTTTCATGTGATAGTTGCTTTCTAGTTTCTAAATGACCAGATCTCCTAACTGGATCTCAAGCAAAGCACCCTGGAATTGAGTTAGCTATGTGTTCCTTGTCAGGGATATGCGATTGTTCCTCCTACTGATATAGAGAAGAATGATGACAGAAGATAATAAGCAACACTGGACAGTGGGTTTTATGGCTGCTTAGAAGATAGAAGGGGAAGTTGAACTTAGCGGCTTACAGCAGTTTTTGATTAGCAGTGGTACTTTGGGATATCCAAAAGGCAAATGGAAATGGTTGTAGAGTTCTGTTGTGGAGGAAGGTAAATATCAAATACCCCAATCTCATTCAATGAAGTCTGTCATTATTACCATTAATCCTTTTCGTAGGTGATTTTTTTCTTTTTTTTCAGTGAAATTATTTTTCTGTGTGCCCTATTCATCTTGACCAAATATGTTACTGCAAATAGGAATAATTTTTAATGTGTTTTATTCGATGTTAAAGCCAAAGTGTAAAGTCAGTTACTTGACTCCTAAGTTTATTTCCTTTTTCTTGGTGTACTACCTTGATTTTAATGAACATCTCCTCCCTAATCTCAGGAGGGCATGTGGTGCAGGAAGCTAACTTCATTGCCAGGTACAGAGGTGGCTCCCTGGTCATGGTGATTTGTTCAGAGATGGGCTTGTGGTTTAACTGGTCTGATCAGAATGAGTATCAGGGCATTTGTTTGGATATTGTGGCAGAAATGCTTTCCTCTGCTGGATAGGAATGCAGAAGTATGATTGTTTGGAAACCACTGCCATCTATCGTGGAGTATAAGGAGAGAAGCCTCTAATGAATGAGGGAAATGCCCAGAAAGAGGGGTTGAAACATGCAAAAAGAATAAAAGTCCTGGGCAATATCTTTTGAGCTGTGGTTCAAGCACTATTTGAAAGACTTTTCAGCCACAAAAGCAATAAATTATCTTTATTAATTAAGCCTGAGTTGTGTTTTCTACTACTAGCAAATAAAAGCATTTGATAAATGTAGTAATCCTCCATTCTCCAATCCCTAAATCATATGTAAAAAAAAAAAAAAAAAAGAAACAGACACACATAAGCAGCAGTATTTCTATATAGTTGTAAGCTTTTTCTGACTTTCCCGCGTGACTTGTATATTATGGGTGCATGCAATACCATATTTTAATTGCTTATCTCATAGCAACATAGTTGAAGCCATAAATGCCCAATATCAGTGAGCAATTGGGAGATTGCTTACTTTATTTCCTTTTACTTCACTCATTTGCCAAGAAAATATACATAATGTAATCACACTATTATTTAGGAGTCAGGAGGCTTTTTTTTTTTTTTTTTGCGGTACGCGGGCCTCTCACTGCTGTGGCCTCTCCCGTTGCGGAGCACAGGCTCCGGACGCGCAGGCTCAGCGGCCGTGGCTCACGGGCCCAGCCGCTCTGCGGCATGTGGGATCTTCCCAAACCAGGGCACGAACCCGTGTCCCCTGCATCGGCAGGCGGACTCAACCACTGTGCCACCAGGGAAGTCCATGGAGGCTTTTTTTTTGACATTAACAGAAGATAATCATCTGTAAACAGAAATTCTGTTTCATTCAAATATTTTGCTCATGGTAATAAAGAGCACAAGAAAGGAGAATGGAAAATCAGAGAACAAATCGTTTCTTCTCCTATTTCAAAGATTACCTGGAGGTGTCTGTTGCCCTTTACTGTATAATTAGAAAGATGCATTACTTGAAGTTAAAATTCCCAGTGAATAAAAAAACATGTTTTCATGAATATATTGATCTAAATAACTTAGGGAAACCCATATGCTTTTATTACAGGTCAAAATTCACCAGTGGAACTACATCATTAAATAACCAAAAATGTCTGTTTTTTTTTTTAACTTGACTGCATATGTATGTTTGTATAATAGTTGTTGACTACACATTCTAGTGTCTTTTTTTTTTTTTCTTTAGTATTAAGAGGCTACAATAAGAAGCCCACTAGGAATGTTGACAATGAAGGAAATAATTGGCTCTGTGGGAGATAAATGGTAAAATCAATATTAGATTATAGATCAGCAGACTTGTGACACACCAGATGGCTTCTGGTTGAAGTTTTAACATATTTAAAGAAAAAAGGTGCCACACAGAAGGGGCATCAGTCAACTGTGGAAATGCAGGAAAAGAAACGAAGACTTTGGGCAAAAGGTAATGATCATGAAAGGAAGAAGGGAGCCTAGTCATTAGACATCAAGTTACTTATGTCCCACTGGCAAGGTTGGCCCTTAAGATTTGGAGCCAGGGGACGGATCTTAGGTCTTTCTGATCTGAATGGAAAGTCCAATCCTATTGTGAAAATGACCAACAGGTATTCTCACCTGTTGCCATTAAACATTCAATTCATCTAACTCCCATTGTTTTGATTCCATGCTCACCAAGAAATCTAATTTCCACGTCTGCCTCTCTGTTTTATGGTCCTTGTCACTATAATATTTCACAGTAAATTATTAAAACAGACTTTGGTTAATGTTTATTGCATGACCACATAGTTTGGCCCTGGGGAAGCAATGTGCCAACCCTGCTGACTCAAATACTTACAGGTTGTGTAAAAGTTATATTTCTCAGTGCATATAAATAAATTGATTCTTTGATATTTATCTTACATGTTTATTAGTAAGTGTGAACCAGTCATTCAAAGACTAATCACACTTTGGAACATCAATAAGAAAGTGTCTTTGGGGACTTCAAAATAAAGGAACATTATAGTAGGATTATCTCTGTCTAATACCACTTACCTACCTATATATCAACTTGTAAATTATCCATCAGAAAATTGTCAGGCATTGTATAGACATTTTTACAAAGTTTGATAATTTGCTTAAATCTTTCATAGCCTTCTATTGCCTTCAGGATAGAATTTGGGCTATTTAGTGTGACATGCAAATCCCTTCATGATCTCACTTCCATTTTCATCTCTTGATGTCCTGCTGCATGTAATGCAGGCACATTTGCTATTATCTGAACTACCTACACATAAAAGTTTAGCCTGAACATTATCTTAGGGGAGTCACTCCTCCCCTTTATCCTTTCTCCTTATTGAATACAACCCTTCTTTGGAGCTCTAGTCTTTGCTCTCATAACATTCTTTGCAATACCATGATGTATGGTAACTGTTGGTTTGTCTATCTCATCAACGAAATTACAAGTCTTTTTGAAGGAGCAACTCTGAATTTTATCTTGGTATGACTAAAGATGTAAGGACAGTGCTTATATATGAAACTCAAGAGAGTTTACTGAATGGATGGATAAAGTGATGAATAAATATAGTAAAATTTGGCTTCCAACCCAATTTACATTCCTTGTTACTAATTATAGTAGGCTTACATAATGACCCAATTTTTTTTTAACATCTTTATTGGCGTATAATTGCTTTACAGTGGTGTGTTAGTTTCTGCTGTATAACAAAGTGAATCAGCTATATGTATACATGTATCCCCATGTCTCCTCCCTCCCACCCTCCCTATCGCACCCCTCTAGGTGGTCACAAAGCACCGAGCTGATTTCCCTGTGCTTTGCGGCTGCTTCCCACTAGCTATCTGTTTTACATTTGGTAGTGTATATATGTCCATGCCACTCTCTCACTTCATCCCAGCTTACCCTTCCCCGTGTCCTCAAGTCCATCCTCTACATCTGCGTCTTTATTCCTGTCCTGCCCCTAGGTTCTTCAGAACCTTTTTTTTTTTTTTTTTTTTTTAGATTCCATATATATGTGTTAGCATACGGTATTTGTTTTTCTCTTTCTGACTTACTTCACTCTGTATGACAGTCTCTAGAATGACCCAGTTCTACCTCTCCCTGTGTCCATTGCCATACACCTTTGGTAGGGCCCTTGCACTCTGACTCTTGAACTCTGCCATGTGGCTTGCACTGGGCCAATGGAATATTGGTAAACAAGATGCAAGCAGAGACTGGTGGAGAGGCATGCAAAGCAGAACCACTCTGCAGAAAAATGAATGATCCCAGCCAAGCCCAGCTAAGCCTAGCCTAGGTCAGCTGAATCCCAGTGATGCATGATAAATAAATGCTCACTGGTATAGGCCACTGAAGTTTTGAGTGCTTTATTATGCAGCATTGTCACAATACAGAATTGATACATGCATGATCATTAGTGATCTTAATCAAGCAATTCCCCTTGTAAGAGCAAAGCAATGATTAGTGTTGACCATAGGCAGTATGGACTGATGGTTAAGGTAGTGTGCTACAAAGCCAGACTGCTTGGCTTTTAACCTCATTTTTGCCACTTACCAATAATTTTACATTGATCAGATTACCGATTCATGTCATGCTTCAGTTTTCTCATCTATAAAACGTAGAAAATAATAGCATATACTGCATAAGTTTTGTTATGAGTATTAAATATGTGATATATGTAAAATGCATGTAAAAAACTGTGCCTCATGTGGAGTAAGTGCTCAATAAATGTTATTGTTCCTGTATGCAAATAGAACCTTGTCTAATGAATGTTTTCATTGTTCTTTCTCTTGATGAGTGTTATGCTATGTTCATCTTATCCATGATGTATGGTTCTGTACATCTGTGAAGAATTATAAAAATATTAATGTTTTATCATTTTGCTCAACAGCATGGGGTCTTTTGAATTCAGAAGTAGGAAGAGTCCTAAATTGTAAGCCACACTTGGACACTTATAAAAGGGGCAATAGCAGATTTTCTGAGATGGTCACGTGAGATATCCTAATAAAATATAGAAAAGTAGGATCCGAGAAGGTAAAGCCTATTCATGATGAAGCTAATAACCAAGCCCCAAAATATTCAGGTTGAGACTCTTCTTGCAAAGTTCACTTCCTTTCAAAGCTATCCAGAGAACAATTCCCAAGGGGAAGTCAGCTTGATAAACTCTCAGGGATTAAAGTAGCCTGGACTAGCCTTCAGACGTACTGCATTTTTGTCATTTCTGTTTTTTGCCTATGTTCATACCTCTTTTGGGCTCCCCATTTGTTGGTGGTGCTATGGAGTGTCTTATGGATCAAATGACAGCAAGTACATGGGTTCTACTCTTTCACTGTGAGGACCTTTGGAGAGGAAATCCTTGAGAGTAATAGTTTATCAGTATCCTTATTGCCTTCTACCATTATGCATAAGACTTTCTATTACACAGAATACTCAAGAAGATGCTAAGGAAAATATTCAGCTTTGCCAGAAGTTGATGGGACAAGCAGATGACTAATAGTGAAGTCCTTGGATTTTGCCATATTCATTGCCAAGGTTTTCTGAACAAGAAGGAGCTCCTCAGACATCTTCTAGGATTCTTCCCATAAAGCACTGGTAACACATCTCAGGATGCAGCATGACTGTCATCACCATCTGTAAAGAAGAGTCAAAAAGCTGTACGTAGCAACTGTTGGGACTTGCCACCTCTCTCGAGCACTGGCACAGTCCCTGAATGAACTGCTTTCAATCAGCTACTGTGCAGTGCTAAAGAAGTCTTCCAGAGTCCCTGGTAGTTTTAGCCTGCAAGTAGAGGCAGTTTTCTCTTGATAGGAGAGAAATACAAGAAGTTACATGAATTGTCTGGATATATCTCTGAAAACTTCGTATAGACATATTTTCAATTATTAGCAGACCTGAACTGAGGTACTTCTAAACAGATGTGGATATGAATAGAATTAATTTTGATGCAAAACTAGTACATGAGGACATAGCCTTGTGGGTGACAACTGAGGAGCTGTGTTAGAGTCATTTCCTATTACTAATGGTGTAGAAGTAGGAATAGTTTGTAGATTTGGCTTCAGGATCATCTTTTCCTGAAGGCCTGCTTAGGGAGATGAGACATGAGGATTATGTTATCAGAATATAAATTTGGCCTCTGGGGAAGCTCTTTTCAGCTCAAAAAATTATGGACATCTTTACAACACTCAGAAATCATTCTGCATACACGATAACTCACTGGAAATATGGAGCCAGCCACACACAGCAGAGATCCTTAGGAGAACATCTTTGTTTGGAAGGAGATCAAAATAACAGCATCAACTTACACCTGTGATGACCATTTGTAATGCTAAGGGTAGTCCTTGGAGATGCAGAAATGAAAGCTGTCGGTACATGCTGCCAGCTTGTAAGCTTTCTGACAAATGATGGTTAATAGCGATAAGTGAGAAAAGAGACCCAGCCTGTGTTGGGGGTGCTAAAATAGCCTGGGAATCCATGGGGGGTTATTAAGCATCACCCCCTTTTCCAAGACCACCCTTCCACATGGTGAAAAATGAGGCAATAGAGCAGGTCAGGGTGCCAGCTTTTCACTCTGGGTATACTTGGGGAAGACATCCGGGGTGGGACTAATCATTAATCTCCTTTAAGCTTTCTACCATTACTCACAAGGCTTTATATAGAACCCTCCATTTTTTTCCTGGAAACTGTGGAGCTCTATTTACATCAGAAGGGACATCAAGTACCACAACAATCACTAAAAATGAAATCCTACCACTCAGCCTGCCAACCAGCATGGAAAGTGTACAGCTGTAAGTGAGCTTCACAAGGCAAGGCACGCACAAGGGAGGGAAGACAGCAAGATGACAAAATAGCTTATGGATAGCATGAGAAAGGGGGTCAGCTGAGAATGGTAGATGATGAAACCTAAAAAGACTCACAAAAGAGAAATCTTTGGCTTAGCTCTCTAGAAGCAGACAGAAAAAAGAATGGAGAAGCTATCTTGGGTGTGCAAGGGCAATGTCAAGCCCAGAGGTAAGACCTGCCCGAGTGCCTATGACTATAGATGCCAGGTTTACAGCCACTCGAACCCAAGGCTGTACAGGGACCCTGGGTTACATATCAAACTTGACAGCTGTATTTGATACTCACTCTCATCTCTATCATTGTTGAGTATAAGGGGCAAAAAGCTAAAGAGCTGCAGAGACATCTTAAATATTAAGGCTGTACAAACAACACTCTCAACATGAGATCACAGACATTTCAGAAAAGGTTATCTAAATGCTCTATGTATCTGTTATTTTTGTATACACTGAGACCTCTATGTAGGCAATAAAATATGGGAAAATATCTTTAAACTTCGGTTAGTATCTTCTCTGCTATTCTACTAGCTTGTTTGGCCTCCATTCCCACATATCTCAGAGATTGAACACTTCAGAACAGTGCATGTGTGAAGGATTTGATGGTTTGTTTATAGGCTGCACACACATGTACCCTCGTATTTAAAAATCTGGGTCCATCCAAACCCTCTGGGAATTCTCTCTCCTTGCTTCTCAAAAGATCTTACACTACTTAATCTCTATTCATGTGGAACAAGAAACGGTGTCCTTCTCATTTTATTCCAAAGCCATCTTTAATGCCAAATGGATATAGGCGAAGTTGACATTTACTCAGAATTATTATTCAATCAAAGTGCTATTTTCTTCTTATGATGATTTCATTTGTCAGAGCGGTTTTAATGCAAAGCTTGTGATCAGGTATTTTTTCTTAAACAATTGGTGCTACCATCTGTGTCACCTGAGGCTTCTTTTTGTTGATTATTTTGCATTGTAGCCTCATGTAATGTGACACAATGAAAACATAAATAACTTGAGCCTTGTTTTGCTGGGAAAGAACACTCCAGACAGTTGCGTGGTGCCAGAGTACCAATTCCAGAGAAGGCGAGGCAACGTAATATTCTTCCCACAAAAACATGCCACTTTTTTTTTCATCCTCTCTTTAAAATTCTTTGTTTAGTTTGATTAGACATCCACATCAGAGGCATTTTCTAGGGCATGGGGTCTGCCTGCTTGGGAACTTCCCACTGTGCTGATGAAGCACCATTCACATAGTCTGAGCCGCTGGAGTTAAGAACAACCCTAGGGCATTTTTGTTTTCTGTTTTATATCTTGTTTATTCTTTCTCTTTGTTCTCTTCCATTCAGAGGAAGGTGTGTGCTAATGCCAACTTGTTAGAAGTGTACCCAGCAGGAGGAGGAAATGAGCTGTTTGGATTCTTTAAAATAGTTCTTGCTTATTCGCCCGGTGCTTTAGATTAGAATTAGAGGGTAGTCTTTCCATAGATATAAGGGACTCACTCCTCATAGAGCTTCGGTTAGAAATGTCATTGCTCAGTAAAAACCTATATACCTTGATGGTTGGCCCCAATTCTCTGGTAACTAACTTGTAGTGTCTTCCCCACCCCCATGCCCAGTAGAAACGGTTTTTGGCTATTCTTTCTGTAACAGAGCTGTCTTCAAAAAATTAGATGCATTGGAGATTGATTGACTCTGAGTGTTGTTTGGAAAATGCTGGATTCCAGCATGAGCTGTATTTTCTACTGTCTTGCTAGAGCTGGCACTTGTGTCTTGGAATAGGTTGAAAAGAAAAGGGAGTACTGAGCTAAGTTAATCTGAGAGTATTTTTTAAACTTAATTTTCAGAATGTATCATCACTAGAGAGTGAAAATAAAATTACAGCCTTGCAGAACATTTTAAGAGCTAGGATTTTGGATCAAAGCTCATGTTCAGCTTATTGACCAATGCAACTTCCAGGTTTAGCTGCTTTTTTGTTGCTGTTCTTGAATTTTTAAATTTTATATATATTTTTTAATACAGCAGGTTCTTATTAGTCATCCATTTTATACACATCAGTGTACACATGTCAAACCCAATCGCCCAATTCATCACACCACCACCCACCCACCGCTTCCCCCCCTTGGTGTCCATACATTTATTCTCTACATCTGTGTCTCAATTTCTGCCCTGCAAACCAGTTCCTCTGTACCATTTTTCTATGTTCCACATATATGCGTTAATATACGATATTTGTTTTTCTCTTTCTGACTTACTTCACTCTGTATGACAGTCTCTAGATCCATCCACGTCCCAAAAAACAACCCAATTTCGTTCCTTTTTATGGCTGAGTGATATTCCATTGTATATATGTACCATATCTTCTTTATCCATTCATCTGTGGATGGGCATTTAGGTTGCTTCCGTGACCTAGCTATTGTAAATAGTGCTGCAATGAACATTGGGGTGCATGTGTCTTTTTGAATTATTATTTTCTCTGGGTATATGTCTAGTAGTGGGATTGCTGGATCATATGGTAATTCTATTTTTAGTTTTTTAAGGAACCTCCATACTGTTCTCCATAGTGGCTGTATCAATTTACATTTCCAGCAACAGTGAAAAAGGGTTCCCATTTCTCCACACCCTCTCCAGCATTTGTTGTTTGTAGATTTTCTGATGATGCCCATTCTAACTGCTGTGCAGTGATACCTCATTTTAGTTTTGATCTCCATTTCTCTAATAATTAGTGATGTTGAGCAGCTTTTCATATGCTTCTTGGCCATCTATATGTCTTCTTTGGAGAAAGGTCTATTTAGGTCTTTTGCCCATTTTTGGATTGGGTTGTTTTTTTTAATATTGAGCTGCATGGGCTGTTTATATATTTGGAAGATTAATACTTTCTCTGGTGATTCATTTGCAAATATTTTCTCCCATTTGGTTGGTTTCTTTTCATCTTGTTTATGGTTTCCTTTGCTGTGCAAAAGCTTTTAATTTTCATTAGGTTCCATTTGTTTATTTTTGTTTTTATTTCCATTACTCTAGGAGGTGGATCAAAAATAATCTTGCTGTGATTTATGTCAAAGAGTGTTCTTCCTATGTTTTCCTCTAAGAGTTTTATACTGTCCAGTCTTACATTTAGGTACTCTAATCCATTTTGAGTTTATTTTTGTGTATGGTGTTAGGGAGTGTTCTAATTTCAATCTTTTACATGTAGCTATCCAGTTTTCCCAGCACCACTTATTGAAGAGACTGTCTTTTCTCCATTGTATATCCTTGCCTCCTTTGTCATAGATTAGTTGACCATAGGTGTGTGGGTTTATCTCTGGGCTTTCTATCTTGTTCCATTGATCTATATTTCTTTTTCGGTGCCAGTACCATATTGTCTTGATTACTGTAGCTTTGTAGTATAGTCTGAAGTCAGGGAGTCTGATTCCTCCTGCTCCACTTTTTTTTTTTTTTTTTTTTTTTGCGGTACGCGGGCCTCTCACTGTTGTGGCCTCTCCCGTTGCAGAGCACAGGCTCCGGATGCGCAGGCTCATCGGCCATGGCTCACAGGCTCAGCCGCTCCATGGCATGTGGGATTCTCCTGGACTGGAGCATGAAACCATGTCCCCTGCATTGGCAGGCGGACTCTCAACCACTGCGCCACCAGGGAAGCCCCTCCAGCTCCACTTTTTTCCCTCAAGACTGTTTTGACTATTCAGGGTATTTTGTGTCTCTATAGAAATTTTAAGATGTTTTCTTCTAGTTCTTAAAAAAATGCCATTGGTAATTTGATAGGGATTGTATTGAATCTGTAGATTGCTTTGGGTAGTATAGTCATTTTCACAATATTGATTCTTCCAGTCCAAGACCATGGTATATCTCTCCATCTGTTGCTATCATCTTTCATTTCTTTCATCAGTGTCTTATAGTTTTCTGCATACAGGTCTTTTGTCTCCCTAGGTAGGTTTATTCCTAGGTATTATATTCTTTTTATTGAAATGGTAAATGGGAGTATTTCCTTAATTTCTCTTTCACATTTTTCATCATTTGTGTAGAGGAATGCAAGAGATTTCTGTGCATTAATTTTGTATCCTGCAACTTTACCAAATTCATTGATTAGGTCTAGTAGTTTTCTGGTGGCATCTTTAGGATTCTCTATGTATAGTATCATGTCATCTGCAAACAGTGACAGTTTTACTTCTTCTTTTCCAATTTGTACTCCTTTTATTTCTTTTTCTTCTCTGATTGCCATGGCTAGGACTTCCAAAACTATGTTGAATAATAGTAGTGAGAGTGGACATCCTAGTTATTTTCTTGATCATAGAGGAAATGTTTTCAATATTTCACCATTGAGAATGATGTTTGCTGTGGGTTTGTCGTATATGGCCTTTATTATGGTGAGGTAGGTTCCCTCTATGCCCACTTTCTGGAGGGTTTTCATCTTAAATGGGTTGAATTTTGTCAAAAGCTTTTTCTGCATCTATTGAGATGACCATATGGTTTTTATTCTTCAATTTGTTATTATGGTGTATCATATTGATTGATTTGTGTGTTTTGAAGAATCCTTGCATCCCTGGGATAAATCCCACTTGATCATGGTGTATGATCCTTTTAATGTGTTGTTGGACCCTGCTAGTATTTTGTTGAGGATTTTTGCATCTATATCCATCAGTGATATTGGTTTGTAAATTTCTTTTTTTGTAGTATCTGGATCTGCCTTTGGTATCAGTGTGATGCTGGCCTTATACAATGAGTTTGGGAGTGTTCCTTCCTCTGCAATTTTTTGGAAGAGTTTGAGAAGGATGGGTGTTAGCTCTTCTCTAAATGTTTGATAGAATTTACATGTGAAGCCATCTGTTCCTGGACTTTTGTTTGTTGGAGGATTTTTGTTGTTGTTGTTGTTGGAGGATTTTTAATCTCAGTTTCAATTTCAATACTTGTGAGTGGTCTGTTCATATTTTCTATTTCTTCCTGGTTCAGTCTTGGAAGGTTATACCTTTCTAAGAATTTGTCCATTTCTTCCAGGTTGTCCATTTTATTGGAATAGAGTTACTTGTAGTTGTCTCTTAATATGCTTTGTATTTCTACAGTGTCTGTTGTAACTTCTCCTTTTTCATTTTTAATTTTATTGATTTGAATCCTCTCCCTCTTTCCTTGATATATCCAGCTAATGGTTTATCCATTTTGTTTATCTTCTCAAAGAGCTAGCTTTTAGTTTTATTGATCTTTGCTATTGTTTTCTTTGTTTCTATTTCATTTATTTCTGCTCTGATATTTATGATTTCTTTCCTTCTGCTAACTTTGGGTTTTGTTTGTTCCTCTTTCTGTAGTTCCTTTAGGTGTAATGTTAGATTATTTATTTGAGATTTTTCTTGTTTCCTGAGGTAGGCTTGTATAGTTATAAACTTCCCTCTTAGAACTGCTTTTGCTGCATCCCATATGTTTTGTGTCATCTTGTTTTCATTGTCATTTGTCTCTAGGTATGTTTTGCTTTCCTCTTTGATTTCTTCAGTGATCTCTTGGTCATTTAGTAACGTATTGTTTAGCCTCCATGTTTTTGTGTTTTTTACGTTGTTTTCCATGTAAATGATTTCTAATCTCATAGCATTGTGGTCAGAAGAAATGCTTGATATGATTTCAAGTTTTTTAAATTTACTGAGGCTTGATTTGTGACCCAGGATGTGATTTATCCTGGAGAACGTTCCATGCACACTTGTGAAGAAAGTGTAATCTGCTGTTTTTGGATGGAATGTCCTATAAATATCAATTAAATCTATCTGGTTTATTGTGTCATTTAAAGTTTGTGTTTCCTTATTTATTTTCATTTTGGATGATATGTCCATTGGTGCAGGTGTGGTGTTATAGTCCCCCACTATTATTGTGTTACTGTCAATTTCCTTTTTTAACAGCTGTTAGCAGTTGCCTTATTATTGAGGTGCTCCTATGTTGGGTGCATATATATTTATAATTTTTGTATCTTCTTCTTGGATTGATCCCTTGATCATTATGTAGTGTCCTTCCTTGTCTCTTGTAACATTCTTTATTTTAAAGTCTATTTTACCTGATATGAGTATTGCTGCTCCAGGTTTCTTCTGATTTCCATTTGCATGGAATATCTTTTTCCATCCCCTCACTTTCAGTCTGTATGTGTCTCTAGGTCTGAAGTAGGCTCTTGTACTCTTGTAGACAGCATATATATGGGTCTTGTTTTTGTATCCATTCAGCAATCGTGTATCTTTTGGTTGGAGCATTTAATCCATTCACGTTTAAGCTAATTATTGATATGTATGTTCCTATGACCATTTTCTTAATTGTTTTGGGCTTGTTTTTGAAGGCCCTTTTCTTCTCTCTGTTTCACACTTAGAGAAGTTCCTTTAGCATTTGTTGTAGAGCTGGTTTGGTGCTGCTGAATACTCTTAGCCTTTGCTTGTGTGTAAAGCTCTTGATTTCTCCATGGAATCTGCATGAGATCCTTGGTGGGTAGAGTAATCTTGTTTGTAGGTTCTTCCCTTTCATCACTTTAAGTATATCATGCCACTCCCTTCTGGCTTGTAGAGTTTCTGCTGAGAAATCAGCTGTTAACCTTATGGGAGTTCCCTTGTATGTTATGTGTTGTTTTTTCCTTGCTGCTTTCAATAATTTTTCTTTGTCTTTAATTTTTGCCAATTTGATTACTATGTATCTCAGCATGTTTCTTCTTGGATTTATCCTGTATGGGACTCTCTGTGCTTCCTGGACTTGGGTGGCTATTTCCTTTCCCATGTTAGGGAAGTTTTTGACTATAATCTCTTCAAATATTTTCTCTGATCCTTTCTCTCTCTCTTCTCCTTCTGCACCCCTATAATGCGAATGTTGTTGCGTTTAATGTTGTCCCAGAGGTCTCTTAGGCTGTTTTCATTTCTTTTCATTCTTTTTTCTTTATTCTGTTCCATAGCAGTGAATTCCACAATTCTGTCTTCCAGGTCAATTTTCCGTTCTTCTGCCTCAGTTATTGTGCCATTGATTCCCTCTGTGTAGTTTTCATTTCATTTGTTGTATTGTTCATCTCTGTTTGTTTGTTCTTTAATTCTTCCAGGTCTTTGTTAAACATTTCTTGCATCTTCTCCATCCTTGCCTCCATTCTTTTTCCTATGTCCTAGATCATCTTCACTATCATTATTCTGAATTATTTTTCTGGAAGGTTGCCTATCTCCACTTCATTTAGTTGTTTTCCTGTGGTTATATCTTGTTCCTTTATCTGGTACATAGCCCTCTGCCTTTTCATCTTGTCTATCTCTCTGTGAATGTGGTTTTTGTTCCACAGGCTGCAGGATTATAGTTCTTCTTGCTTCTTCTGTCTGCCCTCTGGTGGGTGAGGCTATTTAAGAGGCTTGTGCAAGTTTCCTGATGGGAGGGACTGGTGGTGCGTAGAGCTGGCTGTTGCTCTGGTGGGCAGAGCTGAGTAAAACTTTAATCCACTTGACTACTGGTGGATGGGGCTGTGTTCTCTCCCTGTTGGTTGTTTAGCCTGAAGTAACCCAACACTGGAGCCAACCAAGGCTCTTTGGTGGGGCTAATGGCGGACTCTGGGAGGGCTCACGCCAAGGAGTACTTCCCAGAATTTCTGTTGCCAGTGTCCTTGTCCTCACGGTGAGCCATAGCCACCCACCACCTCTGTAGGAGACCCTCCAACACTAGCAGGTATGTCTGGTTCAGTCTCTCCTGGCGTCACTGCTCCTTCCCCTACGTCCTGATGCACATACTACTTTGTGTGTGTCCTCCAAGAGTGGAGTCTCTGTTTCCCTCTGTCCTGTCAGAATCCTGCAATCAAATCCTGCTAGCTGGGCTTCCCTGGTGGCGCAGTGGTTGAGAGTCCACCCGCCGATGCAGGGGACACGGGTTCGTGCCCCGGTCCGGGAATATCCCACATGCTGCAGAGTGGCTAGGCCCGTGAGCCATGGCCGCTGAGCCAGCACGTCCGTCTGCAACTGGAGAGGCCACACCAGTAAGAGGCCCGTGTACCACAAAAAAAAAAAAAAAAGTCCTGCTAGCCTTCAAATTCTGATTCTCTAGAAATTCTTCCTCCCATTGCCGGGCCCCCATTTTCAGAAGCCTGATGTGGGGCTCAGAACCTTCACTCCATTGGGTGGACTTCTGTGGTAAAGTGTTCTCTAGTTTGTGAGTCACCCACTCAGCAGTTATGGGATTTGTTTTTATTGTGATTGCGCCCCTCCTACCATCTCATTGTGGCTTCACCTTTGTCTTTGAGTGTGGGGTATCTTTTTTGGTGAGTTCCAGTGTCTTCCTGTTGATGATTGTTCAGCAGTTGTTTGTGATTCTGGTGTTCTCACAAGAGGGAGAGAGCACATCCTTCTACTCCGCCAATTTGATTCCAGATCTTGAGGTTTAGCTGCTTTTGCTTGATTGTTTTTGGTTGTACATGTTTGTGCTCTCTCTAGGGCACAAAGATAGTCTTCGGATATATTGGAAATTGTTTATTGGTGATAGAAAGTGTTATAAATACCATCTTTTTGTCCTCCTTCAAACATTTTCCCTTCATATCCATAAAAGAGCCAGATTTTAAGTAACACGACTTAGAGCAAGCACCAGTGGACACGAGGGATTCTGATTTTCTGTGTACTTCTTACTCAGAAAGTTGATTAAGTATGTTTTACTCAATTAACCACAGATGAGCCCTTGTGCTCCACTAGTTTGTAATTGCCCTAATTGATTCTGAGGCGAGATCGCTGGTCAGAGTCAAGCCAGATGTAGGCTTTGTTAGTGATTTTGATGGAATGACCCCAGGAAGCTTCATTTTTACAGCTTTGATATTAAAAAGTCTAAGAAGCTTGCCCAGGCCTCTCTGCTTACTTAATTATATTTTTTGATAATTTATTTTACCAATTGACTTCTAGCCAGGCCAGGTTATGTTTGATCTTGATGAGGTTGCAGACTTGCAGGAGAGGAGGAAATGTCCTAGCTCATTATCTTCTATTCTTGCTTTATCAGACCTGTTTTCTGGAAACTATGCAAATTCTGGTTCTCAGACATTTTCTTTGAAAACCATTCATTTCTCTCTCCTCTTTTGAATTATTTCTTTAGCATAAGGTGAATAATCTGTCTCCTGGCTTCTAATCACTGATGTTAGAGATTTCACCATTAGCCAGTTATTCTGCTGTCCTAAGAATTATCTTTCCAATTCTATTCAAAAACCGATATTATTTTGGTAAAGTGGGGCTTTAGGTAGAAGATTGGGTTAAGATCAAATTCCATTAGATACAACAATCTGATTAATTTAAAATTCTTAGAACTTTACTGATAAAGCAGTGTAGCAGAAATTATTTTGATACAGGTTTTTTATTCTTGATAATATTTCCAAATTAGACTCAGCATCTACTACCCTCCTACTGTCTCCACCTGGAAGGGAGCAAGAATAGAAGGCAGAGAGTAAGCTAAGATAGGCTGTTTTCTGTCATGAGGCAGAATGAGAACTTGAGATAGACATTAAGTTAAGGAATTTAAAAAATTGTTTTATGTTTTTGTTTTTTTTTAGCACCAGAGTTTGTGGGCTGTGGGGTTCATATTTACTATAGGAGTTTCTGTTATATTCTGTTATAATGGTTCTTAGAAGCATTTGTTACAAGAGTTCAACTCCTGTTGACTCACACAGGCATGCTCTCTTGGAACACAAATAACTCTGGGAGTTGAAAAATATGAAGTCCTTCCTACTCCAGTACCCTTCCAAATGTAGTTATTGCAGAGGAAAAAAAAAAAAAAGATGTTGGAGTCCAGGAAGTATTCCATATATATGTGTAGTTACTGGAGAGCCAAGATAAATATTCTGTACATGTTTCTTTGGAGGAGAGGGTGTAGGTTCATAGTGAGAGGGGAGGAATGTAGTCCTGAAGACACACTTTTTGTATGACATAATTTCACCTACAGCTCCAGACTTTTCAGAATTATTCTCAGTCACATTTAGTAGGCAATTCATAGTCCATGGTCATGTGAGTAAATATCTTATGCTGTTAAAGAGAAAAACCACAGGCCCAAAATGGCGTCACTTGTGCTGAAACCCAAGGCACCAAACTAGATTTAAAACCTAACCTAACAGCAGTTTTGACCTTCACCAAATATGTAATTTTAATCAACCAGTCTGGAATTTTCTGGTCAGCACCAATGAGATAATCTGCCATGTGGGACCACTCCATCCCCCATAGGAAGAAGAGGCAATTTCAGTGATAAAACCCTTGCTGTTCCCTCCCCCTCCCCCCAAAAAGATACCCATAAAATTCTTCCATTTGTAGAACACCTCAGACTGCCCTTTCAGTTGCTAGATGGGATGCTGCCCAATTCATGAAGTGCCTAATAAGGCCAATGAGAGCTTCAAATTTACTCAGTTGAATTGTGTTTTTTAATAACTCAAACCTTTTTAATTTTTATTTTTAAAATTTTGCCATCTCAGTCCTTACCTTGGTGGATTTTGTGAATGTTGTCACTAGGGTATAATGTCAGATTGCGCAGGTATATGGGGTTTGAACAAACATAGTGGGAACAGTGTTGTCCATTTAGGGGAGGAAAAAATATTTTTCCTTTGCCCATCTCTGGCAGGGCCCTGTAAATTAGACTGTAAAAAGACAGAATAACAAAAGGAAAACAAACAGAAGTTTATTAACACGTGTATCCTGCACACCCATGGGAGCAACCAATGATGAGTAACCTAAAGGGCTGGTTAGAACTTGGACCCATATACCATCTTAGGGTTTGGGACTTCTGAGAGGGGGGAACAAGTTATGAGAAGGTGACAGAAAAGTATGGTAAACAAGGGTTGTTTAGTAAGGTTTATTATACAGATTTAAGTTTTCCCTATTGATAAGAGTTGTTAAGAGTCCTTTACCAGCATCTGCTAGTTCTCAATGGCCATTACCTCAAAACAGTCCATATGCCAGAGAGGCATAATTTGGTGTGGCCTATTCTGGTACCCTTCATCCATCACTCCTCTCACTTGCATTATTTAAAATGCATTCAGTTACAAGTTAAAGACAGTTGAGCTCAAACTGTCTTAAACACTAAAAGGAAATAAAAAGTTCATCTTTTTAAAAGGTTTAATATTAGATTTAATCCAATGACTCAACCTGGTCATCAAGGACACAGTGTTATTTCTCCACTCTGTTTCTAATGTATTAGAACCTATTCTGTGATTGTTTCCCCCATAAACACATGAAGGTTGCTGGCAGATTCCAGAGTCAAATGCCTACAACTGAAGAAAGGATCTTTGTTTCAGAATTCCCAGCAAAGTTCCATTTAATTGGTCCAGAGCAACTTTCTGATTTGACACTAATTAAGCCAGCTTAGTTTATGTGCCTGTCCCTTAAGCAATTTTTATGGGCAGGCAATTCAATACACTGATGGGCTTAATTGAGGTCATATCCTCTAGTCCTGAACAATCCCAGCCCAACATTCAGCTTCAATGAAAAAATATGGACAAAGAATGGGGATGAATGGTTCCCTTAAATCTTAACTATTTATTCTTGCTAAAAGAAATGGGAGTAGTTGCTGGAGAGAAAATAACAATCAGTGACTTCAGTTTTTTGAGAGTTACTGGTTTAGAAACTATATACACATATATAGAGAAAATTAAAATATATGTAAAATTTGTATTTATATATGTGTATGTGTGTATGCATGTATGTATTAAACAAAAGTGGTAGAAAACTTGAAAGGATAGCTTTTTATCCAAAGTAATATAGAGCTGAGGGAATGTTGCCATTGACTAGAATGGGTGTAGCCTTTGGAATAGAATCATGGAGGTATTTAGTGTCACAGAATTTTAGGGTTGAATGCAAGAAAACTAGAAGACTCCAGTTTTTAAAACCCTCTTTCTTATATTGAGCTGAAATCTTCCTCCTTTTAAATTTTGCCAAATCTTATTTTCCCTGGTATTGCCATTTGAAACTACTTATAACAAGAAATCCTTCTTTTTCATGACAGTCCCTCAAACATTTGCGGTTGGTTGTATATAATAAATAAGGTAACACTGTATTATATTTGGGTAGTGCTTTAAAGTTTTCAAAGTCCTGTTATGTCCAATATCTTATTTCTTTATTAAAAAAATATATATATAATTAGAAAAGTTAATCAGATTAGGAATTTCCTTGGCAGCAAGTGATAGATACCAATTTCAAAGATGATGTAGAAAAAAAAGAGAAATGTACTGGCAAGTGATTGCAAGGAAAAGTTGAACAACAAAGCAAATAGTATTCGAGAGCTGAACTTAGAATGACTCAGTGAGCAAAACAACATGACTCTCTACTTTTTAACTGTCAGTCTCTCTGCTTATCAGCTTTTTTCCTATTGCAGTCTGCCTTTCCTTGGCAGTAACTATCATCAATAGCAGCTCCTTAACTGTCATCTCCCACCTTTGGCTATTGAAGACTGTCTGACCTCTCTCTGGCTCACCAGTCCCATGAAGGGCCTAGTGGACTAATCGGCATGAGGTTTCTGAACCTGCTACAACCAAATACTGTTAGAGATTTGTTGGAGGAGGCAATCAAGAGGATGTGACTGCTGGCTGATGCTTGAGCTGGACCCTGGGAGTGGGAGGCTCCTTACCTGCTCTCCTGTCCTTGGAATGTACATCCTGTACATCAGTCCATCATTCCCACACTAAGAGCTCTTTCAAGAACACAGCCTTGAGAGAGTAAGATATTGTGACCATCTGAACAAAATAGGTGTCTAAACCTAGCTAAGGCCTCTATATAAACTCTAAAGATTCTGGCAGGTGGGCGCAGAAATCTAGTCTTGCTGCTGCTCAAGACAAGCCTCGTAAGTAAGTTTCCTTGCTTATTAAAACTGCCCTCTACTGAGTCAGCGCTACCCACTACCAGTCCCTTCCATCAGGAAACTTGCACAAGCCTCTTAGATAGCCTCATCCACCAGAGGGCAGAGAGCAGAAGCAAGAAGAACTATAATCCTGCAGCTTGTGGTATAAAAACCCACATTCACAGAGAGATAGACAAGATGAAAAGGCAGAGGGCTATGTACCAGATGTAGGAACAAGATAAAACCGCAGAAAAACATCTAAATGCAGTGGAGATAGGCAACCTACCAGAAAAAGAATTCAGAATAATGATAGTGAAGATGACCCAGGACCTTGGAAAAAGAATGGAGGCAAAGATCAAGAAGATGAAATAAATGTTTAACAAAGACCTAGAAGAATTAAAGAACAAACAAACAGAGATAAACAGTATAATAACTGAAATGAAAATTACACTAGAAGGAATCAATAGCAGAATAACTGAGGCAGAAGAACGGATAAGTGACCTGGAAGACAGAATTGTGGAATTCACTGCTATGGAACAGAATAATGAAAAAAGAATGAAAAGAAATGAAGACAGCCTAAGAGACCTCTGGAACAACATTAAATGCAACAACATTCACATTATAGGGGTGCAGAAGGAGAAGAGAGAAAGGACCAGAGAAAATATTTGAAGAGATTATAGTCAAAAATTTCCCTAACATGGGAAATAGCCACCCAAGTCCAGGAAGCACAGAGAGTCCCATACAGGATAAACCCAAGGAGAAATGTGCCGAGATACATAGTAATCAAATTGGCAAAAATTAAAGACAAAGAAAAATTATTGAAAGCAGCAAGGGAAAAACGACAAATAACATACAAGGGAACTCCCATAAGGTTAACAGCTGATTTCTCAGCAGAAACTCTACAAGCCAGAAGGGAGTGGCATGATATACTTAAAGTGATGAAAGGGAAGGACCTACAACCAAGATTACTCTACCCGGCAAGGATCTCATGCAGATTCGATGGAGAAATCAAAAGCTTTACAGACAAGCAAAGGCTAAGAGTATTCAGCAGCACCAAACCAGCTCTACAACAAATGCTAAAGGAACTTCTCTAAGTGGGAAGAGAAGGGCCTTCAAAAACAAACCCAAAAAAAAAAAAAAAAACAAACCCAAAACAATTAAGAAAATGGTCATAGGAACATACATATCAATAATTAGCTTAAACGTGAATGGATTAAATGCTCTAACCAGAAGTTACAGGCTTGCTGAATGGATACAAAAACAAGACCCATATATATGCTGTCTACAAGAGTACAAGAGCCTACTTCAGACCTAGGGACACATACAGACTGAAAGTGAGGGGATGGAAAAAGATATTCCATGCAAATGGAAATCAAAAGAAAACTGGAGTAGCAATTTTCATATCAGACAAAATAGACTTTAAAATAAAAACTTACAAGAGACAAAGAAGAATACTACATAATGATCAAGAGATCAATCCAAGAACAAGATATAACAATTGTATATATTTATGCACCCAACATGGGAGCACCTCAGTACATAAGGCAACTGCTAACAGCTATAAAAGAGGAAATCAACAGTAACACAATCATAGTGGGGGACTTTAACACCTCACTTACACCAATGGACAGATCATCCAAAATGAAAATAAATAAGGAAACACAAGCTTTAAATGACACAATAAACCAGATAGATTTAATTGATATTTATAGGACATTCCATCCAAAAACAGCAGATTACAGTTTTTTCTCAAGTGTGCATGGAACATTCTCCAGGCTAGATCACATCTTAGGTTACAAATCAAACCTCAGTAAATTTAAGAAAATTGAAATCGTATCAAGCATCTTTTTTGACCACAATGCTATGAGGTTAGAAATTAATTACAGAGAACAAAACATAAAAAGCACACACACATGCAGGTAAACAATACGTTACTAAATGACCAAGAGATCACTGAAGAAATCAAAGAGGAAAGCAAAACATACCTAGAGACAAATGACAATGAAAACAAGACGATCCAAAATCTATGGGATGCAGCAAAAGCAGTTCTAAGAGGGAAGTTTATAGCTATACAAGCCTACCTCAAGAAACAAGAAAAATCTCAAATAAACAATCTAACCTTACACCTAAAGGAACTAGAGAAAGAAGAACAAACAAAACCCAAAGTTAGCAGAAGGAAAGAAATCATAAAGATCAGAGCAGAAATAAATGAAATAGAAACAAAGAAAACAATAGCAAAGATCAATAACACTAAAAGCTGGTTCTTTGAGAAGATAAACAAAATTGATAAACCATTAGGCAGACTCATCAAGAAAAAGAGAGAGATGACTCCAATAAAATTAGGAATGAAAAAGAAGTTACAACAGACACCACAGAAGTACAAAGCATCCTAAGAGACTACTGCAAGCAACTCTATGCCAATAAAATGGACAACCTGGAAAAAATGGACAAATTCTTAGAAAGGTATAACCTTCCAAGACTGAACCAGGATGAAATAGAAAATATGAACAGACTTATCACAAGTATTGAAATTGAAACTGTGATTAAAAACCTTCCAACAAACAAAAGTCCAGGAACAGATGGCTTCACAGGTGAATTCTATCAAACATTTAGAGAAGAGCTAACACCTATCCTTCTCAAACTCTTCCAAAAAATTGCAGAGGATGGAACACTCCCAAACTCATTCTATGAGGCCACCATCACCCTGATACCAAAACCAGACAAAGATCCTACAAAAAGAGAAAATTACAGACCAATATCACTGATGAATATAGATGCAAAAATCCTCAACAAAATACTATGAAACAGAGTCCAACAACACATTAAAAGGATCATACACCATGATCAAGTGGGATTTATCCCAGGGATGCAAGGATTCTTCAATATACGCAAATCAATCAATGTGATACACCATATTAACAAATAGAAGAATAAAAACCATATGATCATCTCAATAGATGCAGAAAAAGCAAAAAAAAACAAAAAAACAAAAAAAACTGTCCTCTATCAATCTGAAGTCCTCTACCTCTTTCTTTAGTCTCTCCTTGCCCTCTGTGTATGGAGGCCAGTTTCAGATTTCACTAGAGAAATTCCAGAGGTCGAGAACCGATGATTGGCGAGCCAACTGAGAGACCAAATAAATGGGTCTTGGGAATATTAAAGTCAAGCACAAATGGACACCAAACTTGAAAATTCCCTGAGCAGACAAAACTAGTTAGTGGTACAAGCAAAGCTTTAATCTAGCTTATTTTGCCAGACAAGCAAGGTTAACCTGTCCTGGGTCACTTCTTGCTTGTGCCTCTGAAAATTATGAGCAGAACTTAAGACGTTCCTCAAAGTTGATATGTGGTAACCACTAACCAATTCCCATTTATTTAAGAAAATTGTAATATAACCAATCCCTATAAAGAATAAACACTTACTGCTTTCGCACTATATAAGCTGTGTTATGACAATACACCTCTGAGCTTCATTCCATGTTTTGGCTTGAGTGCTCCCAGTTTGCAAATAGTTTCTTTTTGATGTATGAACAACAAACTTTTACTAGTTACTACTTAAGCAATTCATTGGTTTTACTGCTGTTTTTTTTATTAGCTTTTGACAGGAAAGAGGCATCCTCCAGGGAAATCATGATTTGGCCATTGACCTCTGTGTGGGAGGGGTGGCATATATGTTAGATGTTTGTGGGCCACTCTGTGAGTCTGCGGATGCCCTGAAATCGCCAGCTGGTCTAACACCCTTGTCTGAGGAACTGCACAGAGCATGCTGTGGCAAAGAAGGGAAACAAATGGCCCCCACAGTGGACTGGCCTCTATTGTGGCCACCGATGTCCAACTAGAGGCTGAGGTCCAGTTAGAGAGCTGGCAGAGAGCTGAGGTTAGAGAAGGATATGTGGGTGTCCACTGCTCTGCTCGCATTGGGGCTGGCGGACAGGGTGGGAGAGCAGGATAACAAGTTGGACACCTTAGTGTGTGTTTTGCAAAGCTGGGAGGGTGCAGACTGCTGAGGAGTAAGGTCCAGTTGTTTGTGACAAAGCCTGGTTAGGACAGTAAGAGGTGGAATTCCTGGGAAAGTGAGGAGAGTGAAGAGGAGGATGTTGTGATCGACAGTGAAATGGACAGGGCACCTGTGACATCTGATCTCTAGTACAAAGGAAAGCCAAAGCACATCACCCCACACTCCCTGTCCTCTGGCAGAGACTGCATGGCACTCGGGAGGTTCAAGGGACTCACTCCCTTGTAGATTGGACTATTTGATCCTACAAGGAAGCTTGGCCCAGTGAGGGGGATCTCTGTAGGTGCATGGGGCCTTGGCAATCAAAAATTCTTAGGAGTTGGAAATGAAACAGGCCATCTATGCTCATCGTTAAAGGCCCTGAGTGTGCCACATTTGCCGCAGGAATGAAGGACAAAATATTCCAATTCACCCCCAGCACCTGGTATGGAAAGCTGATATCCATTCTGAGCCCAGTTGTGGGACAAGATATTTATGTTGTTGGAAAATCCATTGCTGATCTGGGGAAAACTGACAAATCCTGGGGATGGGTACAGGCTGTGGGAAAGGCCCAAGACAGAGAGGGAGCTCAAAAAGCCAAAAGGCTATCCCAGTCAACTGTAAAGTGTGTGGTAACAGGAGCTGGGAAGCAGTGTGGTGTGGTTTGACTTCATTGCTCCTGGGACCCACCTGAAAAGACCACCCAAGGCTGTGTTGGTCAGCCTGTGCAAAGCCTTAAAACCTGAACAACAGCTCACACCTGCCCCACCTTTCCCTACCATCCCTGATGGGTTGGCTGCTTCCCATGCCCCAGGTATGCTGCAGGCTGAGATTGCTTCCAGGTGAGGGCTCTTGGAGGCGATAGGAGGCTTCCTGTTGAGCTCACTATTCAGTGCTCCTAGCAGGGTACACGGCGCTCCTCCAGGAAGAGCCTCTCAGTAAGAAAGAGCATATCATCGTAAAAACTTCTCTTCCTATCAAGGGCTGGGTTGAGAAGATGTTATGTCCACAGTTCCCACACTAGGACCTGTTTCAGAGACATAGCCTCGAGAGAGTAAGATGTTGAGACCATCTGGACTGAAAAGGTGACTAAACCTAGCTAAGGCCTCTGTATAAACTCTTAAGATTCTAGTGGGCGGGTGCAGAAATCTACTCTTCTTCTTTGTTTTTTTTTAGTTTTAATTAAAAAAATATTTTTTGTAGTTTTTTTTTTTTTTTTTTTTTTTTATGCGTTACGCGGGCCTCTCACTGTTGTGGCCTCTCCCGTTGCGGAGGACAGGCTCCGGACGCGCAGGCCCAGCGGCCATGGCTCACGGGCCCAGCCGCTCCGCGGCATGCGGGATCCTCCCAGACCGGGGCACGAACCCGTGTCCCCTGCATCGGCAGGCGGACTCTCAACCACTGCGCCACCAGGGAAGCCCTTTTTTGTAGTTTTGATTCAGTGTTTTTTTAACTTTTTATTTTATATTGGAGTATGGTTGATTAACAGTATTGTGTTAGTTTCAGGTGTACAACAAAGTGATCCAGTTATACATATACATGTATCAATTACTTTTCAAATTCTTTTCCCAATTAGGTTGTTACAGAATACTGAGCAGAGTTATACAGAAATCTACTCTTCTTGCCATCACCCAAGACCAGCCTTGTAAGTTCCCTTAAAACTACCACCTCCTAATCTGGAGTGGTCTGCCTCTTTCTTCAGCCTCTTCCTGCCCTTTGTGTATGGGGACCAGCTTCATATATCACCCCGAAAATTTCCAAGGTTGCAAACAAACAAGATTGATCATAGTTCCCAAGTAAATAGTGGATAGTTTCCAAGAAAAGCTGTTGGGAAGACAGGCACATAGTTATCTACATCAATCCAATTTTACCGATGAGGAAACTGAAACTTACAGATATCAGGCAATTTATCCAAGACAGTTTCTCTAGCAATTGACAGGTCAAGAACTTCAGGCTTTTTGACATCACATCTTTTTTTTAAATCTTTTCCCAGAATTTGCTCTTTTCTAAACTGAATTACTCCAGTTTTTAGCTATCAGGATATAATCTTTCAATTATACTCTTCTTACAAGTGTTCAATTTATGCATATTTTTGTACTCAGAATTTAGCAAAATTATGTTACAGAATAAAGAAAAACAAGGAAAAACAGTCAAAATATTCCTCTTAAAGGTATTATTACAATGTTATTATTCAGTTAAGTCACATTAGTCACTTTGGACATCTCTGCAATAATCAAAAACCTCTTATATTTTTCACCTGCAAAGATCTGTTAGGTGGGACTCACTAATCTTCTGTTAAAAAGATAAATCTCTTTGATATTTCATGTTTTAAGTTTGACCCACTTTTTCTTTTAGCTTCTCAAACTTTTTGAAAACCTTATTCTGTCAATCACTATATGTAAATAACATTTTCCTGAGCGCAGACATCTGGATATGTGATCTGATGAATCTTTTGGCTGCTTTTAGGTATGTCATTCTATCTAGCTATCAACATTTTAAGTTTCCTGTATAAAACTAAAGATTCTCTTATCCTCTAGCTCTGATTCTACCCTTTGGAGAGGAATAAGAGATTCCACTGAAATACATGAGTCAAAAAAGTGGGGTTTGATGCTATTTTTAAGACTCCTTTGGTTCCTAATGAATCCATACACAAGCTGGTTTGATAAAAATGAGAAATTATTAGTGTACATGAATGTAACATCGCGGGGCTGGACTGACTCAGCATGACTGGATCTATGTGCTCAAGTGAGATACCCTTGCTGCATCTCTCTTTACCTGATCTGCTTCTCTCTGTGAATTGACTTAATCTTCAGGCAGGTGTTCTCCATGTTGTAGGACTTTAGGAGCCCCTAGTGGAAATCATCTGTATTTTCCACCATCCAAAATTAGGAGAAAATCCATGCTCATCTAAAAAGCATTTATAGAGCAAATCTCAAGGTTTTGTGTTGAAAACAAGGAGGTCTGTTGTCTGAAAAGAATGTGACACTGAGTTGTAAGGATTTTGTGAAAGGGCACCGGCTTGTGATGAGCTCAAGCCAGGGCTTCACCTCTATACCTCATTTCAGTTTAACATGCACAATCTAGATCAAAATATTTTACAGGAGCTATAAAAATTCTTGATCTTTTCATTTCTTGGATGATACATGTATGTATCCCCCCAAAAAACTCATTTACACTTATAATTATGAATGAAAGAAAATCTTATCTTTATTCCTTTGGGTTCTTTTTACATTTCTATGGTCACAAAGTTTTCTTTGTATTGAAGTCTTCTAAGTTAAATGTACTATTCTACTTATTGTCCATAAATAATATTTAATGTACTTGGATTTTATAAGAAGGTATATCTTGGTTCTGTCACATTTTAGAAGATGTCTACACTCTCAATTAGTATGTACATAAATAAGAATTAAAAACCTAGCTGCTTGATTTAGCTCTAAAATGATTTACTTTCGGAATACAACTACAAAAGATATTATTTTATCAAAAGAACAAAATATATTAGTTAAGATTCTGTTGGTTTTAAGTGTTCAAATACAACTTGAACAAGCTGAAGTAAAATGGGAACTTAATGACTGGCTTCTAGGCTGTCTCACAGACTGGGAAGATAAGAAAATATCTCAGCTTCAGAAATAACTGGAATCAGTGGTTAATCCCTCAGAACTCTTTCCCATTTAGGCTCCTCCAATCTGAAGCAAAAGTGGTTGCCTCTAACTCACCAACTGTAGATATCTCTATCTCTATGTTTTTCTCTATCTCAATCTCTATCTCTCTATATATCTATCTCTGTCTCTATCTCTCTATCTCTCTATATTATAGCTTCGGCTAGTAGAGAGAGATTTGTTCCCCTTTTTCTAGTTTTATAATCTTTAGGGAAAGACTCTTTTTGGTTCATCTTGGATCAGGGACCCATCCTAGTGACCCGAATCTGGAATTTGAAAAGAACTTGGTCCCAGCTTTTGTCAGATGCTTATGCCAATTGGAGCAGATTCCCAGCTGTGGTCAGTAGCCAGTATGACATGATGCTAAGTATTCTTTCTATAGTTACTATGTGTTTGAGGACGAGCTACCTTTCAGAAACGGATCTATAATATCCAGCACACTACCTAATGGATTTTCTCATAGCCAGTGATATTGATATTAGTTCAAGTCCTCATTGAAGATTTAACATATGTATCCTAGCTCTAACTGGAGTTCATATTTCAGCATTCTTGCTAATAATATTATATGCAAAGTAAATTTGTCCTTTTCAACGCCACTTGCATATATGTTAATTATCAACTCTCTTACTAATTTTTTTCAGTTCATCCCGTGACAACTCTTGAATATAGTTGGCATTCAAAACAAATATTTTTAACTTGACTAAAGGAATAGCAGTGATTATAGAATTAAACAGACATGAATGATGTATCACAAAAAGATTCATGCTTTGGAAATTTGTTCTGTTAGTATTTGTTTTGTAAAGGGCAACATTGAAATTCTAATGACAAATGCACACATACTTCATACTTTACATTTCTCAAAGGACTTTTAAAAAATTATTCTATAAGGTTTCTGAAATTCCTAAAATAAAAGCTGTAGCTAATCTTTATAATTATAAATAAATAGTTGATTTTAGAAACCACTTGAAATCATCTATCAAGTAAAACTTTTCCAGAACATCCCATACACCAAAACGACACTGCTAGAAGATGCTAGTACACCATGTAGATACGATTAGGTTATCCCAAAGAAGAGGATTAAAT
The DNA here is from genome assembly GCF_008692025.1 of Phocoena sinus. NCBI lineage: Eukaryota > Metazoa > Chordata > Mammalia > Artiodactyla > Phocoenidae > Phocoena > Phocoena sinus. The sequence goes on from NC_045766.1 coordinate 110,750,634, forward strand.
TTCAGAAAAAAATATAATTTTCTCTTTTCATGCATTGTTCCATAAGAGCACAAATACCTCTGAGTAGCTTATTAACAGAAAATTATTTCAATAGGTGGATTAGACAGAGTTGGTAAGAAACTGTGAATTCAGCCCAGTTTTAAAAATTTACTAAAGCTTGCCATCTAGAGGTCTACAGGGGTATATTTTGGAAAGTATTTTCAGATACATTTTCTATAATCTAAAGTCCTGATATTTATATGTTTAATATATTCAATCAAATGAAGACTCAAGTAAAAGGAGAACATTTCAGTTATTACTGGATCTACACAGGATATTTTAAATTTTGTACTTTTAATTTCAAATAAAAACAAGTTTGCTTCTATTTTTTACTTATACAATCATTTTGATAATTATGTTGTAAGAAACCTTTTAGGCAAGCCTGCAAATTTCTTCACACTATATGAGAAAAGGAAAACAATACATTACAGGTTGGTAAATGTACCATAGTATATATAATGATTAACATTTTGTTGACTATTAAGGCTGTCTTCCGGTTATTTGTATTCCTGGTGAGCACTGCTGTTTGATGGATGGAAAAAGAAAGTTGTTCATGTTAAATAATTATAGGAGTAGGGAAAGCAAAATTCCCTGATAATAAAAGAAAAGGGCATCATTCTAAATCTAGGTCTAGTACTACATCATTATGTATGTGTGTATAAACAAGGTGAATTTGTCAATTTGGGGTACTTTAAGAAATAATTGTAATACATAGCATTGCTGCAATAGATTACACAGTGGAGGCATTTATCAAGATTGCAAGTGTGTTTTCATGAATGTTGTACAGCTGTCAGCTTATCAATGGCTAAAACAGTGGATAATAAGCTTTAAAATATAGATTATGGGGCCATAAGAGATCCAACTTCTAATGAAAGCTTTCCAATCAACCGAGTTGAAGGTCAGGAATTTTCAATTCTCACTATGTCGCAGGGTGCTGGTTTTAGCAGTAAGAGAGACAAGAATGTTATGGTTGCTGCCACTATTAATGCTTTACTTTGTCAGGAGGAGGTGGTAAGCATTCCATGTGATCCAGACAAATATGTTCACTTTTTAACAGCCCTGGAAAACCCTGAAAATGCTTTCTTAAATTAAAAACAAATAATTTGATACCATACCAATATTAAATCATTGCATTATTTTTTCCATTTTAAGAGACCCTCGAGTTTAAGATGTCAAATCAACGTTTGGGGTAGGGTATCACCTCCCTAAATGTACACATTTATATCTGCTTTTGTGACGTTAAGATGTATTCCAGTGTCAGACTTCCTAAATGGGGAAAAAGTGTTTCTAAAAACTGAGAAATTGCTGTAATAAAAATGGCTTTATCTAGTAGAGGTAATATATATGCACCTCTGTAATTAAGTAGCTCATGTTATGATATAATTACTCAGTGTCCTTACATTGACCTCCAGGAAAAGAGTATCTAAATATTACATTATAGTTTTAGCATTTGTCTTTTAAAATAGTACAGTTCCTGTGAAATGCACTGCATTATGATGATGAAACATCCAAGACAATGTACCAGCAAAAGGTTATGCCAGCAGCAGTGAGGTTCCTCTGCCTCATTCCAGAGAACTTTTTTATCTTGAAATCGACTTAAAAATAGTAATAAGATTGAACAGACATCTCAGTCTCTGGCCTCATCAGTGTTTGGGGGCTACATGAACTGTGGCCCCCTGGGGCAGACTGTTCATTATGCACCATTCACAGCCCAGTAACGATAGCAAACATTTTATATTAACAGTCCCAAGATCTGATCATGAGGAAAGCTCTGGCTTGGAGTGTTGCCTGAAGGAGAGACACTTCTTGAACTTAAAGCAACTCCACACTATGGTCCAAGCATGCCATTCATCACAGAGGAGTTCCTGTTTACCTGTAAGTTGATAAGCCTAATGCCATTTGGGATCTTCCTGACCACAGTAGCACTTCTTACCACTGTGTTTGTAATTGTGCGTGTATGCGTGCACGGGAGCATGTGAGTGTTTGTTCATCATGATGCTGTGCTGCTTTGTCTTCAAAGATAACACTGTAGTAGTCTTATAAATTCAAATTGTTGCCTATCAAAGCAAGGTAATTCATTTTTTTAAAAAAATAGAAACCACTAATGTAAGTCTCATACATTTAGGTTTTCATGAGTCTCATATATTTAAATCTTTTAAAGATTTTCTCAACCTGGCATAATTGTTAATCTTATGGCTCTAGTATTAGACCATTTAAGTTCATATCCCAGCTTCTGCTGAGCTCTGTAACTTTGGGCAATTTACTCAAAACTTTTCTGTGATGATGCAGATAGGGATATTAATTGTACATAACTTTTAAGATTATTGTGAGAAAGGAATGACCGAAACATAGTAAGAGGTCAATAAATATTCACTATTAGGATGATATTTAATCATTGGTCAATGGCCTTGAAACCTACCAGTGTAGCTTATTTCCCTGGGTCAACAAAATTCTTGATTACTCTTTCTCACAGGAGCCTCTTAGGTAAAAATCAACACCTGGATTTTACAAGAAGTTATTAAGTGTAAGAGGCAAGCTGAGTTTAGATTTGATAGTATTCCATAGTAATTTTAAAAATGCATGATTTTCTAAAGAACTAAACATACACTCCTGGATAAAGAACAACTCTTGAAGAATAGGCAGTGTGGTGTTATAACAATGGGCGTTGGCATCATATCTAAGTTACAGTTACAGGTCTGTCACTTGGTCAACATCTGTAGGTCTCACACCCTTCATCTCGTAACTTAGAATAACATTATTGCCTTAATTGCAGTTTGTTGTGAGGCTTAGCTGATAAATAACTAAATCTTTTAAGTAAGAGCTAATTATTTTTCTTTTTAATAGGGAGAAAGGGCAGCATGGCAGGAGTTGGCTTGATTGGGAATATTGCTCTAACTTTTACTTAATTCTGATTCTGTTTTTCTCCCTCTATGTCTGTAGAATCTGTTCCCTGTTGCCCTCCTTACTTACCTTTTTCTTTCACTAAATTCTCCACTTTCTCCATGCTTATGTTGCCTCTTCCCTTCCCGTCTTCTCCTGCTGTTATTTTTCACTACACCCCAAGTAGCATTTTGATGAAAATGTTTTTCTAAGTTTGCAAAAAGAGATTCATGTTTAAAATTGCTTATGAAGTAGAGTATAACATGGCTAGCATATATTGCTTTGAATAAAGGGAAATGAATATATATAGAGAAATATATATATTTCTGTAAAGGGTCAGATAGTAAATATTTTAGATTTTGTAGGCCATGTGGTTTCTGTTGCAATTATTCAACTCAGCTTTCTAGTGTGAAATCAGCCATAGACAATATATAAACAAATGAGCATGGCTATGTTCCAATACCACTTTACTTATAGACATTGAAATTTGAATTTTATATAATTTTCACATATGGTGAAATAGAATTCTTTTAATTTTTCCCAGCTGTTTAAAAATGTAGAAATCATACTTAGACAATGGATTGTATAAAAACAAGGTGATAGAGCAGATTTGGTCCACAGCTTATAGTTTATAGACCCTTGGTATAAGCTATGGGATTTATGCTGAGGTTAAGGAGTTATATATTCAAACCCCCAGCTAATTAAAAATAGATTAGAAGAGACTAAATATCAGATTGAGTGGGAGCAGTTTATAGAAGACTTGGAATAACAAGAAGAGGCATTTAGATAAACGATGTTGCCAATAGATTGCTTTATTTATTCTTAAGCAGGAGAATTAAGTGATACAAACCATGTTTGAGGAAGATTCATCTGGAAGTGCTGTGCAGTGTGGACAGCAAAAGGAAACATGAGTTAAAGTGAATCCAGGTGTCAGCTAAGGAGGTTATTGACTTGGTGGGTGGCTTTGAGAATTGTGAAGATGAAAAAGGAAGAAGCAACAAAACTTGGTGAACATTTGGATTTAAGGGTAAAATGGAGGAGATGGCTAAACAAGATGGCAATTTTATTAAAGTCAGGAACTGGGATAAAACAAGGAAGTAAAAATGGTACAGAGAAGTCATAATTTGAATTACATATCTTTTCGAGACTAAAGACTGAATACAATAGGACTTCTAGCTTTTCCAGAGAGATTCACAAGAGAAAACCTTCTGAGGAATTTTCTTCTTTTTTTGGATAGTTTAATCTGTTGTTATTTTAGTTTTTATGTTGTAATCCACTAAATCATTAAGTGTGCTAATGAGTGTGAACTAAGCAAGACCATTAAATGGCCTGCACGTGAGTGAGCAAAGTAAGAAAAGTTTCTCATAAAAATCCCACAGGCAACAACTGAAGTCATTGTAGTTTAATAAAGCATAGGGTATGTAAACACATTTGTTTTTCTTTGTTCTGTTAGTATGTAATGGACGAAAAATGGCTTTGTTCAGATCCCATTTTCTGGACATTTTTACAACATAACATTCAAGGATATGCATTCCAAGTAAAAATAATATTTATCAGTACCCTGAATCACTGAGAATTAAATAACTCAACATTTTTGATAGAAAACTCAATTTTCAAACTGTCATATCTCGTTCCTTTCCAGGGACATGCTACCCAACTCATGGCTCCCTTTTGTGGACTTCTTATCCACCAACTGGGAGAACTGTTGTGCCTCTAAGAAGAAAGCATAGAATAGCACCTTAGGGCTATGAAGTTCTAACTTCTTGTATTTCCCAATAAAAACTGTTCCTTTAAATAAAGTATTCCTTTTTAAAATTGAGAAACAGAAGACATCTTCTCTGTTTCAGAATAACAAAATGATATCTATCTATACATAAGCCATTAGTATGCAATACTATTATGCCATATCCATGTGTCTTTGGAATTGTAGTCTGTAGCTAGCACAGCAAAAAGCCTTCTATCACATGCAGGTAAGGTTGGTAGTAGATCAATTAATTGAAAAAGTTGGTTACAGTGAGGAATCACAAAATAATGTTATATGCATGCATTAAAGGTTTTCTATTAACCTAAAACCTACAAATAATGTTCATTAACTATTTTTTAAATATAAGACCAAAGTTATTTTTTGCTTTTTTTTCCCTAAAGGATGGGCCCAATGATTACAGTTCATCTTTCCACATAAATCATACACATAATAGATCTTGTATGAAAGTCAGTTTTGTTTTCTTTTTTAAGTGGACCAAGAACTTAAAGACCATTGCAAAGTAATCTAACCTAGGTAGAGAAGCCTTTAAGACGTTTAAGGTTTTTTCCCTTTAATTGTTTAAAGTTGTGTCCCCTAAACTAATTCAGCCCTGTTGGTAACCTATTTTTATTGAGTCTTAACAAAGCATTCAACTTAGAAACAGCATCAAAGAAACACTTTCACAACTGTATTTAATCAGCTTAAGCAATATTTAATTGAATTGCATAATTACGATCATGAGCATAACTTATATAAACAAGTTTGGGAGCAAATCCAAACTGTAGGCTTGATGAAAACAAAAACAAAAACATGAAAACCTTCTACTAGTGGAAGTAAAAGTATTAGAGAGTATAAGATCCTGTTTTTGAGCATTCAGTATGCTATGGACATTGGCTATGATATAGGGCAAATAAAGAATGTTGGTTAATATAGTGAGATATTTAAGTGTAGTTGTATGGCATATATATTGGATTTTAAAAGTTGCTCTATTAATTTTCTTTAACAAATTTTGAAGTATCTAGAAAGCACTTCTAGGTTTTTGGCTCTTGAGAGAAAGGGATGGATCTTATTCATGATTGGATGACCAGTGCCTACCACAGTGCCTGATGTATAATAAGCATTCAATTATTATTTGAATGGGTAAATGAGTGGATGATTGAATGAATACCTACTCCAAAGGGGAAAAGGATAATACACTGACTTCCATATGGTTTCATAAGACATGAATCTGGATTACTAAATTAATTCCACCATGAAAATATACTAACTTTCATATTACTATGGGAAATGTTTTCTTTGCATATTTATATGATATAGAAAGAAGATTCACCCTCAGTATGAATTTATTGTGTCTTAAACTAGCTCAGCTAACAAGATTCTACAATTTGTAATTTCACTTCCACTCTCAACAGAATTGAAATAATTTAAAGATTAAGAGTGATAATCTAAACATCTAATTACAAACTGAATCAGGCAGATTCTCTGGGTAGCTGGTCATCTATTTTCATTTCCTCACTTTTTACACTCCTGTCCTCACAACCTATACACAATTTCTAAAATGCAAAACATTCAGGCTACCTGCAGGCTAAATTACCTCTAGGTAGTCTGATTCTCCTCCTACTGTATTGTATAAGTACATCCACTTTCCCTCATAAAAATAGTTAACTACTGATTCCAAAATAGCATTCGGGCTTCTTATTTCTGCATCAGGACTGATTTCTTACTGTAGTTTAATTGTATAGTTGGTGTAAATTTTCTAACTCTCAGAAATGTTAATAATGGTAGGCTTTAAAAAAATATTGTATTATTAAGTCCTAAGTACAAAAACTTCATCTGATGCACTCCTAAAATGATGTCACTATGTGCAAATCACAGTAATATATTGAAATTGCTTTGAATAAACACTTTCCTTTCATTCCTCATAAAGCTATTGATATATCATATTACTTTTTATAGACTCGGTTCTGCGATATGATGTTTTAGATGTAAGTATACCCAGCATGGGAAGAAAAATGCCTTCTGATAAAATGACTTCCATTCTGTCTCCAAATAATTTTTGATGGTATCCAGTGAACACAGAAATCACAACTCTAATAACTCTTTCTCAGTTTTTCTTGATCTTTCTCCTTTCTTTTTGACTGTTTTGTTCTCCATGGAATCCTCTGACAATAAGCTCTCCTAGCTCTCTTTCTAATTTTTCTCAATTTTCTGTATTCTCATGTTCTTTCTGTTCCCCAAATAGTTGTCCTTCAGGCTTTCTTTGTTAGCACACTCCTCATCTTTTTTTTATATACAGTTACCACTATGTGGACAACTCTCAAATATTTTTCTATGGTCCTGCCTACCTTTTTAATTCTAGTCCTGTATATGCAAAAATTGGCCAGAACCTTCACTTAGCTCTTTAATTGTCATCAAAACTAAAATCATCATAATTCTCTTCTTCTCAAATAACTTAAATTACCTCCTTATTCAGGGACTCCACGCTTCTGACCTCTTTCTACCCAGTCACTGAAACTTAAATTCTAGAGATCTAAATAGATTCTGGTACCAATTCCAATGGGTGTGTGTGGGGTCGGGGGGATGTGGTTCCCGCACAGCACCAAGTATTCTCCAGACACTGGCTGGGTGTCCTACAATTCAACTCAATTCTGATACTCTCTACCCATATAGCATCAGATCCCACAGAGTGAGGGTTCAGTCCCTCAAGACTCTACCCCTTCTCTCCCCACTTCAGATGCCAGTTGAAAGCCCAGGTGCTTCTGACTCTATTGATTAGAGGTTCTCATGACCTCCTCCTTGGGTTCTACTAATTTGCTAGAGCAGTCACAGAACTCAGAGAAACATTTTAATTACTAAATTACCAGTTAATTCTAAAAAGGATATAACTCAGCAACAGCCAGGTGAAAGAGATGTGTAGGACAGGGTATGGGGAAAGGGCATGGAGCCTCCATACTCTCTGACAGTGCCACTCTCCCTGATCTCCGTGTGTTCACCAACCCAGAATCTCTCTGGCCCTCCTTTTGGTTTTTTATGGAGGCTTCATTACATAGGGATAATTGATTATATCACTGGCTATTGGTGCTTGTATTCAGTCTCCAGCCTTCTCCTGTTCCCAGAGGTCTGGGGGGGTGAGGGGTAGGGGGTGTGGGGAGGGGTGTGTGGGACTGAAAATCCCAAGCCTCAAGTTACATGGTTGGTTCTCCTGTCAACCTACCCCCATCCCTAGGTGGGGTCCAAAAGTCACCTCATTAGCATAAAAAAAGATACCTTTTCCACTCTCCTCACTTAGGAAATTCCAAGGATTTTAGGAGCCAAAAATGGGGATGAAGACCAAATATACATTTCTTATTATAAATCACATATCACAGCTTCTCATTTTCCCTCATTCTCTATATTCTACAATGAACATTTTTTTAGTGACTAATGTTCCAGGTACCATATAAGATCCTAGAGAATTAAATATTCTTGATTCCAGATGTTCCTGATCTTGAGAGTGTCTTAACTTACTAATGCAAAATGAAAGATGTTATGGAAGAAGAACAATTAAGAAGATAGGGGAAGGGATAAGCAGTCAGTTTAAATATCGTATTGCACTTTGGAGAAAGAGTGGGATTTTGGCAGACAAAGAAAGGATAAATCAGATCTTGTGTTTCCATTATCCGGACGTTCATTTGTGCCATTCTTTCTGCCCATAATTCTCTTCTCCTTTAGCTCTACTTGTCAAAACCCCACTCAACTGTAGGACCTGTGGTTGACTTTCTTGTTCAATATTTGTTTTTCAATTGATTGCAAAGGTGTGTGTTTAGTGTGTGTGTCAGTTGTAAGCTCTATCTTGTCTTATTAACTCTAATATTTCTTGCTAGTACTAGCATTATATATTCGGCACATAGTAGGTGCCCAAAATATATTGCTAAATCAATGATTAACTGTATGAGAGAATGAGCTACGTAAGAAAACAAAAATGCAGTTCACACACTGAATTTCAAATTGTCCAGTCTTCTTCTGCCGTTTTCACGTATGAAATTGGGAACTGATATTGGGATCTTAATTGCGAAGTGTAGTGTAAGTACTCTGGGGCCTTGCAGTCAGAAATAATCAGTCTTTTTACATGTGGAAATATTCACAACAAATGTTATGACCTACTATTCTAGTATCTTTTCAGTTATGAAGAAGCTGAAGTTTAATCACAAATGGAAATTCAATTATAGTGAATAATAGTTATCTGGATCTTCAGTTTCTTTTAATCTTCTGTTTCACTTTTTTCAAACTGTAACTAACACTTGCTCATAGTCTGAATTAAGGAAAAGCTGATTTTTACTGAAAATCAACTGAAATATTGCACGCCTATAGGAATAAAAATAATATTTAATACTTATTGAGTGCTTGCAAAGTCCTAGTCACTTTACATATGTTACTTCACTTAATCTATATAACCACCCACTGAATTATTCATCCAATTTTATGGATGGAACTAAGGATCAGAGTGATAAGGAATCAGTGTTTTCTTTTAGAGGTTAAGATCCATACTAGTTTAGATATTTAAGAGAAGATGATATTATACCTCAATAAAGCTGAGAAAAAAATGAATGCTCTTCCTTTCCATATGATAGTCTATCAATTGTGCCTTGGATTAGCAGGAGAGTAACAAAACCAACGAGTCACAACTTGAGAGTGAAAGAAGTTAACCAGTGGTTTGGGCTGTATTATGGAAATAATGAATCTGGATTTTTTTTCATTCGCTTCTTCTCTCTGAATTAATTTGTGGGTTTCATTTTACATAAACTTATTCACTGAAGAGTTATTCAGACTTGGCAGTAACCCCTGACCTGACACTCCTTAGCACAATGGCTTGAAAGATACATTTTTTTAACTTCCTTTTTCCCTCTTCCTTTCGTCTTCTTGGAGTATTATATATCTAAGTGACAGGACTCTAACAGATATTTAGGAAGATAAACACTCTTCCTCTGTTAGGTACAACAGAAGGGTTCATACATCACTTATGAGCTCCCTTCTTCACCTGTCTGGTGCAGGGGAGGACAATACCCGAGATGGGCTCACTACATTATGGCTGATTGGTGTCCAGGACATCATTATTGGTGATCTTGTCTTGTCATTGGTTTATAGATGTCACAGAGGATACTGGTCCCAAAGTGGGATTTCTGCAGCAGGGCTAAGAATCATTATATGTTATTATTCACTTGCAAGATGATGAACACTATGTTAAGATTCAGAACAGCTTCTGGAAAGAATTTTGAAAGAAATAAACATTTTATCATTTTCTATAAAATTTCCACTTTAAAAAAAGTAGGTGGATTATTACTATTTTACAAATAATTCTTGATATTTTAAATGGTTTTTAATGTTTAACTCAAAAATACTAGTCAACTCTTCTTTTTCTGGAAGAATAGAATCTGGAAAACATGTCTATAACACTCTTATTGAGAAGTCCAGGACAGTGATTGCCCCTGATTTCATATGAAACCACAATGGCTCTCTTTTATTTTTCTCTCCTCAGTGAATTGATCAAACGGAGGCTAAATTGCTTGCTTGGTTATTACATGTGCATAACTTACATAACACAGAGTGTCTGAGTCATTGCGGGCTTCTCAGGGACTTTAACGAACTTGTGCTTTATGGACCTGATGCCGGTTTTGCAGCTTCCCTCACACTGAGCATGACAGTAGCCTGCCATTGCCAGCACTGTCTCTCTGAATGGCATTGGTTACAGTGTTAGAGAAGAATACTGGGAAATACTGACTTACAAACAGGGGCTAAACTACAGGAGGCTGAGTAACCATACTGTGTGCACTATCTTCTCCCAAACCTCAAATATTACCCTCCAATCATTATTATCTTTACTTAAAGAAAAGTGAAGTAAATTAATATCATTGACATTTGAAGGGTAGCCATGCCACAGAAGCCTTCCCCTGCCTTTGTATTGGCTATGTTGAATGTGGTGATATGGTGATGTGGTGATATGTTTTGCAGGCCATGTTTTAGCCATAAGAGGCACCTGAAATTCAGAGATTATTTTGCACTTGCTTGACAAAGGAAGTATCCCCCTACCCTGACTCGTGCATCTGTGAGTAACTAACAATCACCTTTCCATGACAGCTTTTCCTCCTTAAATACCTTCTATATTAAAACCTTGCTTGATACCACCTTTGCGTGGCTCTGCATATGAAATACTAAAACATCATCAGTTTTAATGAAATAGTCAACCCACTACTTGAAGAATTTATATTTATGCCCACAGACTAGCTACCCTCCAACGTGAGCTAGGTGATGCATTTCTAGGAACTTCAAATTAATCCTTGTCATTATAGAAGTAGGTACCCATGAAAATGAATAGAAATAGCTGATCTCATTAAAGGCTGAATTGAAACCAATTCTTATGGTGGCAGTAGCTACAACCTGTGATAATTTCCCTAGCTGCTATATGAGTTAAGTCCTGTAATTACTTTTTAAAAAATTCTAAATAGCATAATTTTAGGTTACATTATATTTTTTATGTGTATATTTGTATGTATGTTGGAGAACAGGGTATAGAGTTGTATTTAAATATGCTTGAATTTTAATTGGCTTGGCTTGGTTTTTATATTCATAGGGCTTTATATATGTCTTTCCACAGACACAACTTTTTTCCTCTAATTCTTTTTGATTCTTATTCTCATTTTGAGAGACTGATCCTTAGATTATGGCTCTCGTTATAAATGCATCCTATGCTAGAGGGCTATTTTTATGCTCACAGACTCAAATCATTCTGAGATTTTAATTTCTCTTCTATAGTTTGAAACAAATTTTTAAATTTAAAAAGATGAAGATATTTGACGTTGCCCTAGGGTCCTGATTTAAGGTTTAGACAGAAGGTTAAATATCAGAACTTTAATATGAATCAAGTGCATGCATTTCTGAATAAAGGTCTGGCACCATCTGCACAGGGCATTGATTTCTCTAGCTAGAGGGCTGGAGAGTCTGTTTACAAAAGAATATACGATTTAGACAGAACAAGTGCCCTTCTATCAAATAGAAGAGAAGAGTCATGTCATTTGTCATTACAAGCACACCATTTCCTTTTTGGTGAGCTAATGCCCTTCCTTAAAAGGAGATTAGCCCTTTAAAGTAAAGAAACTGGAGCTGGCAGGCAGCACCAGGAGTAGATACAGATTCGAAATTCTTTAAAAGCCTGAGTTCAGACCCATTCAGAATCTGTTAAAAACATCACCAGAGAATCCTGGTATATCCACATTCACCCACCAGGATTATTTCAGAATCATGACCATGTAACTTTTCACAGTACGAATATTCACGCAAACAGACACAGTTTCTTTAATAATTTACTCTCAAAATTAGATGCAATGGGTAATTATCTTGTTAGAGAATTTAAATTCAGCCTTCCTTTCATAGATGAGTCTCATACTATGAACACAATGATAATAACAGGCCAAGAAACATTTAAATATTTATGCAGATTCTACTTCAATTTATATTTGGAAACTTTGCAACCCTGGTAGAAAGAATATCTCTCTTCTCACTGTGTACCATAATCTCTAGGAATGTAAAAGATAATATTTTAGTACAGAAAAGCAGTGGAGAAACCCAGTGACCCTATAGCTTTGAATAAAGACAATTCTATTAAATAAATAATAAATTCTATTCTATTCTATTAAATTCATTTATAAGTCACAAGCAGGGGATTGGCTGAGAGTAACATATGCACCATAAATAAACTGAACATTGTTCCAGATATTATAATGCAGTAAGATATACATAACACTGATACCTATTAAAGATATTTTAATATTTCCTTAATGGCTTAGAAGCCACTTAGAAAACTTGCATCTATTTAGGATCTTCATTAATGGCATTGCAATCTTGGCGAAAAATATTAATTTTTAAGTTATTTGACTATTTAAATTTAGGACAAAAGCCTGATAGAATAATTTGTTTTATATCAACCAAGGTTTCAGACTTTTTTTCAGTGAATTATTCTGAGGCATATTATTTCAATAATAATATTGCTGCCTTTTTTTTTTGCAATAATTTTGATAGAAAAATAAAAAAGAGTATAAAGTCTAGGAAGGCATATTCTTTTTATTTATTTATTTAATTTGTCTACTTTGGGTTTTCGTTGCGGCACATAGGATTTTCATTGAGGCATGCGGGATCTTTCGTTGCAGCGTGCAGGCATCTCTCTAATTGTGGCGTGCGGGTTTTCTCTCTCTATTTGTGGCACTCAGGCTCCAGGGCACATGGACTCTGTAGTTTGCGGCACACAGGCTCTCTCGTTGAGGCGCGTGAGCTCAGTAGTTGTGGCGTGTAGCTTAGTTGCCCCATGGCATGTGGGATCTTTGTTCCCTGACCAGGGATTGAACTCGTGTGCTCTGCATTGAAAAGCAGATTCTTTACCACTGGACCACCAAGGAAGTCCCGGAAGGCATATTCTTATAGATGGAAAAACAGTGAAAGAAGGGGAAGAAATCTGAAAGGATGTGGGGTAATATGAATAAAAATCACTTGTTATATTTGGTTCAAATTCTGGCCTTAAACTAGCTGAGTAATTTGGAGCATATAACTCTGAGAGTCCTAGTTTCTTTATCCATAAAACATAAAACATAGTTCATATTGCATTTAGTTGTTACACGGGTTAAGGGAGATGATATATGTGAAAGCTTGGAATATAATCCTCGTGATGTTTCTACTCTCACTACCCTTTTAGGTGATAGAAAGTTTGGGCTGCCACAAGTACTGTCATCCCAGGCTACTTTAGAAGGTCTCGGAAGAGAGATTTCTCCATTCCTCCGTTCTTGGGTTTTCCTTCCAGGCAGATATACCAACCAGTAGGTCAGGCAGAACTTCATGGATTACAACCTTATGATTTATTGTGGACACTGACGTGACTGGAGTCAGTAGGCAAAGCAAATTATGTGCAGCACCTTGGGGCTCAATTGAACTTGCAGATGCAATTTGGCCTTCTTATACTTAATGCAAATTCTTTTCATTATGACTTTTCAGTTTTGCCTTCAACACAAATGCCTACTAACCTTGGTTCAAAACCTAGCCCCCGAGATAGACCTAAATAGACCTCATGTGATCAGCCTGTACATTATACTTAATTTCCAAGCACCATAACAGCATTACCACACAGATGGGTACTCCTACCAGGTAAATGGTGGTGAATTCTGCGCTGGGCAAGCTTTACTGAAAACAATACCCAATATACTTCATCTTTTGCATTGTTTATGGTTCTCTTCATTTGCAGTTCTAAGGATTCAATAAACTGGTAAGAAAAATTCATTGTGTAGATAATATAGCCATGATTCAAGCATCCAGTCTTAGCCTTGTGTTGGTCAAGAAAAAACAAAGCCTGGCCACTAAAAAGAAATGTGAAAATGAATTAAGTTGATTACATGTTTCAAACTCCACAAGAAGATATAAGGTTCATTGTAATATTGCTCTTCTCTTCACCTACAACAAACCCAGTATCAAACTCTAACATCTAAATCTACTAAAAAATGCCTTCCCCAAACTTCTTGTCTCTCATGTAACTTCTTCCTCAGTCTTTCCCATAATAATGCATCACAATAATGCAAACATCTGCTTGAAATTCCAGAATGCTTCTCATTGTTTGGGGAAAAGGCAGAAACTTAGCAGGTAGAGCCAGAAGTATTTTTAGGGGGAAGGGGATAGGGAAAGGCTGGAACTATTGCTGTTATTTTTATTTTGGTTTTTGAATCTTCAGGTACCAATGGACAGAGAATACAGTAGAAGAACAAAAGAGCTATGTTAGACGATGACTATTGTCAATGGATTACTGAAGCAACTTAGCAACCTAGGGGGTCAAAGACAGCAAATTGTTTCTTCTTTAATAATGTTTGGTGACTTAAACTCTGAGGGAAATGAATTTTGGAGAATATAAAGAGACATGAATTTGAATTTTGTATTCTCATTGCCTGGAGTTTACCCTTTTGGCAGAGAATACTACATATCTGCTATTTGGAAACATTAATTTTTCCTCTTCAACACTGATCAATACAATCAATAAAAATTATAAATATAATAAGTTTTTATTTCTCACTGTCTTTTTTTTAACATCTTTTTTGGAGTATAATTGTGCTCACTGTCTTAATAAATAAAAAATAAGTGATGTCTGATGGTAATTTATAAATTAAGTTGATTTCCTCAACAAATAACTCGTGATGTATTTAAAATTAGTATTTTAAAAGGACACAATCCCCAGCTTAAACCAATTATTCATTAAGTCGTGTTTTGTTATTTTTGTTGGGTTTCCTGGTTTCTTAATTTTCTATTTAGTGTTTAGGATCTCAGTGCTGATTTTTCTCCTTGCATTTCTTTAGAACCTTCATTTTGGGTAGCCAACATTTATTTCTATGCTCAACACCAAACAGGTTCCTTCCAATGAACACTTCTACTACCCTTCTACTGCCCCCCAATTTCCTTCAGATTCTCCATCAAAGGTAATGATCTCTAAATTTATAGCTACTGAAAAAGGTAACTGCCAAACGAGAAAAACACAGTGCTAGATTCATTTTGAAGTGCTTTCAGAGGATGTCAAGATAAAGGAGTTGGATGACATAAGCAAACGACATATTAACAGATCAAAAAGTCATAATTGAATCACAGGAATGAATATATTGATCTGATAAATGATTTAATCATTTTATAAATGAATCAGTTTTATGGACAACTTTGGCACAATTGCATTTTATAACTTTTAAAAACATCCTCAGTGATATGGCTGTTTAAAAGTTTTATTTCTATTGATTTATATGTTTTATAATAGCAGCTATGTATTGTGCCCTCACTCCATGCTGAGAATTGTATTAGCATTAAAAGGTTATTTTACTCAATCCTTATACTAACCCTATGTAATAGGTATTATTAATCTCATTTTACCAATTAAAAAAAGCACTTCTGGGCTTCCCTGGTGGCGCAGTGGTTGGGAGTCCGCCTGCCGATGTGGGGGACGCGGGTTCGTGCCCCGGTCCGGGAGGATCCCATATGCCGCGGAGCGGCTGGGCCCATGATCTATGGCTGCTGGGCCTGCGTGTCCGGAGCCTGTGCTGCGCAACGGGAGAGGCCACAGGAGTGAGGCCCGCGTACCGCAAAAAAAAAAAAAAAATTAAAAAAAATTAAAAAAGCACTTCCAAGAGGTTAAGTAAACTGCCTGATTCTACATATTAATAAATGTCAAAGCTGGCATTCAGAGCCAAGTCTATAGTACTCCAGAGTCCATAGTTATTGCCTTAAAACAATCCAATGAATTAATTTCCAAACATCAAATAGAAAATATACTAAGAATTATGACTTCTTTTCTTGAAAATTGTTTCCACCTCTTGTGATAGATCTACTGTGAGTTGGTTTAGGATTATGGAATCTCAGAGGACCCTAAGTCTAACTTTGCATTTGACTCAGGAATCTTCTCTACAATATTGGTGATAGATTTGTTCCTTCTTCTAAATATTTCGAACAGCAGACAACTCCCTTCTTTTAAGGCATTTGTGTATCTATATCAATTAGGGATCATTGTAATTTTATTTTATCTGTTTTTAAAATTATTATTGAGCAGATATTTGCCTTAACAAATTATTAACACCCACCATTGATTCTAATTCTGTAGTAACCAGAATAAGTCACAAAAATCTCTTTACAGAAAGTGTGAGGCTCAAGAGGATGTAAGCAAAACTAAAGCTTAGTGTACAGGTGAATTCATGAGAATATTCAATTCTAGAGTGGTCGGGAAAATATTTATTTTCTTGCCTAAAAAATGTATAATCTAGAATGCTCTCTGGGGTGCATTATTAGTTTAATGCAATAGCATTATAGCAACAGAACCATGTAATAGTATGATAATCCTATAGAAAATGTAACGAATTGTTCTGAGTCAGATGTAACCAAGGTTATCCAGTGAGGAAATCATTTTAAAGTGGATGCAGAAGTACCAAACTTTGAAAAAAAAATTTCAAAACATTCCATGTGACATTGGAGAATATAAACAGTAAAAGAGGTACTTCTGTCACAGACAGTGTTTGATGGAAATGATTTTTTGGAAGGGCAAATAAATCAAATATATGGCATTATGTTCAATATAATCAGCATTCTTATACAGAATAGCCAGTAGCTTTCTGACAGTATGTACAGCTCATGAAACTAAACAATTATGAAGAAGGCAATTGTAATATCCACTTCTTTATAATATTGAAAATCTTCTTAAAAGGAATCCAGGTGTGTTTGAAGGAGAGTGACTAGCCTGTCACAGGATTGTATTCCCTAGTTGGATGAGACTGAGGAATTAGCAGTTTTTCAGGACCATGCATGAAAGGTAGCATAGATGTGTAGGGCAGGAAAAAACTAAGTACAAATATAAGTTGTATATTGTTCACCTGAACCAGTTGTTCACATCTATTTTAGTATAAGCACCTCATCTAATATATAATAGTTCCAATCAAGCACCTGGGCAGACAGACACCGCTGTGGAATATTTCATCACCTTCCTTTGATCTTCTAATCCTTTCAATGTTCCTCCTTCATTTTGCTTATTCAGAATCTAGGTTGCATCTTCCTCTCCTAATTACTTGTTCCTACATTTACTTGTACCCCCATCACCAGAACCACTCTCACCAAAATCATCAGTACTTTCATCAAGCCAGTGTGGGCATCTCAGTGAAGTACAGGTCAGAATCACAGGATACGTGTCCTGCCCTCACTATTTCCTAAGTATGTGATCTTGGAAAAATGATGTACATATTTGGGCTTCTATTTACTTATTTATTAAATAGTACTGCGTTTCTATATATTAACTCATTGAATCATCCCAATAATCTGTTGAGGTAGTTTGTACTATTATCCCCATTTTACAGATTAAGTGAAGAACTTGCCCAAGGTTACACAGCTGAAAACTGGTAGAAATAAGAATCACTTCCAGGCAATCTAGCTCTGGAGTCCAGCAATCTTGAGCATTATGCTGCATCACCTCTGTAATACTGCCTAGATGCTGTAACTTGATTCAGCTTTATGTTTAAAGGGAATAACATTTGGTGTGCTCATATCTTTATCATAGGAAACTGTACAATTCAGATTACCAAAGTCTTTAACCTTGTGAGAAGACTGAACATGAAATAAGAGATAGATACCCAATCTGTTCTTTTATGATGAATGTTTTGTTTGCAATGAGCAAATTCAGATTTTCCTTTTGTTTCATTCTGTTTTTCATTCAGCAGTTGGAGTTGTTCTTGGACCTTCCTCACAGCTCCTTATGAACTTGTTTCCCTACTAAGCACTCTTGCAGCAGTGAACTGGGGAGTACACAGTGTCTTTCAGGAGACTGTCTCACAGTGAAACCCTCCTGTTATATGTCATGGGGTAATGGAATAGGTAGTATTTTAGACTCTCATCCTAACAGAATTTTATCATCTACAACAGCGGTCCCCAACCTTTTTGGCACCAGAGACTGGTTTCATAGAAGACAGTTTTTCCACAGATGGGGCATGGGGGGGGATGGTTCAGGCGGTAATGAGAGCGATGGGGAGCGGCAGATGAATCTTCGCTCACTAGCCCGCTGCTCACCTCCTGTGGTGTGGCCCAGTTCCTAACAGGCCACAGACTGGTACTGGTCTGCAGTCTCGGGGTTGGGGACCCCTGCTCTATATAGTAATGCTTTTTAAAAAAAAATAATTTATTTTTGGCTGCGTTGGGTCTTCGTTGCGGCACATGGGCTTCTCATTGTGGTGACTTCTTGCAGAGCACGGGCTCTAGGCATGCAGGCTTCAGTAGTTGTGGCACAGGGCCTCAGTAGTTGTGGCTTGCCGGCTCTAGAGTGCAGGCTCCGTAGTTGTGGCGCATCAGGCTTAGTTGCTCCCCGGCACGTGGGATCTTCCCGGATCAGGGATCAAACCTGTGTCCCCTGTGTTGGCAGACAGATTCTTAACCACTACGCCACCAGGGAAGTCCCTATAGTAATTCTTAAAAGATTTGAACTCCAACTGGTTTCTCTGTCCCATTGGATTTATCTCTGTTATTGTGTTAACTCTAACCATATTCCTGACTAATCCGAATCCATTTGGCTTTTACAATGAATCTTTTGAATTCTGGATACCTGTCATATCTTCAAGAGATGTTTTTAGAAAAACCTTCTAATTTTTGATATCCACAGAGAGGTGGCGTTCAGCTGTTATATAATACTCATAGAGGATGCTGTTAATGGGTCTCCAAATATAGCCTTTTTTTGAAGAAACCGGCCGGTCTTTTTGTTTTTACAGTAGGTGGTGCCAGCATTGCGAGGAAGAACATGAGTGAAATGCTTAGGTGCTATTCAAGGAGGTGGCTGAAAATAACCCTGGCTTGTCTTAGAATTTTCTGGAAGGTATTCCCAGCCCTTCCCTTTGTTTGCTTTTTATGTTTCCAGTGTTCTTTCCAGTCATATTGTAGAAAACTACCAAGAGCTTATTTTGTGATTATGGCTGGTTTGGACAAAACAGTGCTATCCAGGCTGTAGAGGGAATGGTCACACATCTAAAACAAACACATTATCCAGCACTTATTGTGGTCTCACTTAGCATGCCTTCAGGAATGTGAAGCTTTTTGCATTTTCCCAGTTGAGTCCTCAGGCCTATTATTAACATATTATGATTTACAGCAGAGTGGGTTTTTTTAATAACAGCACTGAGAAAGCAAAACCCATTTGTTCATCCCAAGAGGTTTGAGAGCACATTTTAAGCACAGTGTGGTCAGAATAAAAACTAATACAAGTACACAGTCTATGATTACTCCTAATCAGAGAAAACACCCAATTAGAGCCAAAAGTACATTGTTTACCATAGTAAATCATTCTCATAAATATCATTATTTAAAACATTTGAACTCTATTTAAGGACATAAACAGTGATGTGGGCTTTACAAGGAACACTAAACAGCTGGCTGTCTTCAAATCTTAGTGGCAAACACATTGGAGGCTGCCAGGGGCTTCTACTGTTCCATTTCAGCTAAAGGCAGGAAGCTGCATTATATCCTCCATCTCATTTTCAGCTCTGTTGCACCAATTATGCTGCATTGAGGCTTATAGGGGCTTACATTGAGTTTTAGATAGATGGAAGAAGCCAGTCTATATTCTTTGTGATAAAAATAGTCATTAATTACTGAGACTTGTAAACCGCTTAGCATCCTTCTTCATGTGGCCCCTCAGGTGCTTCTCCTCATTCTATAGCTAATCAGCAAAAGAGGAGAAAAATCCTCAGAAGAAGATGATCTTTTCTGGCTCAAACAGAAAACCAAGGTTAAAAATAAATCAAAAATACACTGAAAACCTAAGCCAATATGCACTCACTGGCAAAATACTGACTTGCTTTCTTTTCAATCAAAGTTGATCAGAGAAAAATTTCTTATAACACTGTTCCATGGGGTAACTAATTATAAATATAATACTTTTCCCCTTTATGATAGAAAACAATGTGTTCTGAGGAGTTGGATGCATGAAAACACATTTACAAATAGCTCAAATGGAATTAGATAATTATCTAATTAAAGGAAAGTAAAATGTCATAGAAATTAATGAAGAAATTCAGTAGAGAGGGAACCCAGCTAGTAAAGGGCCTGCTGAAAGCAACAATGGATAGTTTCATCTTTAAATGGACAGCTTAAATATGCTGGCAGAATTTCAGGTTAGTCTGTTTCAGAATTGACTGCTACATCCAGTATTTTCATTTTTAACAAAAACCTTATGTTTAATTGGCAAAAATGCCCATTATGCTACTTCATTAAGGCAATCAGAATTATGGGTAATGTCAATGTGAGGAACTATAACAACCTTCATTTGGTAGACAAAATTCAGATGAATGGCTTTTGTATGTAAAAGTATCCCACAGGTTATAAATACAGAAAGCATGCCTACTACATGGAGTGTAAGCACGTGTTGAAGGCTTCTTTTTTTAACATACATATTTTATAAGTAAAAACCATGCTTCAAGGAATGCCGTACAACCACGTTTCATGCATTTTGATATGACTAATATTCGTGAATGGGAGTACAGTTTTTCACAGCAATGGGCAAAGAAAATTGGAGTGATGGTATATTGGCTAGGTTGATTTTTATAAAAGCCTTGTAGAGAGCTTCAGAAATGAATAGTGTGTGCAGGGAAAAAAAAAACTTTGAAAGAAATTACAAGTGGGTTTCACTACATTACAAGCTTGAGATTGCTTATTAAATACATAACTTGTTTTTCTGCTGTACCAGTCATTTTACATAAGTGTGTGATTTGGCTTTCATTTATAATGTGTAACTGCAGCATGCTTCAACGGTGCCACGGGGAATACTTGTTATGGATTGAATATTTGGTTAAAATCTTTGGAAAAATTCCAAAAGCATTAACATAACCATGGCAGCTTTGGGTAAGCATTTCTTTTCAGCTCACTTCTCTCCTTGGCAAATGGGGAGAAAACAACTGCCCTCTAGACACAGGGCAGACAATATATCCCCATTGCTCTTTTTCCCACTCCAAGTTTTTTTGAATTTGTGGTATCTGTATTTGAAAGTAATTTACATCTCTACTGCTACTTGGGAAGGAGTTGCTTTAGAATCTGTAAAATCTTCAGCTATATAATGCTCACTCTATGTATGTATAGTAATTTTATTCATAAATAATTATTGAATTTAAAAGCAACAATGAAGTGCTAACTTAGTACACTTTCTAGTAGTTTCCAATTGCACAGCAATTCTGAGAGGCAGGGAGGGGTAGAGAGGAAGTGTTATAAAAGTAGATGAACAAGAAGAAATTTATCCAAAACATAGAGAAGTGGGTCCTTCATATGCTGGACCAAGTACAGATTCTGGCACAGATTTTATGATGGACAACTGGAAAAAGTAAACATAACATGTATATATATGTATGTATGTGCATGTATATATATGCACACCTGGTATTTTTCTTTCCATTTTAAGGTTTCACCAGAGAAAATTACATATATATGTTTGTGTGTATATATATGGCATTTAGATATAGTTGTTGATTTATTATTTGAGAGGAAAGGCACCCCCAAGGGGAGCCAAAAATAGGACTTAAGGCTGAAAGAATGGAGAAGAAATATTTAAACAAGTTCCAGGAGTGTTCATTTTCTATCTGCTTTGCTCTATCTTGTACAATTTGAAAGGCTTTGTATGAACAATCTGTTAGCAGAGGGAATACAATCTTATTTTTCATAAAAAGGAAAGCACATGGAGGCTGATAGATGATACAAAACATTCTTTCCTTTTCACACTGTCACCTTTCCGTCTACACGGGGCGTGCCTAGGTTAAATGGGCATTTGGAAACCATCTCTTTCTCTGACATCTCTTCTTTCTCTCCTCATCCTCCTGTTCCCCATCCTCAATGCCTTAGTTTCTTCTACAATTTTTCCAATTGTCTGTGCCCTCTTCACCAGGATATTAGGATGTAGGTTTCATCTTGACAAGGAGCTTTAACATCAATGTCATGTAGGAAATCCTGAGTAGGTTTGCATGTAGCTGATAGCAATTATGTCCTTATGTCTTCGGAGGAGTAGGCCTAAGTGTTTCAAAATAATCACAGGGCAGCATCAAAAGATCTCCTCACTGTCAAGGTTGAGGAAGTGAAGAAATAAGAACAGAAAACTCTGTTACCTCTAATGGTCTTCTTTGAGTTTTTAGAACAGATAGCACTGTCTATGTTTCCTCAGTGAGTGGATTTGTGTTTTTGGAGCTGGGAGTAAGATATCTCTAAGTACCATGTACCAGCGAGCAGTTAGCCACCTGGGGGAAATCTTTCTTGGGCATACTTGGCAGATCATATGTCAGTTATGCATAGAACTAAAACACCAAGCTGAAGTAAGTAAAAGAGGAACATTATTGGCTCACATAATTGAATAGATCTGAGCACAATGTGATCTTCGGCTAAAAAATCTCACCATGGACTAAATGTTCTCTCTATTTTTCAACTTCTTTCTCTTGGTTTTGGCTTCCTTCTTCAGCTTCAAATGTCAGAAGATGACTGTCAGCACTTCCAGAGTAAAACCGTTTTATTATCTAAGAGTAATGAGAAAAGGCGTATGTCTACATTCTATTTCATCTAAAGGTTAGAAATAAGTAGTTCAACAGGACAGGTTTGAATTGACAAGAGATGGGAGTGATGATATAGTTGTTTTCTGAAAGCATGCTTATGCCCCTTAGGCATAAGATTCAATATTTTTTTTCCAGAATGGAACATCTGGAACACTTTCAGAATGGAACACTTATATAGGAAAAGTGGCTCATCTTCAGTCAGAAACAATTGCCAACACTAGTCAGCATCTGAGAACCAGGGGAAACTCTGTAAATATGAGAGCAGACCAAGTGAGTCTTATCAAGTCCTTGGGAGGATCATGGACTTTGGTACTGGATTTGAGTCTGAATCTATACTTTAGGTTGTCACCAGAAAATCAAAGGCACATGTATGAGAGTTAATTGGCTTTGGGTTGATATTTAATTTAGGGTTTTGTTTAAATATCTTGAGTTTATTAATTAGCATTTCAAATAAAGTACTCTGTTAATGGAAAAGTTAAATGTTCTTTGGAAGTACATGATTTCAGTTCTTGTGAAATGTTCTCTGTCAGAAAACAATATCATGGACTGTTGATGAAAGATGATCTACTACCATGCCTGGCATGTTGAATCTGATTGTTCAAAGGGAGTCTGAGAATAATTTTTTTTTAAATTATGCAATATCAGATTATGATCAAAATGTGTACCTGACCTTGAGTGATAAAGAAAATGTTTATAACCTTCATCAGTTGTTAAGGTCAGCAATTCCTTTACTGAACCTGAGTGTGGAAGAACCCAATCAGTTTTTGAGCACTTGTGTCAGACATTAGTTCATATTTCCACAGAGAATTCAAGGAATTCATATTTTCACAGAGAATATTGGCCTTATTCATCCATTACCAAGTGCCTAACATCTGTCAGACACTGCACTTAGTTCTGGTGAAACAATGATGAAAACCATTGATTTTGTCCTTGCTCTCATGTAGCTTAGATTTCATTGTTGGGAGAGGGGGAAAAGTGATAATCATATAATCCTACAATGCAAGTGTGTCTGAGATAAGTGGTGTCAAGAAAGGTTTATGATTCTGAAGAGTCTATACTAGAGGGATTTGATCTAGTTAGTGAGGATGAGAAGTGTTTCTGGGGACATGAAACACTATCTGAAGGATGCTAATCTGAAGGATTCTTAAGATTTAATTAGAAAAGGCAAAATGCGTAGAGGTAAGTACAGAGACCCTGTAATGGGAGGAAACATAGCTCCTTCCTAGAGCTGAAAGATCAGTGTGACCAGGTTACACATTTTATGTGAAGTAAGGGGCTGAGTGAGGAATGTCAGAATACTTGGCTTGAAGGATATATTAAGGATTTTGGACATTGTCCTAAGAGTTCTGGGAAGCTACTGAAGTGTTTAAAGCAGAGTGTGAAATGTTTAAATTATTATTTCATTAAGGTTATTCTGCCGGCTTTATGTGGAGAATAGATTGTAAAGGGACACAAATAATTATAAGCACACCTTTCATGCAGCTCTTGCAGTAGCTCAGGAGAGAAATGATAATCATCCAGAGCAGTGGTGGTAGAGATGGAGTTATACGTACAGACCTGAGAAGTATTTAGAAATTATAATCATTAAGACTTGGTAAGGTACTGGATAAAGGTAGTGAAGGGGAGGGAGGTATAAAGGCTAATTCCTAGGTATTTGGTATTGTACCCTTGTTGATCAATTTCATCAAGAAAGAATGCCAAGGAAAAAGATCAGTTTTGGTATCATAGCCATATGCACAAATTGCTAAAGACATTAAAAGAAGTGGCCAAGATATAACATGTGTTGAACAGCTCACATTGAGATTTCTTATACACACCCACCCATGTATGTTCATGGAGAGCTAGGATGGTGGCATAATACCCAGTAGAATTATCAGCATTGGGGCCAGCCAGTTATTATCCTGTGTATAAATTTTTGGATATTTAACTGCAAACAACAGAAATCAACTCTGGTTAAATTAAGCAAAAGAGAATTGATTGAGGAAATAATGGAGGTTAAAAAATTCATGGGACACTGGGTATGAGCATTGGAAATGAGTAGGTCAAGTAGTCCCAGAGGCTAGGAAGCCAGAACAAGAAGAGCCTAGGAAGAGTAATAATCTGGGTGAGTCATGGTTGTTAGAATGGGATAGATTCCAGTTACATCTGGTGTCTTTGTCCTTCTGCTCAAGAGGAAGCATCTGATTGGCCTAGCTCATATAGCATGTCATCTATTGAGTATGGCAACAGCAGAACATACTGGAGAAGGTAATTCCTCAAAAGGATATATAGATTGTATTAGAAAGGGGAATTGAAATCTGAAAAGCCAAAAACAAATCTCGGCTACACCCTGGAAGGCACTTAAGAGTCTTTACTGAAGCAATTCAGAAATGAAGTAACGCTTTCAAACATTGTTT
Source organism: Phocoena sinus (assembly GCF_008692025.1). Lineage (NCBI taxonomy): Eukaryota > Metazoa > Chordata > Mammalia > Artiodactyla > Phocoenidae > Phocoena > Phocoena sinus. The sequence continues at coordinate 110,775,782 of NC_045766.1, forward strand.
GCTCACACATGTGAAAACAGGAGCATCCTCTTGATTGGCAGTGACTACAGCAGTGAATAATCAATTGAGTTTGCCCTTCTCTGCATCCTCCTTCCCTTTTTCACTGCACATATTCTAGGGTTGGTAAGGTAGCTAGATCTATTCATCTTGGATTTTGCAGCTACTGAGTATATTACATTATAGGGGGTATTAGTTTGGGAGGAGGGGAAGAAACTTTATTTAGCACACCAATACAAGCTAGTTAAAAATACAAATAAACTTTAAAGTATTTTACACAGTTTGTCATAAGTCAAATTGAATTCTAAAAGGATTGCGTCATGATTTAGAGAGATAAAAATACAACTTTTTATACTGCAGTTTTCTCTCCACAAAATAAGCATCTTTCTATATTTCAGCCCTAACTGTTCTAAAGTTACATACTTTAAAGAGGAGGAATTTGTATCACAGTTTAATTTACATATATTTCGCAATACTTCCCTACCCTTCCACAAAGACAATTCAAAGATATTCATCAGAGCTTATACAGTTGCATATGAAATAATTACTTCCCATCACTTCCCTGTCAGTACAATTCTCCTCACTTCTCTCAGGAAAATACTTCTCTTTCTGAACACAATTTTGGTTCCTGACTGTGTTAAGTAATTTATCTCCAGTTGTTGTCCAAACTCCTGCACCAAATTACCTGAGTTGTCAGTCAGGCTTCCACATATTGATTCAGCAGTCTCAGCCTTATGTCCTGCCCAACTCCAGCAGAGAACTGATTGCTTTACTCTAAAATCCTTTGAAAAGTTAAATTGTTAACAATACAAATTCACTGGATATTGGGATAACGCTTTGCCTTAGCTTCTGTCTATTCACCTTGAGCCCTGGGCATTTAGAACTCATCTCTGGACAGCAGGGCAAGGAATTGGAGAGGAAAGTGGTAATGCAATTACTGCCAGGAGCCAAAGGAGTACTTAGATGTCTGCTTACTCTGGCAGTGGGTGCAGCTGATATTCAGACACTCACCTGCCTCCCAAAGCAAACAGCTACTGATAGAGAGGGTCAACTAAATATAACCTGCATTCCAGGGTCCCTGCTTATTCCTGGCCAAATAACCAGAGAGAGACAAAAATAAATGGTCCCGGAAGGTAAGGGAGCCATTTACTTTAATCCACATCTTTGCCTTGATTCCACTCTTGCTCCAAAGAGAAGCATTTTATTATAATACCAATTAGAAACATTGTTCTGTGGATTATTTCCATAATAACTAATGGAAATCATATCTAATTGCAAATACCATACCTTTATAAGAAGGCACTAAAGCCTTAAATAGCCTTGAGTGCTTTTTACTTAATGTTCAATTTGTAGCTAATATACTTTAGGAGTTAAGTGCTCGTGTTTAACCTGTTAAGAGATTGTAAGTTAACTTGGGTGTTTAACAATGAGCTGTTTTGAAGTGAGCAGGTGTTTAAGAGAGTGGATCATAATTTAAAGTACTTGACTGAAAAATAGGAATACTTTTTTTTTTTTGCTGTACACGGGCCTTTCACTGCCGCGGCCTCTCCCGTTGCAGAGCACAGGCTCCGGACGCGCAGGCTCAGCGGCCATGGCTCACGGGCCCAGACGCTCCGCGGCATGTGGGATCCTCGCGGACCCGGGCACGAACCTGTGTCACCTGCATTGAAAGGCGGACTCTCAACCACTGCGCCACCAGGGAAGCCCAGGAATACTTTTTAATGACATTTACGTGTTAAATCTTTGGTAAAAGCTCTATATGGAAAAAAATATTGACCCAGTAAGGCAGAATAATGCATTTGCATAGCTGTTCTTCACATGATCATGATGTTGAATCTTGAAGTTAAAAGGGAGCCTAGAGTCCTTTTAATTGCATCTTTTCATCCATTCTTTTAAAAAATGTTTTTCCGCATTTTATCTTCAGCAACTTTCCAACTTCTCTGCCCTCTTTGTAACAAAAATTCTAAAAGGCATTGTTTACAGATGTAACCTTATTTTGTATTCTCTTATTCTCTCTTATACCCATTTCAATCAGTATGTTGACCCTGTCACACCATAAAAACCCTCCGTCAAGGCCACCAGTGATCTCCACACTCCAAAATCCAGTTACTAACTGTATTCTCATCTTAATTTATCTCTCAGAAGGATTTTACACAGTTGATTCTTCCCTCCTTCATAAGGAGTTTTGTTCACAGGGCCCATGGCATGCATTCTCCCTTGCTTCTCCTTTACTTCATTGGTGGCTCATCCTCAGTTCCTCTTTATCTCCCTGACATTTTAATGCTGAAAGTCCATAGACGTCCTCCTTTTTCTTTCTACATTGATTCCCTTCCTCATATTGTCCAATTTCATGACTTCCTTTGTTGGACCCTAAATAAGATGTTTAGACTGAATGGCTCTGAGATAATTATTATTACTCTTCATATTCTTCATATGACTCTATCTCAGTCAATTCATATCCATTATATATGTTACAAAGGTGAACTTTATGATACTTAGTTCAGGTACACGAGAGAATCCAAATGTTTGCCAATTTTCAGATTAAGAATGAGCACAGAATAGTAAGACTGAACCAAAGACAGAAGCACTCCATAAAGGACAATTGAAATGGAAGTTTATGGTACAATATTTTGTTTTGGGGGCTTGGAAAAATGTTTGAGGAAGTCATCAAGAGGGCGTGACTGCATGTTGACCTGTGGGATGGACCCAGGCTATAGGAGGCTCCTTACCCCCTCCTCTGTCCTTGGAATGTACCTTCTGCCCACCATTCCCACGCTAACTGCTGTTTCAAGACTACGGACTTGAGAAAGTAATGTGTTTTCCACTGATACTTTCATGGGCCTGGAGGATGTTATAGCACACATAGAAGTCCTTACTAAATTCACCCAGCCTGCCTCAAATGATAGCTGGCAAAGCCTGTCCTTAATGAACACTGAAACATCTCTAATGAGAAAAGCTGTCCCCCAAAACAGAATGGCCTGGGACATTATTACTGCCTCACAGGGGGAGGCATCTATGCCATTATCCAAACAGCATATGTTCATACCTGATTAATCTGGATACAAGTGAACGCTCTAAGTGATCCAGCCCCCCAAAACTCCTCACCCTGCCCCACCCCGGCCTGGGGCAGAGAAGGCATAGAGGAGTTAGTAAATCAGTGGTTTTGGATCATGGGCCTTTCGGTTGAAAACTTTTGTTACTTATATCAGAAATCATTATCTTAATCTGCGTTTTCTGTCGCATATGCTTAGATTGTTGCTTGGGCATCTGCTTCCACTGCAGCCAGATGGCTGCCAAACGAGCTACCTCCAGGCTAGTGAAACCCCTTGCTGACCTCTTGGGGCATGTTAAGGAAGAAGGAGGTGGGTGAGATCATAAGAGCGTTGGAATGTTGGATGAGGTCGTTGGGAGGACCTGACTGTGGTTGACCCACCAGCTGGACCTGGCCCATCAGAGACTCGTCACCCTCTCCCATCCTTGAAATGTATATTCTGCCTGCCACTTCTGTCACCAGCAAAGTCCACTGGGGTCCCTGGGAAAAATAAGATGGACTCTAGGTGATAAGGTCTAACCTCTTCTCTTAGTGCTTAGTCTAGTTTCACTTGCCTGTAGCAGGCTGTGTATAGAAGCTGTGCACCTAACACGTTGGATCAGAGTTTCCAGGGCAGAACCGCTGCACCTGATACATGGACTTGGTGGGCCATGCGCAGAAGCACTGCGCACAACACCGCCAATTGAGACGGCGGTGGAGGGCGGGCCGTGTGCAGAGACACCGCCCTAGGCGCTTCATTATGAGGTGCCGTGAGCGACACGACTGTGCAGGACTCGCGATAACTGTGTCTCATCCCTGCAGATAAAGCAGCCCCGCCCATAGAGCCCGGAGTCCGGCAGAGAGCATATGCTACAGAGCGTGAGCTTGCGCCTCTCCATTCTTTGATCAAAAAACAAAGCTTTCCTTTGCTTCTGAACCGAACTTAGTCTCATTCTATTTGTTCCAGTGACACCGGTTAGGTGGACCCTTGGTGGGGCTCCACTCGGGAAGGTCGGTAACGTTTCTACAGCGGGAGCTATTTTCATGGATGAGGCCTCGAGAGAACAATGTGTGCTGAGACCATCTGGACAGTATATGTTAGTGAACCCAGTTAAGGCCTCTACATAAACTAAGATCCTGGCAGGTGTGGAGATCTACTCATCTTGCTGCCACCCAAGACAAGGCCTGTAAGTAAGTTCCTGTGCTTGTTAAAACTGCCGCCTACCAATCTGGAGTGGCTGCCTGTTTCTTAAGTCTCTCCATGCCTTCCTTGTCTGGGGTGAGGAGGGCAGTTTCAGATTTCACCAGGGAAATTTCTGAGATTGAGAACTTACAAGGAATTGGATAGTTTTACAGATGACAAAAATTCTCTTAGAAGTGCAAAAATTCATCTCAAATACTTCCTATCAAATAGTCATTAACAATTATCTATAGGCAACAACCTGCCCCCCAACAAATACCTTCTAATTGTATGTTAATACTGGTACTACAATTTCTCTTTGAACAGTTTGAGTTACAATATGGTGTCTCTGGAAGCAGTCTTTAAGATGGAGTTTGGGATTCAAGATGTGCATGAGAGAGAGAACTCTGTGAAAGGAAAGGGAAAGAGGCAAGCTTGGGCAAAGGAGAAGGTAAAACAAACTAGACACACTTAGAACAAACCAACAAGGGGCTCTGGAGCAAGGTCACTTGTCAGAGTGATGTGCATCAGGCTGAACTGTCTAAACTTTATACCCCTCCTCACTTAGCAGCCAGTGTGGATGATAACTGGAGGGTGTCTGCAGAGCATACTCCCCACATCAGGTCATGTCTTTATGGAGGATCTGGGCCACATCACATCTATCCCAGTGTACCTCTTGCACCATAGGATCTACTTCATATATACTCAAACAGCAGCTCCATCTCACGTGTCAGCATCCTAGGATTTCCTATTCAGAGCCCTGTCCATGGTGTAACTGACTTGCCTCAGTTTGGCATTTCACCTTGTTTGTTATTGGACACTTAACCACTTGGTCTATTAGGTCCTGGACTTGTCTTTGGCTTTTTCTATCATGTCATACAGATGATAGGAGCATCTTTGTAGGCAGCCACGCAGACCTCTGGCTTTCATACTTGGTTTTTGGTTCCTTGTTACCTCTGCTGCTTGTTATCTTACCAAATGGAGCATGAAGGCTCTTAGCCATAGCCAGCCTATCCTGTTAGCTTTACAAGTTTCTCTGTAAGTTGCAATGCCTGATCTTTACCTGTGCTAATTTATTCCCCCTTCCCTGGGATACCCTTCTGATTCACCACTGGTAAAACGTTGACTGCCACCTTGTTGGAGGAATGTTCTTGACCTACCACTAGTGATGGCACCCTCATTGCCTACAGGTTGCTGAGTCATCTAGCCCCAAAGCTCCACCTTTTGGCCTACTTTCATAGACCGTACTTCTGGGTTCTCCAGGAGCTGAGATAGAGCTGGGGGTGCAAAGTGTTTATTAAGGATCAACTTCTGTGAAAGGAAAAGGAGGAGGCAAAACTTGACCTTGAAAGAGTTGAATTGCAGTGTGGGCCCCATAAAGCCCTAGATGAATTGGCAGGGAGCTCTAGAGTGAGTAATGCTCATCAGAGTGTCATATCAGGCCAAAATTCCTGGGACTTCATACCCTTACCTTGCTCAGCAATAAACATGTGCTCAAAACGGTGTTACTTCTGAAACTGGGGCACACCCTGAAGGAGCTAAGAGCTGAAGGCTACTTGCTTAATATGCCGTAGCTTAACAGCAAGTTCATTCTTGAAGAGGTGCCTCTGGACAGCACATATTTGTGTCTACGACAGAACTCTTATGTTTTGTTGATCAATAAATACATTTGTATAAATGTAAGTAGATCTTTTGGCTTTTAGTATTTGTCATTTCAACTTTTGAAAATTCAACTTATCTTTACCATTGTAATCAACTGCCCTCTTTTCCAAACCCTCTTTAGTCTCTTAAATTAAGCTAATCTTTCTTATTTATGCTTTCACAGTGTTAACATTATCTTCCTATACCATATTGTAATAAAATTATGGTCTAACAGGGATAATGCTTGTGAGGAATTTCTGTATGTATTTTGCTTACTGGAAATAATTATTTCCTCTTCTTAAAATCTGTCCATAATTAGGGCTAAAGTATGTGGCTTTATGCCCCCTGGAAGAAACATAAGAAAAATATAACATATGGTATGTATCTGGTGACAGAAAATAGTATAAGAGAGATCTTCTTTTCCTCTAAAGAAGTATAGGTTTTATAGTATAGATAGGAGAGAGGTAAGAGAGTATTTTGTTGAGGGGAAAAAAAAGGGAAGGAGTGCTTTTTTGTTCTGTTTCCTATTTGGAATTTAAAATGAGAATTCAACATGGGGTAGCTACATCAGAGTAGAAATGGATGTATGTTCTATTTGAACAAGCAGAGAGAGACAGAGACAGAGAGAGCTGGAGCTAGTGACAGTTTGGGTGTGTGTGCAGAAGGGGTAAATAGAAACATCCCTCCATGATTTTGGAAGGATGAAGGTGACTGATACTGCTGGCTTATGAGCTTGGGGGAGGATGTTTAGGAAAGCTTAATCTGGTGGGACAAAGTACATACATGGCCAAGGGTATAAGAAGAATATAGGGAGAGCCCAAATGGCAACAAGGATCAAGGTGTTGCTGAGAAAGCAAAGGGGAACTGAGCTTGGTGAACCCACAGCACAGAGCAGCCAGGATTCAGAAGACAAGATGCAGATTGGAGAGAGTGTCCAAATCTTGGGAATCTTGCAAGCTCCACCCCTCAATATACTCATTGGTTTCTTAAGAAACAGAAGTGGAAGTAGGAGAAACAGCATGATAGGGGTTAAACTTTGCATTAGCTGAATAATTAATAAGTTAAAATGAGACTGTCAAGCAAACTTGAAGAACCAGTCTCATCACTGTTATGCACCAAGGTGGAGACTTTTGAAGCAAGATAAGATTGACATGAAAAATACATGTCCTCCATTTTCTTGGCATACATGAACAGTAAAGTATAAACAGCAATGATTAGTTTATCCACAGCATTCCTCAGGGGATTGTGAGCTCCTCTAGATCAGACGTGACTTCTCTGCATCTTTTTAATCCTTGGGCTGGCATTTATAATCCTCAATTAAAGTTTGTACCTTTAAAGGGTGGGGGCTTTGCTTTATTTTTCTGTATTTCTTATAGTGCCACGAGCTGAGTTTGGAAAATAGAGAGTCATTTAGAAAATACTCTTTATAGTTAACCATATAATTTCGTAATCAGCTTAGTTTCCTCTTCTGTGTGCATATGGATCTACTGTTTATGAAAGAAGTCCACTGAAAGCATTTTGACCATTTTTGAGATTAAATTTATCTGTCCTCTTGCATTTCTATGTATTACTGAGTGTTTGTATTGCTCCGTTCCATTTCACCTAAAATTATCTTTTGTTTTTATTAAAATTAGATGGCTTTGGTGGTATGAATTAATTTTTCCTTGCTTATATAGTTAAAAAAATCTCTAATACTTTTGAACAAGAAAATGGGCCTAAAAAGAAGTATTTATTGCTAATTCACTTAATACTTATTTCTTTACCAGATTTTTAAATATGAATGACACCATTTACTGGAACAGAAAATTTCACAAGGTTTTTACATTAATTCTTCCTGTAATTCTTGCCAATTTGCTGCAACAATGTAATTGCATTGCCTACATTATGGTTAACAGGAAAGATTAGGTGTGTAGCATTTTATTGTCTTTGACAGCTTGATGAATTGTGACTTGAAGTGAGCAAGTGCCTTTGTTCTAATTGTCTCTTTTTCATTAAAGCTGAGAACTAACTATACTTGGGAATTGGGGGAATACTCTTCTTACTGCTTTTAAGTTAGAGCTGTTCACACTGATGAATGTTCTCCACCTAAATATTGTGCAGGCAGCTCTTTGTTTATATTCCACCCTTTTTATCATTTCAAGGCTAAAACTGATGAAGATCAATCTGTACAACTGACTGAAAAAAATTGTCAGGGAAAGTGATTTCAAGAAATGGAATGTACTTTCCTGCTTCCCAAAGTAGAATAAGATAAAAGAATCCTTGGTATTGTGTCATGTTTTCCATGGATACATATAAGTGTTTTGTTTGTCTGTGTAGGGTGAATCTGTGGTTCATTAATACCAGTTAACTTCCTTAATCTGATCCCTTAGAGTACACATTTGCATTTCTCTTTTCCAGAGCTTTAAGTTAATTCTAACTAGTTGTTCCATAGTGTCATTTATCCGCTCATTCATTCACAGTTAATTTATTTCATTTATTTGGCACACCCTTATTGAGGGTCAACCATGAGCCAGGCTCTATACCGTAGGCAGTGTGGACAAAAGATGAGTGTAATATATCCAGTCCCTAAAGAGGTTACGTTCTACTCTTAAGAGGGATCAGAAGAGAGACTTTGACTCTAACAGTGAAAATTCCATCCCTTTGCTGCAAATATCATATTAGTTCATGATTAATGTCTTCTGTAGGATGGAAGTGCAGTGTCAGTTGGGAAATAGCTGAAAGGAATGTGTTGGAAATTTTCACTATAGTGCACAATTCCAGCGGGTGCCTTTCACATGGCAGCAGTACACAAGGTCCCACTGGGGTGAAAAGGGAAAGAAGAAATATGTTTGGGGCATGTTATCCCTTTTGTTAGGTGAAGGAGTTTGGTAGTGACATTTTTCTGAAGTTGGGAAGAACCACTTAAGTTTTAAGGAAATGATTGAGAGATTATTTCTGAGTTTTAAAAAGCTAAGTGACAGCATTGAGAGGGGATTGAAAGCAGGGAGAATAGCTATTTCAACATTCCTTTTGAGATTAAATATTTTTAATATATTTGTAGTGAAAAATGGCAAACCAGTCAACTGACTTAATTCCAGGTATACTAGTGAATGCGGTAGAGGAAAGGGAGGTGTTTGGCATCTCTCTTTTACTTTCTGCTTGACTTCTTGTACCTGTTTGCTACTTTTGTTTTCCCCAGTAACTCTGGAAACTCCATGCAAATGCCCTGCTGACTTGTGCTTGTCTCCTGGGTAGCCTAGGAAAAAAAGCATCAGTCTCTAAGACTTGGTAGCTTTGCAAAATATGTGTGAGACTCAGTAAATTGAGGACATCAAACAGGATGAATTAGATGAGCAACTTAAAGTATGTTTGAAAGGGTTTTTCAGGTAAAGAACACTCATATCAGAGAGCATGCAGCTGTTGGGTCAGTGGACTACTACATCCCTAGAAAGAGAGTACTTTGATGGCAGAGTCTTTGAAAAATATGCTGTGAATGAGGTGTTCTGTGGATGGCAGAAGAACGTAGTGTCTTGAGCCAGGAGAGGTCGCATTGACATTTGGCTCCCTTGCCTGACTCACGTTCCATTTTCTACTCAAAGTGGATAAGTTTTGGATCTCCACTTCTAAATTACTTTTTTTTTTATACTGACTTTATTTCTTAGGTGTAGTGTTCCTGGCTCCATGTACAGTATTTCTCTGAATTATGTTTACATGAATAGATGTTTACTTGAATAGATCAGAGCTGGAGCTTAAAGTCAAGTCTTCCTTCATTTCTGGCTCCCAGGTTGGTGACTATAACGTCCAGGCAGGATACCTGGTAACCAAGAAGACCTTAACATTTCCCTCAGCATGACTAAACTTTAGACAAGTTTCTTCCAGTCTCTAAGCCCCTGATCTCCCTTTTCTTGGAACATTTACTTTAGAAAATGAATAATTATAAATTATTTTCATACCCCTTTGAAGTGTAAATCTTCTAAAAGCTTCTTGCCAGTTTTACAGCCCAGCATGGTCTTTCTCAAGGACCTGGGAGCCACTCCTTTGAAATGTAATCACAAAGGCAGAGAGTGTCTCTGTCTCCCAGTCTCTGTGGGAGAGTAAGAGCTTAATTTAGGGGGATACCTTGCTCTAAGTTGTAAAACTACCTCCTGTTATGAAGCTAAGGGAGAGTTTACTTTTCCTTTGAGTAAATCCAATTAGCAAACACAGATGACATACATTCCCCCATCAATGCCTTCAGTTTTCCTCTGAGAAGCTTGATTTTACATTTGGAGTGGTGAGTCAATGATTTTTTTGCATAATAACAGGTAACCATGAAGGGACAAACACCACTGCATTCTGGGCCGTTCTTGGAAGTAGCAGTGTTCCTTCGGCAATACACCTGCCTAGAGGAAGGAAAGTGGGAGGGCTGGCGACTGAATAGGCTACAGACCCAGATTGGTGAGTTGCCCTAGGTGTTCCAAGTTCTAAAGACAATAAGTTCTTTGTAGTGTCTGTTCAAGTCTATGCAGTGGTTGGAAAGATGACAGCAAAATTAATGATCCGAAATCTCAGAATGATGGATTTCCTGGGAAAGAAATAAAACACAGTAACAAGGGTGTTAATAACCAGTGGGAAGAAGGCAGGGCTGGGACTGGGGTGGGGTAGGCTGGGTAGTAGGAAGAGTCCCATTCCCTGTAAGTGGACTAAAAACCAGAAAACTGACACAGTTACAGAGGGAAGTTGTGCTCAGGGCCAGTGATTGTCTTTGAGGATGAGGGAGCCTAAAAGAGATTTAAGAATATTACAAAAATTAACAGTACTTGGGGGTAGAAAGGTAGACACTTCTCCTAGAGAGTAAAAATACTTGGAATAACCTAAGATAGGGGCTGCTCAGCAGTGCATCCAGGTCGATTGATTTATATCAATACCTGGAATTTATTTGGCTATTTGTGCCGTGAAAAATGTAAACAACCCAATGGTTTGATGTGAAACCTGGATTCTTGAATTTAAGAGAATTATGAAGAAATCTTATTTTATTATATCTAGTTGTTAATTATTTTGTTGGGGGGAGGGCCCTGGTAAAGGTGGGGTTTCTGGACTGTGCTTGTTTTTTGTGTTATCCCACCTTTAATTAATATGGAGCACAGGGGTACCTGAACCTATGGATCAGATTTACACATTGTGAGTCTTGTTGGTGGCTTCTCTAGTATTTGAATGGCTCAGAACTGCTTAAAGTTTATCAAGGTTGTGGTGTGGAAATAATGTCACCTCGCAAGAGAAGGATGAATCACTGATAAAAAAAAACAGCCCTCCTCTGAGGTGGGTAAACCCTATGGAATGCCTTAGCCATCTGCCAAACATAATGGGAGTAAGTTGTTGGTAAACCACAGCATTAGTAGTTTTATGTATGGACAAAATTTTAGTTCTGCATGGAGCAGCATCCCTGAAATTGACTAAAATAAACATCTGCATTGATGCATGGTACATGACATAGAATCCTTCCTGATCCAGACTCTTCTCAGGCTCCCCTGAACTTTTCAACCAGACCTTCCACGTTCGTCTCTGCACTGTCCAGTTTTAGAAAGAATCCTGCTAATTTGGTTTAACTTACCAACTATAAAACTTAAAATACTCCAGATCTGAATGAATATGTTTGTTGCTACTTACAACCACAACCTGTTAGTCCTAGTGTTTTAACATGGTCTTTATCAACTTCTGTTATAGACTCACAAGTTTAACTGTCTTGTTATAACAATTACATATCAACAGTATGGTTATGACCTTTATTAATACAAAAACCAAATATATAGTCAATTTATTGTGTCTTAATTTAATCATTATACACATTCCATTTTTAAGTGCTTAAGTAGGTACTATAGTACAAAGAAAATGCAGTGATATAATTAACCAACCATTAAAAGTTTACTTCTACAGGTTAAAAAAGTTTTTTCCATATCCTATTACCCTCGACAAATAATCAGGTTTCTTATCCTCTGCCATTCCCCAGGTAATGTCCAATCACCTTGGCCTGCCTTCAACAAGAATTTTGTTAGTTGGGTTAGCCAGAAACCCCCTTACTCCTAATATTTTCTCTTAGTAACTTTCTATCCACTGACCTGCACCCTGCTCCTTGGCTATAAATTCCCACTTGCCAATGCTGTATTTGGAGTTGAGTTCAGTTTCTCTCCCCACTACAAGACCCCATTGCAGTGGTCCCTACACCCATTGTAATGACTCCCGTTGAATAAAGTATTTCTCCTGTACTTTAACAAGTGGCATAGAACCACCATAATGGATGGGGATGCTCAATGGGAAAAGTTTTGACACTCAGAGTATCCTCTATTTGCCCCTATTCTAGCCTCTCCATTAACTATATCTATGAGGCTGGGCCGGGCTGCCTGCTGCTCTTTAAAAGTTGTACATATGCTTTTATATCTAGTTTGCCTTGGCTGAGCAACAGTGCACCTCGAAGTCATGAGTTAGTAAGAGTTTGAGGAGGAACATTTTAGCCATCTTCAGTATTTTCAAAATTTGTGTTTGCTTTGGCAATGCTGTATGTATGGATGGTTTATGACCTTGGTGAGTGGATGAATAGTGTATGTTGCCAAGATTAAGGACATCTGGAGAGATATGAATCTAGATAGTGGCTCTGCCTCATAGCTGTACAACTACCTTCTTCTATGCTCAGAAGTTGCTTTTGATAACAAAAGGGTGATTTCTGAGTCTCTGAAGAACTTATTTTTAATTAAAAGTGGACATACAGCCTAACATAAACAAAGAGGAGTAGCAGACCTCAACTAGACAGGCACAAGTTCCTCTGACCCCAGAAAGTTTGGTGCATGTAGATTTCCTATTTTAGATATGGATGAAAAGGCCAAAATGTTTTTTCACAATTGTTTCAAGCCATGGCTTGCTATATTTCTCAGCTGCAGGAGACCTACTAGGTAATTATGCAAGAATCACTGTTACCCAGAATCCATGAGAGCTAATGGAAAGACTCATACTTAATGAGCCACCAAGGGCTAGGGGGTGGGCTGAGGAGAGACAAATTTGGATGAGTCTGAGGCTCGCTCTCCCCCTCCCACCACTCCCACACTCTTTTGATAGCTTAGCAGGCTACTCCCACAGTAGTTTTGAATTAGCTCAATAGTAAAACAGCCGGGTATCAGAAGCTAAGCTTAAAGGCTCTCCAGCTGTGCTCTACCCAAGCATGCCTCTCTACTTGGTCCAAGAGGATGGAGGAGTCATGAACTCTGCTGCATCTCTGCTTGTGAGTTCTCCCGATAAACCTTCTTTTATTTTACCTCTATACCTTATAGTACCGTGGTATATGTGTGTCCATGGATGACAAATGCAGAAAGAATATAAGTATCGTTTTTACCCATAAACCTTTGTTTAAACCCTGATGGTGGGGAGGAAGAAGCTCTATTAAGGACCCAAAAGGAAACATAAGATTTGTCAACATTATTTCAAGTAGATGTGGATAATTTAAAACCCATAAATATGTAATGCATAACTGAAAAGTTTTCAAATATAAGATGTAAATACATTGTAATAGGCCTTGCCTCAGAAGACAGAGGAAAATATTACAAGGCCTTTAGTGCATGTAGATAACTCTGCCTCTATTACCGTTAGATTATAACTGTAAAATCCAGATATGATATACAATAAATCACAGTGCACAGAGTTTCAGCTCTGTGAACAATGTTTCAAATAAAAGCAACCTTATGTACAGGAAAGGAATACACATGAGTTTTCTTTTCAGTGGGATTTCCATAAAGATGGCCTACTTACTAGAGATCATCCAAGCTCAGACATACAGCTACAAATCTCATTTGTATGTTTATTGTGAGACCAATGATGAAATTCTTGTTTCCATATCGCATTGAAAGGAACATTTGTGACTTCAATGCAATTCTGTGAGTTATAAAACAGTTTTATTTTTTGTTTTGGGAGATCAGGTATCATTGTTAATAAAGAATTGGTTGTGTTGATCCTGAGCTTTTTCATATCTTGGTATTCATCAAATACAAGGTGGCAGTTACAGAGGGATTCTGCATCAGTAGTACAGGCAAGGGGAGTTAGTGGAATTGAAAGATGGAATTTGAAATGATTCCCTGAAAAAGGAGTATCTTGGAAGTTACTAGCATATGAACTGATAGGTAAAGAATGCAAAGTCTTAGAGACAGTTATGACAAGTACAGTCACTGTTCACTTTAGACATTTTGAAAGAACTGAAATGATAATACTCTTCACTATTGGACTTATTAAAAATACATTGGAAGAAAAATGATTACTTCTAATATGGAAAATCAGAAATAGTTACAGATAATATGATTCATGAATCTTCAGGAAGAAACAGAATAAAGAAGATAGCTAGTGTTTTATCTTAGTGAAAAAAAAGCACTTCTTCAATCTTATGAAAATTACTAAAGATTTTAGTGGCATGACTTCAGAAATGATTAATGGCAGAGCTCAGAGGACCAATAGCCATTGTCCTTTATCAGGAACAGAACTGAACCTGAGGCAAAGTAAAGGTTTAAATATGATGATAGACTTGGCCTGTCAATTCTTAAAGATTGAGCCAACCTGGTCCATCAGAAAATCATGAAATTCCATCTACTTGATGAGGTACTTAATAATATTCTTGTTCAATTTTCATGAATGCTACACTGGTGCATGTTCTGTAAATTTTGATTATAACCTGGGTGGATAGCGAAGGTCCCCACAAATGAAGCATTTACAGGTTTTTTTAAAATATAATTTGGAAATATTTTTAAAGTACAAGGAAACAGTTCCAGTAAAATAAAAAGAATATCATACAAAAATTGGAAGTTCTTTGGAAATTATTGGAGCCTATCAAGTGACTATTTTAGTGGGCAGAAGGGTTCTATTTCTGGAAACTATTTCTAAGGGATTTTTATTTGGGGGAATGGATTAAATTTTTAAATTTACACACAATGCAATTCACGTGTTTTGGTATACAATTCTATGAGTAAGGACAAATGCGTAGAGTTGTGTATCACCAACACAATCAATATACAGAAAAGATCCATCACCCCAAAGAAGTCCCCCATGCTGACCCTTGTAAACACGCCATTTCCCCATCTCCAAACCCAAATAACTACAGATCTGTCCTCCAATCCTATAAAAATGTATATTTATATAATAAAATTTGCCATTTAATCATTTTTAAGTGTACAATGCAATGGCATTAATTATATTTACAATACTGTGCAACCATCACCATTATTCATTTCCCAAACTTTTTCATCACCCCAAACAGAAACTCTATATAACTATTAAGCAATAACTCCCTATTTCCCTCTCTTCCCGGCTCCAAGTAACCGCTAATCTCTTTCTGTCTCTAGGAATTTGCTTGTTATAGATAGTTTATACAAGTGGAATTGTACATTTGTCCTTTTGTGTATGGCCGATTTCACTTAGTATAATGTTTCCAAGTTTCATCCATGTTGTAGCATTTATCAGAACTTCATTCTCTTTTATGGCTGAATAATATTCCATTGTAGGTATATGCCACATTTTGTTTATTCATCTGTTGATGGACGTTTTGCTCATTTCCAGCTTTTGGCTATTGTGAATAATACTGGAATGAGCATTGGTGTACAAATATAGGTATGAGTCTCTGCTTTCAATTCTTTGGGGTATATACCTAGGAACGAAATTGCTATATTATGAGGTCATTCTGTGTTTATCTTTCTGAAGAATCGTCAGACTGTTTTCCACAGTAGCTCTTCTTTACTGTACATTCTTACTAGTAATGTACAAGGATTCTAATTTCTACCTTCTCACCAACGTTCTACATTCTCACCAACACTTTTTTTCTTTTCTTTTCTTTTCTTTTCTTTTTTTTTGGATTATAGCTATCCTAGTATGTGTAAAGTACTATTTAATCATGGTTTTGATTTACATTTCTCTCATGATTAATTATGTTGAGCACCTTTTCATGTGCTTATTGACCATCTATATATCTTCTTTGGGCAAATGACTATGGAAGTCCTTTGCCCATTTTTTTAATTTGGTGGTTTGTTTTCTGTTATTCTTGAGTTATAGAATTTCCTTATATATTATGGGTATTAAATCCTTTTCAGATATATGATTTGCAACATTTTCTTCCATTCTTTACATAGTCTTTTTACAGTTTTTGATAATGCGTTTTGATACACAAAAGGTTTAAATTATTATAAAGTTCAAATTATCTATTTTAAAAATTTTGTTCCTCATGCTTTTGGTGTTTTGTCTAAGAATCCATTGCCAAATCCAAAGTCATGAGGAATTACCTCTATGTTTTCTTCTAAGTGTTTTGTGGCTTTGGTTCTTTTATTTAGGTTATTGATTAAATTTTAGTTAATTTTTGTATATGCTTTGATGTAGAGGTCCAAATTTATTATTTTCCATGTGGAAATTCAGTTGTCTCAGCATCATTTATTGAAGAGACTGTTCTTTCTCCATTGAATGGACTTGGCAATTCTGTGAAAAACTAGTTATAAAAGTACAGGTTTAACTCTATTCCATTGGTTTATATACCTATCCTTATTCCAGTACCACTCTATTTCGATTATCATAGTTTTGTAGTGAGTTCTGAAGTTGGGAAGCATGAGTCCTCCACCTTTATCCTTCTGTTTAAAAATTGTTTCAGCTCTTTGGGGCTCTTGTAATTCCATATAAATTAGAAGATTGGCTTGTAATAAATGTAAGTGCATGAAATACACACCAATTAAGAGACAGAGATTGTCACATTGGATCAAATATATGCTGTCACAAGAAAGTTACTTCAAATATAATGTTAAAGTTAGATTAAATATTAAGCCACAAAACAAGTCTTAATAAATTTTAAAAGATTGAACGCATACAGTGTACCTTCTCTGGCTGTAATGGAATGAAGCTAGAAATCAATAGCAGAAGAAAAACAGGAAAATTTTAAAATATGTGGAATTTAACACACTCTTAATTTTCTTTTCTGTTATTTTTTAATTGAAGTATTGTTGATTTACAGTGTTGTGTTAATTACTGCTATACAGCAAAGTAATTCAGTTATACATATATATATATATATATATATATATATATATATATATACATGCTTTTTTAAAGTATTCTTTTCCATTGTGGTTTATCATAGGATATTGAATATAGTTGTCTGTGCTATACAGTAGGATCTTGTTGTTTATCCATTCTATATATGAAAGCTTACATCTGCTAACCCCAGCATCCCACTCCATCCCTCCACAAGCCCCTGCCCCTTGGCAACCACCAGTCTGTTCTCTATATCTGTGATTCTGTTAAATGACATACTCTTAAACAATCAGTGGGTCAAAGAAAAAAAAAACACAAGGGAAATTAGGAAATAGTTTAGTCTGAATAAAAATGAAAATGTATGGGATGCGGCAAAGGCAGTGTTCAAAGGGATATTTTTAGTTATATGTGCCTAGACAGGATTTCTCTCAGGGTTTTGTGGGGTTTTTTTACTTTTTATTTTGAGGTAATTGTATATTGAGATGCAAGTATAAGAAATAATACAGAGAAATGTTATATACCTTTCACTAAGTTTTCCCCAATAGTAACATCTTGTATATCTAGAGTAAAGTATCACAATTAGGAAACTGATGCAGTCTACTGACAATACCAGATTTCACTAGTTTTACATACACTAATTGTGAATGTAGTTCTATGCAATTTTATCACATGTGTAGATTTGTATGACTACCATAATACTCAAGATACAGAACAATTCTGTCACAAGGATCTGTCATCTACCCCTTTTATAATCAGTCACCTTTTCCAGTCCCCTTACTAACCTGCTTTCTAACCTCTATCAACTGCTAATCTGTTCTCCATTTCTATAATTTGTGATTTAAGAAACATTGCATAAGTGGAATCTTATAGTGTATGACTTTTTGAGATTGTATTTTTCACCCAGCATAATTGCCTTGAGTTTCATTCAGGTTGTTGCATTTATCGTTGCTTTTAACCTTTTTTAATACTAAGTAGTATTCTTGGTAAAGATATACCACAGTTTAACTATTGATCCATTGAAGAGTTGGATTGTTTCCAATTTCTGGCTGTTATGAATATAGCTGCTTTGAGTGTTCCTGTACAAGGTTTTGTATGAACATAAGTGTTCATTTCTCTGGGATAATTACTCAAGAGTGCAAATGCTGAGTTGTATGGTAAATACAAGTTTAGTTTTGTTTAAGAAACTACCATACTGATTTCCAGAGTGGTTGTACCATTTTACATTCCCACCAGCAATGTATGAATGATCCATTTCTCTTAAGGTTTTAGGTTTCTCTGCTGCTGTAACCAGTTAATATTGGCTGACTTCAGAGCAGGTCCAGGAAAGAACCAAACCCAAAACAAGTCAACAACAATAAAATCCCACCAGGGATTCCTCTTGCATTCTCCAGCTGAAGAGTTTCCTTTTCACAGTCCCATTTTTAATGGGGCTTCTCTGGGAGATTTTCCTGTCCATGGCTTCTATGCAGTTATGGGGCCCAGCTTGCTCTCAGATCAATTATGGGAGATAAAAAAGGGGGGAAAAAAGCTATTAACTCACCACTACGTTGGGTTCTCTTCAAGTTTTTAAAATTTATTTATTTATTTTTGTTGCTGTACGCGGGCCTCTCTCTGTTGTGGCCTCTCCCGTTGCGGAGCACAGGCTCCGGACGCGCAGGCTCAGCAGACATGGCTCACACGGGCCCAGACGCTCCATGGCATGTGGGATCCTCCCAGACCAGGGCACGAAACTGCGTCCCCTGCATCGGCAGGCGGACTCTCAACCGCTGTGCCACCAGGGAAGCCCCTCTTCAAGTTTTGACCTCCATCCTCAATCTTGTCTGTTACTGTTTATTTTTAGAGCCTTTCATAGTTTCTCTTTGTATTCCCTCTAGAGTTTTAGTTATTACCATTGCAAGCTATAGGCTCCACTTCATCGTGGCCATTACCACAATCATTTCACAATTTATGAATTCTGAAACTGTTGATACATTTTCAAATACATTGCTGCTCCAGCATTATTTTTTCAGACCTCTTAGATTTCGTTTTGGCCAGCTGGGAAAGATAGTTGCATGTGTTCTGAAGTGAATAATGGGTGAGTAATAATTGTCATCTAGCTGATGATCTAATAGATGAGAATACAACTTTTGACATTGAAGATGATGAATAATGTAAAATTAATGGTATGCCTTGAAACCAGGGCATATTTGGAATTCTTTGAAGATGACTCCCATTGCAGTACTTAGGAGATTTACATTTTTCAATGGGAGATGATTAGGTAAAAAGCTTCCTGAGTAAATCCTTTCATTTAGGAAAAAGAAATGGTAAATCCAATTTCTATTTTTGTTTCCTCTGGTATTCTTCCATTTATCTTATCTTTGGATAGAGTAAATCACTGCAGTTTCAAAGGCATGAGCTTAATCCATGATACATTAGGGTGTCCAGATTCCTTCTGGGATTCTAGTCTTTCCTCAGGAGAGAAAATTAACCTCTGAAAATAGTCACTTATGCAGTTACACCTGGTGGTTTAAGAATTAATTTATTGCATTTACCTTTCTGACTAATCACTTCAGGCTGGAGCCGTGATTGGTAAGGATGTAGAAAAAGAGGTGACCCTCACAGGGACATTTCAGCAATTGGAAACCCAAAGTATTGCATTCTGGTATTCAATATTTAGGTTCTATGGTGCTTTTTAAAATAATAATTCTAGGATATTTTCCTCTCCTGGTGCCCGGAAAGTTCATAGGACATCAACTCTATAAAGAATTTACTTTGCATACAGGTCTATCATTTACTAATTATGTTACTTTGGGTAATTTATTATTGTAAGCCTTAGATTCCTCATAAAAAGATGTGATTAATAATATCAATCTCATTATTGTGAGAATGTGAACTCAATCACATAATTTTGTTCTGAGTTCTAAATTTTATATATGTATCTATGATATATTACCTATTATTATATATACATATATGTGTATATAAATATTTAGTTTAATATTTAAACACATATTTAAGTGCTTTGTAAGACTTTAAACAGCACATAAAATAAAGGAGTATTATTTTTCTGTGAATAATTTATGCCTGAAGAACAATTATTTCTTCCCCAGTGGGAAAAGGAGGCTTAGAAACTTTAGTGAATTCCTGACAGTAGTCATTGGAATATTTGCAATATTCTATACTATATTTCTACTAGGAATATCTCTAAGTAGGTTGCAGAAACCAAGGATTCTTTCTGTTCCAGTTTATAATTATATTTTGCAGGCTCTCTTTGAGGTTCTGAATCTTTGTACTCACCAATTTAGAATCTACATATAAATTGCTGTGTACTGTTAATTTTACTATAGTCAAATACATTTCAAAGCCAAACATCATGATGTTTAAAAAGGGACAAAGAACAATTATATTTGACCAACAATTTTTACATGACCTGAAAATGTCTCAGGATTAAAAATGATCCTTTTATACTGATTTGCTTGGAAGTATTTGTTTAGTTGAAACTTGTGGAATCATTTCACTTTACTTTATGGACTGATTGAAAAAGTTGGAAAAGCCTCAATAAAGATTTTGAATTTTGCCTCTTTGCTCACTGGGATGAGAGCTCCCAGCAGAGGAATCTTCAAGTTTGTAGTGAACATATTAGGAGTTGTTACAACTAGCACTGTAATCATTTATGCAGTTTTCATGAATACCCAGGAGATGGTAGTACTTTTCAGTTTCAGGAGTGCAGGTTTACTGCTCAAAACACTTGACATACTATAAGCAAACATATCATGTTGAAATAGAAAATAGCTATCTTTTTGTTACATTTAGCATAAAACAGTATTCATGTTTTTTCTCACAGTTTAAAACTAGGTGTGCAGAAAATATTGTGTCATTCAGAGGGAAAAAAAAAATAATAATTCACACTGGAAAGTAGCTGCCCTAGAATCTGAGAAATTTCTCTAAATATGAATTTCAATTGACTGCACTTTTTAAAATCTTGTTTCAATTCTCTGGATATATTCATATTTCAGTGAAGGCTTGTAAACTGATGGAAAGGTTAAAGAACAATTCCTAAACATCTGTTGGGTCAATAAAGTTTGAGTCGTGCAATATTTCTCATTTGTCTCCCCGACTACCCTATCTGAAGGTTCTCTTTATGGCCCAGCATCTTGCCATCCCATCCTTATTTTTTCCAAAGAGAATACTTCAGAATTTAAATTTTTTAAAGTTTTAAGAATGACTTAGAAGATTAAAGTTATTTTGGCATATGATTCTAAAAATAAAACTCATGCAAGAAGCACTTTTTCTGAAAAGAATTGGAGCAGGTTTGATATTCTCTTCCTGAGAATAAATAACTTGTAGAGACAGGGCAGTACCTTCAAAGCCTCTGTTTTTTTAACAGGGGTTCTATAACATAACCACCTCCATTCTTTAAAGTGAAAGGTTTTGCCAAGTTTCAATTAATTCATAAGTGCTCCTGGAGATTAGTAAAAAGGCCACCTCTCACCCCTGGAAGGGAAAAAGAAAAAAACATTTTTTTCCCCCAATCTTAGAAAAGATGAAGAGTAGGACCTTAACTCCCTAAGTAGAGTTCAATGTTTGAACTCACAAGCACACACACACAAAAGTGCACATGTGTAAATAGTCCTTTTTTGTTGTTGTTGTTTATTTTCCTATGAGAAGTCATCAAACAGGACATGGCTTTGGCTAGTATTGTTATTTCTTTATCTTTTGGCTAAAATAATAGATATAAGTAAGTTAGCAACAAAGTTAGTGGTAATATAGCATTATATACGTATATATATATATATATATATATATATATATATATATATATATATATATACACACATGTATATATCTGTAATAGAGCCTATACCTAAGACTATAGGCATGAAGTCATTCTCCTGTTATTCAGATCCTGGTTCATTATTACCAGCATAATCTTCACTGTTATTTTTTGAAATTTTGTTTTATTTGATTATATCAACCTTTTATCTGGATGGATTTTGTTCCTATATTTAGTAGAGGAAAGTGCATGTATTTGTATTTTGTGTTTGGGTATTGAATAGTTTGTTCTTATAGTCTCAAAAGGCTGAACATAAGAGTAAAATAACATATCATATTTTTCCTCTTGAACAATACATATACATTAGATATATGATTATAATTTTATATCCCAAAAATCACTCAAAATGCTTTAAAAATCATTACATTTCAATAATTTAAATTTAAAAAATTAAGAAGTTCTAAAAAAGAAAGAAGTTCTTAGATGCTTTATGCCTCTCTTTGAACTCTAGAAGCCTAGCTCATTACATAAAGTTTACTGTATATTGAAGGTAAAATGGAAATCTGTACCTTTCCTGAACACGGTAAGGTGAGGAATGGAAAGAGAACAAAATGAAAGAGAAGAGAAATCCAATTTTGTAATCTAATTCCATATTCATTCCAGTACCATAAATAAAACTATCCTTCTTCTAAGAAAATGGTCCCGGGTTTTTATCTTTGGTGCTAAGATATTAAAGGTCATATGGCTCTATATCTCATTCACAAGGAAAAAAATTACAAAATAATCCTCCAACATACTTTACAGTAGAGGATGGAGGAGAGATGGTGGAGGACAGAATTTATCCACGGGGGGGGAAAAAAACAAAAAATTATATTTAAAAGTCAATCAGGGGATATTGTTTAGAGGCAGCTAATATTTGTACTTATTTATCAATTTCACATATTATTCATTCTTCTGCTAAATGTTATCTTCCCTCTCTTTGCCTGGATAAAACTACTGTTTTTTTTTTCATGTCTCAGCTAAGACAACGTTTATACCTCATTTCCCTACTTCTACCTTACTTCTTAATCATACCTCCCAAACTGAGAAGCATCAATTCCTTTCTTCCTATCAAGAAAACAATCACCGAATTTTTATTGCCTCAGTAGTTGTATATCTCTCACTAGACTGAAAAATCCTTCCTTATTTCTTGTATTTGGTACTTAGTAGGTACATAATAAATGTTTGTCAAATTAAAGAATAAACTTATGTACTAAATTTAAATACATACAGAATCCTCACTAGAAAATTTGATCCACATACAAAGGAGAAAGAAAATTGATTAAATTTTTCATTATCTAAATCATCCCCAAATTACCTCAGTCCTATTCTTGGCATTGTGTGTGTGGACACTGATTTGTTTATAGTAATGGCTTAAAATTTCATTCTTATCTCTTTTCTATACACTGATGACAACACTTTTAGAAGACTCCTTTACTCTCATTTTTATAGAAAGGATTAACTTTTCAGATAGATGAAAATATTCCAAATAACACTTTAATATGGTCTTATTTTAGCAGTTGACATAAATCTAAATGATTTATCCTTGATTATCATCACAGAACTGTGGAAAGGATCCTATAAAAATATGTGAGTAGCATTGAACAGGGCTACAAAAATTCTTTTTTCAAATGAAGGGGTCTTACATTAAAAAAGAAAGAGAAAGGAAGAATCTGGAAAAGAGGAAAACTACGTTAGAGTGAATTTAAAAATGTTGCTAGATACAAAGTTAATATTTAGAAATCAACTGTATTTACATATAAATTATGATTTTATGACATTTGAAAAACACCCTCCATCTCTAATAGCAGCAAAAAGCATAAAACATCTAAGAGTAAATCTAACAAAGAATGTGCACAATCTGTATACTTCAATCTATGAAATATTGCTAGGAGAAATTCAAGAACTAAACAAATGAAGATCTATACCACATTCATGAATCAGAAGAGGAAATATTGTTAAGATGTGTATCCTTAAATTTATCTATAGATTTAAGATAATCCTAGGTAAAACCCCAGCATTACTTTTTTTGTGGACATTGACAAGTTTATTCTAAAATGAATGTTTAAACTCAGATAATCTAGATTAGCTAATGCAATATTGAAGAAAAATTTGAGGACATAAAACACAGAATATAAGGACATTATAAAACTGTAGTAATTAAGCCAGTATGATACCATGCAAGAAAAGACAAATCAATAGAACAGCTTAGAATGAAGAAATAAATTTATGAGTATAATAATAACCTGATTTGTGACAAACTTGCCAATACAATCAGTGGAGAAGAAAAAAGTTTTTCTAATAAGTGGTTTTTCATCAACTAAATGTCCATATGGAAAAACCAGAACCTGAACCATATACAAAAAAAATGTTTCTAGATAGATTATAGATCTAAATGTGAAAAAAATACTACAAGGCTTATAGAAATTATCGAGGTATAACTTCATGATTTTTCAGTAGGCAATGCTTTCATAAACAGCACAATATATTTACTAGTCATAAAAGAAAATAAAATCTTATTAAAATGAAGAATGCTGTTCTTCCAAAGAAACTGCTGAAAGAATGAAAACAGCAAACCATATAATGGGAGAAGATGTCTGTAAAAATATATCTGGAAAAGGATTTATATTCAGAATATATAAAGAACTACTTCAGATTACTAAGAAAGACATAGACTACCCAGCTTACAAATGAGCAAAAGTCTTCTGCCCATTTTTTGATTGTGTGGTTTTTTGTTGTTGAGTTGTATGAGCTATTTATGTATTTTGGAAATTAAGCCCTTGTAGATCGCATCGTTTGCAAATATTTTTGCCCATTCTGTAGGTTGTCTTTTCATTTTGCTTGTGGTTTCCTTTGCTGTGCAAAGGCTTGTAAGTTTGATTAAGTCCCATTTGTTTATTTTTGTTTTTATTTCTGTTGCCTTGGGAGACTGCCCTAAGAAAACATTGGTAGGATTTATGTTAGAGAATGTTTTGCCTATGATCTCTTCTAGGAATTTGATGGTGTCATGTCTTGTGCTTAAGTCTTTAAGTCATTTTGAGTTTATTTTTGTGTGTGGTGAGAGGGTGTGTTCTAACTTCATTGATTTACATGTGGCTGTCCAACTTTCCCAACACCACTTGCTGAAGAGACTGTCTTTTCCCCATTGTATATTCTTGCCTCCTTTGTCAAAGATTAATTGACTGTAAGTGTGTGGGTTTATTTCTGGACTTTCTATTTCTGTTCCATTGATCCATATATATGTTTTTGTGCCAATACCATGTCATTTTGATTACTGTGGCTGTAGTATTTTCTGAAGTCTGAGAGGGTTATGCCTCCTGCTTTGTTCTTTTTCTTCAGGATTGCTTTGGCAATTCTGGGTCTTTTATGGCTTCATATAAATTTTAGGATTATTTGTTCTAGGTCTGTGAAAAATGTCATGGGTAATTTGATAGCGATCACATTAAATCTGTAGATTGCTTTGGGTAGTATGGCCATTTTAACAATATTAATTCTTCCAATCCAAGAACATAGGATATCTTCCCATTTCTTTACACCAGTTTGAATTTCCTTTATTAATATTTGATAGTTCTCAGTGTATAAATCTTTCACCTCCATGGTCAGGTTTACTCCTAAGTATTTTATTTTTGGGAGTGCAATTTTAAAAGGTATTATATTTTTACATTCTTTTTCTGATATTTAATTGTTAGTGTAAAGAAATGCAACTGATTTCTGTATGTTAATCTTGTATCCTGCTACCTTGCTGAATTCATTTATCAATTCTGGTAGTTTTTGTGTGGAGTCTTTAGTATCATGTCATCTGCATATAAGGACAATTTTACCTCTTGCCTTCCAATTTGGATACATTTTATTTCTTTTTATTGTCTGATTGCTATGGCTAGGACTTCCAATACTATGTAGAATTAAAAGGGGTGAGAGTGGGCATCTTGTCTTGTTCCAGATTTTAGCAGGAAGGCTTTCAGCTTTTCACTGTTGAGTATTATATTGACTGTGGGTTTGTCATAAATAACTCTTATTATGTTGAGATATGTTCCCTCTATACCCACTTTGGTAAGAGTTTTTATCATAAGTGGATGTTGAATTTTGAAGACCTAAAGAGATATTTCTCCAAAGAAGGAATACAGATGGACAGTAGACATATGAGAAGATGCTCAACATTGCTAATTATTAGAGAAATGCAAATAAAAACTACAATGAGGTACCACCTCACACCAGTTAGAATGGACATCATTAAAAACTCTACAAAAAACAAATGCTGGAGAGGGTATGGAGAAAAAGGAACTCTCCTACACTGTTGGTAGGAATGTAAATTGGTGCAGCCGCTATGGAAAACAGTATGGAGTTTCCTCAGATAACTAAAAGTAGGAATATCATATGATCCAGCAATCCCACTCCTGGGTATATGTCCAGACAAAAATATAATTCAAAAAGATACATGCACCCCTATGTTCACAGCAGCACTATTCACAATAGCCAAGACATGGAAGCAACCTAAATGTCCATTGATGGATGAATGGATAAAGATGTGGTCCATACTGGAATATTACTCATACATTAAAAGAGAATGAAATAATGCCATTTGTAGCAACATGTATGTAACTAGAGATTATCATACTAAGTGAAGGAAGTCAGAAGGAGAAAGACAAATACCATATAATCTCACTTATATGTGAAATCTAAAGTATGACAGAAATGACTCATGGTTATAGAGAACAGACTTGTGGTTGCCAAAGGGGAGTGATTTGGGGGAGGGGTGGAGTGGGAGGCTAGAGTTAGCAGAGGTAAGCTATTATATATAGAATGGATAAACAACAAGGTCCTACTGTATAACACAGGGAACTATATTCAATATCCTATGATAAGCCATAATGGAAAATAATATTTAAAAAAGAATGTATATATATGTATAACTGAATCACTTTGCTGCACAGCAGAAATTAACACAACATTAAACCAAATATAGTTCAATAAAAAATAAATTAGGGCTTCCCTGGTGGCACAGTGGTTGAGAGTCCGCCTGCCGATGCAGGGGATGTGGGTTCGTGCCCCGGTCCGGGAGGATCCCACATGCCGCGGAGCCGCTGGGCGCGTGAGCCATGGCCGCTGGGCCTGTGCGTCCGGAGCCTGTGCTCCGTAGCGGGAGAGGCCATGGCAGTGAGAGGCCCGCGTACCGCAAAAAAAAAAAAAAAAAAAAAAAAAAAAAAAAAAAAAAATAAATTAAAATTTAAAAAAATGAGCAGAAGTCATGAGCAGACACTTCATGAAAGGAGATATCAAACACAAAAAAGCAGGTAATATCATCAGTCATTTTGGAAGTATAAACACAAACCTATATCACTTAAATTCACCAGAATGATTAAATTAAATGGAGAGCAATATCAAATGCTAGGAAGAATGTGGAGCATTTGAAACAATGATACAATGCTAGTGGAAATATAAATTGGAACAGGCTCTTTGGAAACTGTCTGTATCTACAAAGCCAAACATCATGCCCTCTGTTCTAGCAGTTCCACTCCTGGGCACATACCAAACAGAAATGAGTCTTTTTATTTTATTTTATTTATTTATTTTTTATACACAATGTTCTTATTAGTTATCTGTTTTATACATATTAGTGTATACATGTCAATCCCAATCTCCCAATTCATCCCACCACCTCCCACCCCCCACTTCCCCCACTTCATGTCCATACATTTGTTCTCTACATCTGTGTCTCTATTTCTGCCTTGCAAACCAGTTCATCTGTACCATTTTTCTAGATTCCACATATATGTGTTAATATACGATATTAGTTTTTCTCTTTCTGACTTGTTTCACTCTGTATGACAGTCTCTAGGTCCATCCACGTCTCTACAAATGACCCAATTTCGTTCCCTCTTATGGCTGAGTAATATTCCATTGTATATATGTACCACATCTTCTATATCCATTCATCTGTTGATGGGTATTTAGGTTGCTTCCATGACCTGGCTATTGTAAATAGTGCTGCAATAAACATTGCGCTGCATGTGTCTTTTTGAATTATGATTTTCTCTGGGTATATGCCCAGTAGTGAGATTGCTTGGTCATATGGTAATTCTATTTTTAGTTTTTTAAGGAGCTTCCATACCGTTCTCCATAGTGGCTGTATCAATTTACATTCCCACTAGCAGTGCAAGAGGGTTCCCTTTTCTCCACACCCACTCCAGCATTTGTTGTTTGTAGATTTTCTGATGATGCCCATTCTAACTGGTGTGAGGTGATACCTCACTGTAGCTTTGATTTGCATTTCTCTAATAATTAGTGATGTTGAGTAGCTTTTCACATGCCTCTTGTCTGTCTGTATTTCTTCTTTGGAGAAATGTCTATTTAGGTCTTCTGCCCATTTTTGGATTTTTTTTTTTTTTTTAAATATTGAGCTGCATGAGCTGTTTATATATTTTGGAGATTAATCCTTTGTTGATTCATTTGCAAATATTTTCTCCCATTCTGAGGGCTGTCTTTTCATCTTGTTTATAGTTTCCTTTGCTGTGAAAAAGATTTTAAGTTTCATTAGGTCCCATTTGTTTATTTTTGTTTTTATTTCCATTACTCTGGGAGGCGGGTCAAAAAAGATCTTGCTGTGCTTTATGTCAAAGAGTGTTCTTCCTATGTTTTCCTCTAAGAGTTTTATAGTGTTCAGTCTTAGATTTAGGTCTTTAATCCATTTTGAGTTTATTTTTGGGTATGGTGTTAAGAAGTGTTCTAATTTCATTCTTTTACATGTAGCTGTCCAGTTTTCCCAGCACCACTCATTGAAAAGACTGTCTTTTCTCCACTGTATATCCTTACCTCCAGAAATGAGTCTTAATGTTCACCATTTAACATGTATAAAAGTATTCTGATGCAGCATTCATAATAGCTCCCTGAAAGAAACAAGCTATAATTTCCTTCATAATAGAAATGATATTTAAAAGGTAGGCTATTCACACAACATAACACACACAACAATGAAAAAGAATAAACTTCTGCTACGTGCAACAACATGGACAAAATGTTATGTCCAAAAATACATACTGTAAAAATCTACTTATGAGTAGTTGAAAGGTAGAAAAAATTTATGTATGATGATAGGAATTAGAATATGCTACTTGGATTTAATTGGGAGTTTGCTGGAAATGATCCATATACGTGTGTGTGTGTGTGTGTGTGTGTGAAGTCCGTCATTGAACTGTATGCTGAGGATTAGTAACTTTATTATATGTCTTTTATTCCTCATTAGAAAAACGAGGAGTGGTGGAGGAGGGGGAGAAAGAGAGAAAGAGGAAGGGGAGAGAGAGAGAGAGAAGGAATAAAGATGTCTGATTTCAGTATGACTAAAGTCTCTATTAGCTGTTCTTGTCTCTTCTTATTCATACCTCCTTTATTTTTTAGGATACTGACATTCTTTATAATTTTAGGTTTGTTAATTTGAGGATGAGTTTTCCTGATTATTCTGACTTATCTGATTAATCTTGTTATATCCTATTTCTTTTGAAAAGGAGTGGAATCTGGTTTGTATTTTTCATTCTTTGCCAAAGATTGAACCCAGGCATGTTTGCCTTATGTAGGGGGAAATCTGCCAGAAACAAAACCATTTGACAATGTAACACATCAGTCCAGGCATTTTTTGTGTATTCCACCCTCTCAGAATGTCACTGAAAGCTAAGATTTATTTCCAGGTAAATATACTTTCTGGATATGAGTGATATATCATAACCTGACATAAATATGGATACTGGTGCTCTCTAATCCATAAGCAGCTCCTTAGTCAATTAAGCCATCCTGAAGTCATCTTGCTTGTTCTTGTATTTTTTTCCCATGAGAGTGGAATTCAAATTTTTCATGTAATAATTTTATCAGTTGCCAAATTTCTTTTTAGTTGCAACCTTTAACAACCCATGTTTTTCCTGCATTCTTTGTATTCTCTGGCTTAGCAGTTTTCTCTCCACTTTTTTACTTTCAGTATTTATATACCATCAGAGAATGTGTACGATTCAGATTCAGGCTGCATAGAAGCAAAGAGAAATATTCTGAACCCAAATTGGCAAGCATACCTAAATCTTTGAGTTCAGCTTGGAGTCTCAAACAAATACGTAAAGTGACACTGTTAAGAAGAAAAGAAACCTTAGAGGTCCCTGGAGAATACCTTCACCTCTACAGTCTCCAATGATTATACTTTAACAGAACTTCATGTAATCTTTAAATTTCTTATATTGTATTTCCTTAGACCATTTCTGTTTATTTTACAAAAGAGGGGTCTTGACTATCGTGGGATTACTAAATCCATCTCTGGTTATTACTACTGGACACCATGCCTGATCTTTTGATAAAATCTTTGATTCCAGATCTTTTCTCTTTTGCAAATCATTCAGGATAGTTCTGACAATCATCTGAAATAAAAATGCTGAAAAGGAGAGAATTCTTTTATTAAGTATCAAATTCTCTTATTGCTCTGCTTAGATGCCCTGGGATTCATCCTTAACTCCATCCACACCTGCAGCCCCCTGTGCTGGTGTGCTTTTTTGTCTTCTACAGAGGTCAGCTCTCAGCTTACTAGAGCTACTCTGATCACTTGGGCAGAGAGCCCAGAATGCCTGGAAGGGGACTTTACTCTAGCAGGCCCTTAGCTAGTGACCAGTCTTGTGGAAGTATGACAACCCAGCTCCCTCACCTCAGTTTGGGACAGTTCTGAAACATAATACTGCAGAGTTCTCTAGTAGCAGGCTGCAGGTACCCTTCTGGGACATTGTCTGCAATTGCATTCTTGGTTACCTTCTTCCCTTTCTCTGTCTTGTGTTCCCAATAAACTTCTCTTAGTGATTTTTCCTGGGATTATTTCCTTACTACAACACTAGCAAAAGAATCTTCTTAAGGTCTGCTTCTGGGGAACCTGGCCTAAAAGAAACTATAAGCCAAATGATTAACTTCTTCCAGTCTATGTCCGCTATAAGTTTCAGTTCTCTTTAGCAAAATTTCACAATGTTTGTAAGACTAAGTGTTTGTACTACTGATATTTTAGATTGATACCTTCCTAAAACCATGACTGATATTTTACATACCAAGAATAAGTCTACTGACTTTCCTCTGACTGTAATCAGTGAACTTATAGTCTCCAGAAAAAAACATCAGCCTGAATGTAACTCTCTTAATTTGCTTATTCTTTGATAGTACACTTATGCTTCCCATTTCGTGGACCCAGAAATCATATTTCTGAAACTTTAGAAATGATGCATGAATTGTTAACTTTCATGAATTTTTATATGATAATTTTTTGATATAATGACTGCTAGTCAAAAAGGATCAAAATGACATTATACACATGTTGTTTCATGTACCATAGTGAATGCAAATAGTAAGAACTTGAGTCCATCCACAGAAAGCAGTCAGCTGGGGACAGAGGAACTTGCTGCAGTGTCCATGGACTGAGTTAGCCCATAGGAGCAGTCCACCATGGCCGAGGAACTTGCCAGAGAGTGACTGCCGCTGGGCCTCTTGCATACCCATCTACTGGGAGCGGCAACATAAGAACCTACTAAATCCGGAAGAGGAGCACCTTCTTCTGTTTTGGTCTTGCTGCATCCCTTCAGCTCCCTCTATTGACAAAGCCTGACATTGTGCCAGCTGGCATGGGGAAAATTTTAGAGTCCAATGTCAACATCACAAAGAAGAGTTAAAGAGCATGGATTTGAAACTGAGAGGAAATAAATTGATAACACACACACACACAGTTCTGTTTGTCTTACATTTAAAGTAAATATTCAAAATTTTGTTATGGTGACTGGGTCTATTTCAGAAGGCACAGAGCTATTTTCTAGATTCATCTTTCCCAATACAAATCAAAGTCACTAAGTTATATAGAAACAGAGAGCAGTGTGTTAGTTTTTGATTAGGGGCTAGTAATGGGGCTTATTGCTTGGTAATTCAAACACTCCTGTCTATTTATTATTTACTGTTTACTTTTATTGTTACTGGACTATATCCTGCAGTTTCTTCTGCTCTTCTCTTAAATGAATGAGAAGAGGAAAGGTGAAATGAATGTATATATTCAACTCAGGGCTTAATTTTGATTTCAGAGTTGCTAAAATTCATTCTCCCAGTTAAATATGAATGGTAATTTGTGGATGACATGCCAGCCGTTGTCTTTGTCTGTTGGTCTTAATGGAAGGAATAGTTTGAAATCCTTTTCTCTTTTTATCCTTGATGGATTCATAAAGCTAAATGTGGTATTGTTTATCAAATGGTAGCAACATCTCATTTTACAAATGAAAAGACTGAGAGCTAAATGAGTTGATAGAGGTCACAGAGCTTGCTTGTGACGGAATCAATGAATGTAAGAATCTAGGCAGGGGGACGAGCGGAAGATGGCGGAAGAGTAACACGCGGAGATCACCTTCCTCCCCACAGATACACCAGAAATACATCTACACGTGGAAAAACTGCTACAGAGCACCTAGTGAACGCTGGCAGAAGACCTCAGACCTCCCAAAATGCAAGAAACTCCCCACATACCTGGGTAGGGCAAAAGAAAAAACAATAAACAGAGACAAAAGGATAGGAATGGGACCTGCACCAGTGGGAGGGAGCTGTGAAGGAGGAAAGGTTTCCACACACTAGGAAGCCCCTTCACGGGCATAGACTGTGGGTGGCGGAGGGGGAAAGCTTCGGAGCCGCGGAGGAGAACGCAGGCACAGGGGTGGGGAGGGCAAAGTGGAGAGATTCCCGCAGAGAGGATCGATGCTGACGGGCACTCACCAGCCCGAGAGGCTTGTCTGCTCACCCCCTGGGGTGGGCGGGGCTGGGGGCTGAGGCTTGGGCTTCGGGCGCCGACTGGGAGAGGACTGGGGTTGGCAGCGTGAACACAGCATGCAGCGGGTTAGTGCACCACGGCTAGCCGAGAGGGAGTCCGGGAAAAAGCCTGGAGCTGCTGAAGAGGCAAGAGACTTTTTCTTCCCTCTTTGTTTCCTGGTATACGAGGAGAGGGGATTAAGAGCGCTGCTTGAAGTAGCTCCAGAGACTGGCGCGAGCTGCGGCTAAAAGCGCAGACCCCAGAGATGGGCATGAGATGCTAAGGCTGCTGCTGCCGCCACCAAGAAGCCTGTGTGCGAGCACAGGTCCCTATCCACACCCCCCTTATGGGGAGCCTGTGCAGCCCGCAACTGCCAGCGTCCCGGGATCCAGGGACAATTTCCTCAGGAGAACGCACGGCGCCCCTCAGGCTGGTGCAACGTCACGCCGGTCTCTGCCGCCGCAGGCTCGTCCCACACTATGTACCCCTCCCAACCCCCTGGCCTGAGTGAGCCAGAGTCCCCGAAGCAGCTGCTCCTTTAACCCCATCCTGTCTGAGTGAAGAACAGACGCCCTCTGGCGACCTACACGCAGAGGTGGGGCAAAATCCAAAGCTGAGCCCCGGGAGCTGTGAGAACAAAGAAGAGAAAAGGAAATCTCTCCCAGCAGCCTCAGGAGCAGCGGATTAAAGCTCCACAATCAACCTGATGTACCCTGCATCTGTGGAATATATGAATAGACAACGAATCATCGCAAATTGAGGAGGTGGACTTTAAGAGCAAGATTTATGATTTTTTCCCCTTTTCCTCTTTTTGTGTGTATGTGTATGCTTCTGTGTGAGATTGTGTCTGTATAGCTTTGCTTCCACCATTTGTCCTAGGGTTCTATCCATCCGTTTTTTTTCTTTAAAAAAATTTTTTTTCTTAATAATTATTTTTTATTTTAATAACTTTATTTTATTTTATCTTACTCTATTTTACTTTATCTTTTCTTTCTTTCCTTCCTTCCTTCCTCCCTCCCTCCCTCCCTTCCTCCCTTCCTTCCTTCCTTTCTTTCTTCCTTCCTTTCTTTCTTTCCTTCTCTTTCTTTCTTTCTTTTCTTTTCTTTCCTTCCTTCCTTCCTTCCTTCCTTCCTTCCTTCCTTCCTTCCTTCCTTCCTTCCTTCCTTTCTTTCTTTCTTTCTTTCTTTCTTTCTTTCTTTCTTTCTTTCTTTTCTTTTCTTTTCTTTTCTTTTCTTTTTCTCCCTTTTATTCTGAGCCGTGTGGATGAAAGGCTCTTGGTGCTCCAGCCAGGACTCTGCTGTACTTCTGAGGTGGGAGAGCCAACTACAGGACACTGGTCCACAAGAGACCTCCCAGCTCCACATACTATCAAATGGCGAAAATCTCCCATAGATCTCCATCTCAACACCAGCACCCAGCTTTACTCAACGACCAGCAAGCTACAGTGCTGGACATCCTATGCCAAACAACTAGCAAGACAGGAACAGAACCCCACCCATTAGCAGAGAGGCTGCCGAAAATCATAATAAGTCCACAGACACCCCAAAACACACCACCAGACGTGGACCTGCCCACCAGAAACACAAGATCCAGCCTCATCCACCAGAACACAGGCACTAGTCTCCTCCACCAGGAAGCCTACACAACCCACTGAACCAACTTTAGCCACTGGGGACAGACACCAAAAACAACGGGAACTACAAACCTGCAGCCTGCAAAAAGGAGACCCCAAACACAGTAAGATAAGCAAAATGAAAAGACATAAAAACACACAGCAGATGAAGGAGCAAGATAAAAACCCACAAGACCTAACAAATGAAGAGGAAATAGGCAGTCTACCTGAAAAAGAATTCAGAATAATGATAGTAAAGATGATCCAAAATCCTGGAAATAGAATAGACAAAATGCAAGAAACATTTAACAAGGACCTAGAAGAACTAAAGGTGAAACAAACAACGATGAACAACACAATAAATGATGGGATCAATAGCAGAATAACTGAGGCTGAAGAACGGATAAGTGACCTGGAAGATAAAATAGTGGAAATAACTACTGCAGAGTAGAATAAAGAAAAAAGAATGAAAAGAAATAAGGACAGTCTCAGAGACCTCTGGGAATACATTAAACACACCAACATTGGAATTATAGGGTTCCAGAAGATGAAGAGAAAAAGAAAGGGACTGAGAAAATATTTGAAGAGATTATACTTGAAAACTTCCCTAATATGGGAAAGGAAATAAATAATCAAGTCCAGGAAGCACAGAGAGTCCCATACAGGGTAAATCCGAGGAGAAATATGCCAAGACAAATACTATTCAAACTGTCAAAAATAAAATACAAAGAAAACATATTAAAAGCATCAAGGGAAAAACAACAAATACCACACAAGGGAATCCCCATAAGGTTAACAGCTGATCTTTCAGCAGAAACTCTGCAAGCCGAAGGGACTGGCAGGACGTATTTAAAGTGATGAAGGAGAAGAACCTGCAACCAAGATTACTCTACCCAGCAAGGATCTCATTCAGATTTGATGGAGAAATTAAAACCTTTACAGACAAGCAAAAGCTGAGAGAGTTCAGCACCACCCAACCAGCTTTACAACAAATGCTAAAGGAACTTCTCTAGGCAAGAATCACAAAAGAAGGAAAAGACCTACAA
The DNA here is from genome assembly GCF_008692025.1 of Phocoena sinus. Taxonomy (NCBI): domain Eukaryota; kingdom Metazoa; phylum Chordata; class Mammalia; order Artiodactyla; family Phocoenidae; genus Phocoena; species Phocoena sinus. The sequence continues at coordinate 110,810,862 of NC_045766.1, forward strand.
TAATGAATCCAAAACATTTTAGAAAATGGGAATAGGAACACACATATCAATGATTACCTTAAATGTAAATGGACTAAATGCTCTCACCAAAAGACACAGATTGGCTGAATGGATACAAAAACAAGACCCATATATATGCTGTCTACAACAGAACAATTTCAGACCTAGAGACACATATAGACTGAATATAAGGGGATGGAAAAATATATTCCAAGCTACTGGAAACCAAAAGGAGCTGGAGTAGCAATTCTCATATCAGACCAAATAGACTTTAAAATAAAGACTATTACAAGAGACAAAGAAGGACACTACATAATGATCAAGGGATCGATCCAAGAAGAAGATATAACAATTGTAAATATTTATGCACCCAACATAGGAGCACCTCAATACAAAAGGCAAATGCTAACAGCCATAAAAAGGGAAATCGACAATAACACATTCATAGTAGGGGACTTTAACACCCCACTTTCACCAATGGGAAGATCATCCAAAATGAAAATAAATAAGGAAACACAAGCTTTAAATGATACATTAAACAAGATGGACTTAGTTGATATTTACAGGACATTCCATCCAAAAACAACAGAATACACATTTTTCTCAAGTGCTCATGGAACATTCTCCAGGATAGATCATATCTTGGGTCACAAATCAAGCGTTGGTAAATTTAAGAAAATTGAAATGGTATCAATTATCTTTTCCAACCACAACGGTATGAGACTAGATAATCAATTACAGGAAAGGATCTGTAAAAAATACAAACACATGGAGGCTAAACAATACACTACTTAATAACGAAGTGATCATTGAAGAAATCATAGAGGGAATCAAAAAATACCTAGAAACAAATGACAATGGAGACACGATGACCCAAAACCTATGGGATGCAGCAAAAGCAGTTCTAAGAGGGAAGTTTATAGGAATATAATCCTACCTTAAGAAACAGGAAACATCTCGAATAAACAATCTAAACTTGCACCTAAAGCAATTAGAGAAAGAAGAACAAAAAAACCCCAAAAGTTAGCAGAATGAAAGAAATCATAAAGACGAGATCAGAAATAAATGAAAAAGAAATGAAGGAAACAATAGCAAAGATCAATAAAACTAAAAGCTGGTTCTTTGAGAAAATAAACAAAATTGATAAACCATTAGCCAGACTCATCAAGAAAAAAAGGGAGAAGACTCAAATCAATAGAATTAGAAATGAAAAAGGAGAAGTTAACAACTGACACTGCAGAAATACAAAAGATCATTAGAGATTACAAGCAACTCTATGCCAATAAAATGGACAAACTGGAAGAAATGGACAAATTCTTAGAAATGCACAACCTGTCAAGACTGAATCAGGAAGAAATAGAAAATATGAACAGACCAATCACAAGGACTGAAATTGGAACTGTGATTAAAAATCTTCCAACAAGCAAAAGCTCAGGACCAGATGGCTTCACAGGCGTATTCTATCAAACATTTAGAGAAGAGCTAACACCTATCCTTCTCAAACTCTTCCAAAATATATCAGAGGGAGGAACACTCCCAAACTTATTCTACGAGGCCACCATCACCCTGATACCAAAACCAGACAAGGATGTCACAAAGAAAGAAAACTACAGGCCAATATCACTGATGAACATAGATGCAAAAATCCTCAACAGAATACTAGCAAACAGAATCCAACAGCACATTAAAAGGATCATACACCATGATCAAGTGGGGTTTATTCCAGGAATGCAAGAATTCTTCAATGTATGCAAATGAATCAACGTGATACACCATATTAACAAATTGAAGGAGAAAAACCATATGATCATCTCAATAGATGCAGAGGAAACTTTCGACAAAATTCAACACCCATTTATGATAAAAACCCTGCAGAAAGTAGGCATAGAGGGAACTTTCCTCAACATTATAAAGGCCATATATGACAAACCCACCGCCAACATCGTCCTCAATTGTGAAAAACTGAAAGCATTTCCACTAAGATCAGGAACAAGACAAGGTTGCTCACTCTCACCACTCTTATTCAACATAGTTTTGGAAATTTTAGCCCCAGCAATAAGAGAAGAAAAGGAAATAAAAGGAATCCAAATCGGAAAAGAAGAAGTAAAGCTGTCACTCTTTGCAGATGACATGATACTATGCGTTGAGAATCCTAAAGATGCCACCAGAAAAGTACTAGAGCTAATCAATGAATTTGGTAAAGTAGCAGGATAGAAAATTAATGCACAGAAATCTCTGGCATTCCTATACACTAATGATGAAAAGTCTGAAAGTGAAATCAAGAAAACACTCCCATTTACCATTGCAACAAAAAGAATAAAATATCTAGGGATGAACCTACCTAAGGAGACAAAAGACTTTTATGCAGAAAATTATAAGACACTGATGAAAGAAATTAAAGATGATACAAATAGGTGGAGAGATATACCATGTTCTTTTTTTTTTTTTTTAACATCTTCATTGGGGTACAATTGCTCCACAATGGTGTGTTAGTTTCTGCTCTACAACAAAGCGAATCAGCTATACATATACATATGTTCCCATATGTCTTCCCTCTTGCGTCTCCCTCCCTCCCACTCTCCCCATCCCACCCTTCCAGGCTGTCACAAAGCACCGAGCTAATATCCCTGTGCCTTGTGGCTGCTTCCCCCCAGCTATCTACCTTACTACGTTTGTTAGTGTGTATATGTCCATGACTCTCTCTCGCCCTGTCAAAACTCACCCCTCCCCCTCCCCATACCCTCAAGTCCGTTCTCCAGTAGGTCTGCATCTTTATTCCTATCTTACCCCTAGGTTCTTCATGACATTTTTTTCCCTTAAATTCCATATATATGTGTTAGCATACGGTATTTGTCTTTTTCTTTCTGACTTACTTCACTCTGTATGACAGACTCTAGGTCTATCCATCTCATTACAAATAGCTCAATTTCATTTCTTTTTAAGGCTGAGTAATATTCCATTGTGTATATGTGCCACATCTTCTTTATCCATTCATCCGATGATGGGCGCTTAGGTTGTTTCCATGTCCTGGCTATTGTAAATAGAGCTGCAATGAACATTTTGGTACATGACTCTTTTTGAATTTTGGTTTTCTCAGGGTATATGCCAAGTAGTGGGATTGCTGGGTCATATGGTAATTCTATTTGTAGTTTTTTAAGGAACCTCCATACTGTTCTCAACAGTGGCTGAACCAATTCACATTCCCACCAGCAGTGCAAGAGTGTCCCCTTTTCTCCACACCCTCTCCAGCATTTATTGTTTCTAGATTTTTTGATGATGGCCATTCTGACTGGTGTGAGATGATATCTCATTGTAGTTTTGATTTGCATTTCTCTAATGATTAATGATGTTGAGCATTCTTTCATGTGTTTGTTGGCATTCTGTATATCTTCTTTGGAGAAATGTCTATTTAGGTCTTCTGCCCATTTTTGGATGGGGTTGTTTGTTTTTTTGTTATTGAGCTGCATGAGCTGCTTGTAAATTTTGGAGATTAATCCTTTGTCAGTTGCTTCATTTGCAAATGTTTTCTCCCATTCTGAGGGTTGTCTTTTGGTCTTGGTTATGGTTTCCTTTGCTGTGCAAAAGCTTTGAAGTTTCATTAGGTCCCATTTGTTTATTTTTGTTTTTATTTCCATTACTCTAGGAGGTGGGTCAGAAAGGATCTTGCTGTGATTTATGTCATAGAGTGTTCTTCCTATGTTTTCTTCTAAGAGTTTGATAGTTTCTGGCCTTACATTTAGGTCTTTAATCCATTTTGAGCTTATTTTTGTGTATGGTGTTAGGGAGTGATCTAATCTCATACTTTTACATGTACCTGTCCAGTTTTCCCAGCACCATTTATTGAAGAGGCTGTCCTTTCTCCACTGTACATTCCTGCCTCCTTTATCAAAGATAAGGTGTCCATATGTGCGTGGGTTTATCTCTGGGCTTTCTATCCTGTTCCACTGATCTATCTTTCTGTTTTTGTGCCAGTACCATACTGTCTTGATTACTGTTGCTTTGTAATATAGTCTGAAGTCAGGGAGCCTTATTCCTCCAGCTCCTTTTTTCGTTCTCAAGATTGCTTTGGCTATTCGGGGTCTTTTGTGTTTCCATACAAATTGCGAAATTTTTTGTTCTAGTTCTGTGAAAAATGCCAGTGGTAGTTTGATAGGGATTGCATTGAATCTGTAGATTGCTTTGGGTAGTAGAGTCATTTTCACAATGTTGATTCTTCCCATCCAAGAACATGGTATATCTCTCCATCTATTTGTATCATCTTTAATTTCTTTCATCAGTGTCTTATAATTTTCTGCATACAGGTCTTTCATATCCTTAGGTAGGTTTATTCCTAGATATTTTATTCTTTTTGTTGCAGTGGTAAATGGGAGTGTTTTCTTGATTTCACTTTCAGATTTTTTCATCATTAGTATATAGGAATGCCAGAGATTTCTGTGCATTAATTTTGTATCCTGCTACTTTACCAAATTCATTGATTAGCTCTAGTAGTTTTCTGGTAGCATCTTTAGGATTCTCTATGTATAGTATCATGTCATCTGCAAACAGTGACAGCTTTACTTCTTCTTTTCCGATTTGGATTCCTTTTATTTCCTTTTCTTCTCTGATTGCTGTGGCTAAAACTTCCAAAACTATGTTGAATAAGAGTGGTGAGAGTGGGCAACCTTGTCTTGTTCCTGATCTTAGTGGAAATGCTTTCAGTTTTTCACCATTGAGGATGATGTTTGCTGTGGGCTTGTCATATATGGCTTTTATTATGTTTAGGAAAGTTCCCTCTATGCCTACTTTCTGGAGGGTTTTTATCATAAATGGGTGTTGAATTTTGTCGAAAGCTTTCTCTGCATCTATTGAGATGATCATATGGTTTTTCTCCTTCAATTTGTTAATATGGTTTATCACATTGATAGATTTGCGTATATTGAAGAATCCTTGCATTCCTGGAATAAACCCCACTTGATCATGGTGTATGATCCTTTTAATGTGCTGTTGGATTCTGTTTGCTAGTATTTTGTTGAGGATTTTTGCATCTATGTTCATCAGTGATATTGGCCTGTAGTTTTCTTTCTTTGTGACATCCTTGTCTGGTTTTGGTATCAAGGTGGTGGTGGCTTCGTAGAAGGAATTTGGGAGTGTTCCTCCCTCTGCTATATTTTGGAAGAGTTTGAGAAGGATAGGTGTTAGCTCTTCTCTAAACGTTTGATAGAATTCACCTGTGAAGCCATCTGGTCCTGGGCTTTTGTTTGTTGGAAGGTTTTTAATCACAGTTTCAATTTCAGTGTTTGTGATTAGTCTGTTCATATTTTCTATTTCTTCCTGATTCAGTCTTGGCAGGTTGTGCATTTCTAAGAATTTGTCCATTTCTTCCAGATTGTCCATTTTATTGGCATAGAGTTGCTTGTAGTAATCTCTCATGATTTTTTTTATTTCTGCAGTGTCAGTTGTTACTTCTCCTTTTTCATTTCTAATTCTATTGATTTGAGTCTTCTCCCTTTTTTTCTTGATGAGTCTGGCTAGTGGTTTATCTATTTTGTTTATCTTCTCAAAGAACCAGCTTTTAGTTTTATTGATCTTTGCTATTGTTTCCTTCATTTCTTTTTCATTTATTTCTGATCTCGTCTTTATGATTTCTTTCATTCTGCTAACTTTTGGGGTTTTTTTGTTCTTTTTTCTCTAATTGCTTGAGGTGCAAGGTTAGGTTGTTTATTCGAGATGTTTCCTGCTTCTTAAGGTGGGCTTGTATTGCTATAAACTTCCCCCTTAGAACTGCTTTTGCTGCATCCCATAGGTTTTGGGTCGTTGTGTCTCCATTGTCATTTGTTTCTAGGTATTTTTTTATTTCCTCTTTGATTTCTTCAGTGATCACTTCATTATTAAGTAGTGTATTGTTTAGCCTCCATGTGTTTGTATTTTTTAAAGATCTTTTCCTGTAATTGATATCTAGTCTCATGGCGTTGTGGTCGGAAAAGATACTTGATACAATTTCAGTTTTCTTAAATTTACCAACGCTTGATTTGTGACCCAAGATATGATCTATCCTGGAGAATGTTCCATGAGCACGTGAGAAAAATGTGTATTCTGTTGTTTTTGGATGGAGTGTCCTATAAATATCAATTAAGTCCATCTTGTTTAATGTATCATTTAAAGCTTGTGTTTCCTTATTTATTTTCATTTTGGATGATCTGTCCATGGGTGAAAGTGGGGTGTTAAAGTCCCCTACTATGAATGTGTTACTGTCGATCTCCCCTTTTATGGTTGTTAGTATTTGCCTTATGTATTGAGGTGCTCCTATGTTGGGTGCATAAATATTTACAATTGTTATATCTTCTTCTTGGATCGATCCCTTGATCATTATGTAGTGTCCTTCTTTGTCCCTTTTAATAGTCCTTATTTTAAAGTCTATTTTGTCTGATATGAGAATTGCTACTCCAGCTTTCTTTTGGTTTCCATTTGCATGGAATATCTTTTTCCATCCCCTTACTTTCAGTCTGTATGTGTCTCTAGTTCTGAAGTGGGTCTCTTGTAGACAGCATATATAAGGGTCTTGTTTTTGTATCCATTCAGCCAATCTGTGTCTTTTGGTGGGAGCATTTAGTCCATTTACATTTAAGGTAATTATCGATATGTATGTTCCTATTTCCATTTTATATATTGTTTTGGGTTCGCTACTATAGGTCATTTCCTTCTCTTGTGTTTCATGTCTAGAGAACTTCCTTTAGCATTTGTTGTAAAGCTGGTTTGGTGGTGCTGAACTCTCTCAGCTTTTGCTTGTCTGTAAAGGTTTTAATTTCTCCATCAAATCTGAATGAGATCCTTGCTGGGTAGAGTAGTCTTGGTTGCAGGCTATTCTCCTTCATCACTTTCAGTATGTCCTGCCACTCCCTTCTGGCTTGTAGGGTTTCTGCTGAGAGATCAGCTGTTAACCTTATGGGGATTCCCTTGTGTGTTATTTGTTGTTTTTCCCTTGCTGCTTTTAATATGCTTTCTTTGTATTTAATTTTTGACAGTTTGATTAATATGTGTCTTGGCATGTTTCTCCTTGTATTTATCCTGTATGGGACCCTCTGTGCTTCCTGGACTTGATTAACTATTTCCTTTCCCATATTAGGGAAGTTTTCAACTATAATCTCTTCAAATATTTTCTCAGTCCCTTTCTTTCTTTCTTCTTCTTCTGGAACCCCTATAATTCGAATGTTGGTGCGTTTCATGTTGTCCCAGAGGTCTCTGAGACTGTCCTCAGTTCTTTTCATTCTTTTTTCTTTATTCTGCTCTGCAGTAGTTATTTCCACTACTTTATCTTCCAGGTCACTTATCCGTTCTTCTGCCTCAGTTATTCTGCTATTGATCCTATCTAGAGTGATTTTAATTTCATTTATTGCATTGTTCATCGTTGCTTGTTTCATCTTTAGTTCTTGTAGGTCCTTGTTAACTGTTTCTTGCATTTTGTCCATTCTACTTCCAAGATTTCGGATCATCCTTACTATCATTATTCTGAATTATTTTTCAGGTAGATTGCCTATTTCCTCTTCATTTGTTAGGTCTGGTGGGTTTTTATCTTGCTCCTTCATCTGCTGTGTGTTTTTCTGTCTTCTCATTTTGCTTATCTTACTGTGTTTGGGGTCTCCTTTTTGCAGGCTGCACTTTCGTAGTTCCCGTTGTTTTTGATGTCTGTCTCCAGTGGCTAAGGTTGTTTCAGTGGGTTGTGTAGGCTTCCTGGTGGAGGGGACTAGTGCCTGTGTTGTGCTGGATGAGGCTGGATCTTGTCTCTCTAGTGGGCAGGTTCACGTCTGGTGGTGTGTTTTGGGGTGTCTGTGGCCTTATTATGATTTTAGGCAGCCTCTCTGCTAATGGGTGGGGTTGTGTTCCTGTTTTGCTAGTTGTTTGGCATAGGTTGTCCAGCACTGTGGCTTGCTGGTCATTGAGTGAAGCTGGGTGCTGGTGTTAAGATGGAGGTCTCTGGGATATTTCCACCGTTTAATATTATGTGGAGCTGGGAGGTCTCTTGTTGACCAGTGTCCTGAAGCTGGCTCTCCTACCTCAGAGGCAGAGCCCTGACTCCTGGCTGGAGCACCAAGAGCCTTTCATCCACACAGCTCAGAATAAAAGGGAGAAAAAGTAGGGAGAATTAGTAGAAGTATGAGTAAAGAAAGACGGAAAGGAGGAAAGGAAGGAAGGAAGAAAGAAGCAAAGAAGGAAAGAAAGGAGGGAGGGAGGGAGGGAGGGAGGAAGGAAGGAAGGAGGGAAAGAAGGAAAAAAGACAGAAAGAAAGATGATACAGTAAAAATAAAATAAAGTATAATATAGTTATTGAATTAAAAAATATTTAGGAAAAAAAAAAAAAAAAGGACGGATAGAACCTTAGGACAAATGTTGGAAGCAAAGCTATACAGAGAAAATCTTACACAGAAGCATACACATACACCTTCACAAAAAGAGGTAAAGGGGGAAAAATCATAAATCCTGCTCCCTGAGACCACCTCCTCAATTTGGGGTGATTCGTTGTCTAAAGGAGGGAAGGAAGGAAGGAAAGAAAGAACGAAGGTAAAGTATAATAAAGTTATCACAATTAAACTTAATTATTAAGAAAAAGAATTTTTTAAAAAAAAGTCATGGACGGATAGAGCCCTAGGACAAATGGTGGAAGCAAGAGTATACAGACAGGATCTCACACAGAAGCATACACGTACACATTCACAAAAAGAGGAAAAGGGAAAAAAATCATAGATCTCGCTCCTAAATTCCACCTCTTCAATTTGGGATCATTCCTTGTCTATTCAGGTATTCCACAGATGCAGGGTATATCAAGTTGATTGTGGAGCTTTAATCCGCTGCTTCTGTGGCTGCTGGGAGAGATTTCCCTTTCTCTTCTTTGTTCTCCCAGCTCACAGGAGCTCAGCTTTGGATTTGGCCCTGCCTCTGCGTGTAGGTCGCTGGAGGGCGTCTGTTTTTTCGCTCAGACAGGACGGGGTTAAAGGAACCGCTGATTCGGGGCCTCCGGCTCACTCAGGCCGGGGGTTGGGGGATGGGGGTAGGAGGGGCACTACGTGCGGGGCGGGCCTGCAGCTGCAGAGGCAGCGTGACGTTGCGGCAGAGGCCGGCGTGATGTTGCACCAGCCTGAGACCCGCCGTGCGTACTCCCGGGGAAGTTGTCCCTGGATCCCGGGAACCTGGCAGTGGCGGGCTGCACAGGCTCCGCGGAAGAGGGGTGTGGAGAGTGACCTGTGCTCGCACACAGGCCCCTTGGTGGCGGCAGCAGCAGCCTTAGCGTCTCCCGCCCGTCTCTGGGGTCCGCGGTTTTAGCCGCGGCTCGCGCCCGTCTCTGGGGTTCGCGCTTCCCGCCGCGGCTCACGCCCGTCTCAGGGGCTCGCGCCCTCAGCCGCGGCTCGCGCCCATCTCTGGGGTTCACGCTTTTAGCCGCGGCTCGCGCCCGTCTCTGGAGTTCCTTTAAGCAGCGCTCTTAAACCCCTCTCCTCGCGCACCAGGAAACAGAGGGAAGAAAAAGTCTCTTGCCTCTTCGGCAGGTGCAGACTTTTCCCCAGACTCCCTCCCGGCTAGTCGTGGTGCACTAACCCCTTCAGGCTATGTTCAAGCCGCCAACCCCAGTCCTCTCCCTGAGCTCCGTCCAAAACCAAAACCCGAGCCTCAGCTCGCAGCCCCGCCCGCCCCGGCGTGTGAGCAGACAAGCCACTCGGGCTGGTGAGTGCCGGTCAGCACCGATCGCCTGTGCAGGAATCTCCCCGCTTTGCCCTCCGCACCCGTCGCTGTGCACTACTCCGCGGTCCCGAAACTCCCCCCTCCGCCTCCCGCAGTCTCCGCCCGCGGAGGGGCTTCCTAGTGTGTGGAAACTTTTCCTCCTTCACAGCTCCCTCCCACTGGTGCAGGTGCCGTCCTTATTCTTTTGTCTCTGTTTTTTCTTTTGCCCTACCCAGTTACGTGGGGAGTTTCTTGCCTTTTGGGAGGTCTGAGGTCTTCTGCCAGCCTTCAGTAGGAGTTCTGTAGGAGTTGTTCCACGTGTGGATGTATTTCTGGTGTATCCGTGGGGAGGAAGGCGATCTCCGCGTCTTACTCTTCCGCCATCTTCAAGGTCCCCCACCATGTTCTTGATTTGGAAGAATTAACATTGTGAAAATGACTCTACTACCCAAAGCAATCTACAGATTCAATACAATCTCTATCAAACTACCACAGGCATTTTTCACATAACTAGAACAAAAAAATTTCACAATTTGTATGGAAACACAAAAGACCCCGAATAGCCAAAGCAATCTTGAGAACGAAAAATGGAGCTGGTGGAATCAGGCTCCTTGTCTCAGACTATACTACAAAGCTGCAGTAATCAAGACAGTATGGTACTGGCACAAAAACAGAAAGTTAGATCAATGGAACAGGATAGAAAGCCCATAGATAAACCCATGCACATATGGTCACCTTATCTTTGATAAAGGAGGGAGGAATGTACAGTGGAGAAAGGACAGCCTCTTCACTAAGTGTTGCTGGGAAAACTGGACCGGTACATGTAAAAGTATGAGATTCGATCACCCCCTAACACCATACACAAAAATAAGCTCAAAATGGATTAAAGAGCTAAATGTAAGGCCAGAAACTATCAAACTCTTAAAGGAAAACATAGGCAGAACACTCTATGACATAAATCACAGCAGGATCCTTTGTGACCCACCTCCTAGAAAAATGAAAATAAAAACAAAAATAAACAAATGGGACCTAATGAAACTTCAAAGCTTTTGCACAGCAAAGGAATCCATAAAGAAGACCAAAGGAGGACCCTCAGAATGGGCGAAAATATTTGCAAATGAAGCAACCGACAAAGGATAAATTTCCAAAATTTATAAGCAGCTCATGCAGCTCAATAACAAAAATACCAACAACCCAATCCAAAAATGGGCAGAAGACCTAAATAGACATTTCTCCAAAGAAGATATATAGACTGCTAATAAACACATGAAAGAATGCTCAACATCATTAATGATTAGAGAAATGCAAATCAAAACTACGAGATATCATCTCACACCAGTCAGAATGGCCATCATCAAAAAATCTAGAAACAATAAATGCTGGAGAGGATGTGGAGAAAAAGGAACACTCTTGCAGTGCTGGTGGGAATGTGAATTGGTACAGCCACTATGGAGAACAGTATGGAGGTTCCTTAAAAAACTAAAAATAGAACTACCATATGACCCAGCAATCCCACTACTGGGCATATATCCTGAGAAAACCATAATTCAAAAAGAGTCATGTACTAAAATGTTCATTGCAGCTCTATTTACAATAGCCCGGAGATGGAAACAACCTAAGTGTCCATCATCGGATGAATGGATAAAGAACATGTGGCACATATATACAATGGAATATTACTCAGCCATAAAAAGAAGGGAAGTTGAGCTATTTGTAATGAGGTGGATAGACCTAGAGTCTGTCATACAGAGTGAAGTAAGTCAGAAAGAGAAAGACAAATACTGTATGCTAACACATATATATGGAATTTAAGAAAAAAATATGTCATGAAGAACCTAGGGGTAAGACAGGAATAAAGACACTGACCTACTAGAGAATGGACCTGAGGATATGGGGAGGGGGAAGGATAAGCTGTGACAAAGCGAGAGAGTGGCATGGACATATATACACTACCAAACGTAAAATAGATAGCTAGTGGGAAGCAGCCACATAGCACAGGGAGATCAGCTCGGTGCTTTGTGACCACCTGGAGGGGTGGGATAGGGAGGGTGGGAGGGAGGGAGACGCAAGAGGGAAGAGATATGGGAACATATGTATATGTATAACTGATTCACTTTGTTATAAAGCAGAAACTAACACACCGTTGTAAAGCAATTATACTCCAATAAAGATGTAAAAAAAAAAAAAAAAAATGAATCTAGGCGTACAAATATCCAGGCATGCAAACTCTCTGTGAAGGCAGATAGTGGAGGTACTAGTGTGGAATTAGCTATTTCTGTACAAAACGTCACCCCAATATTTAGTTACTGGAAACAATGTGCATGTAAATCATGGTTTTATAGTTTGACAATTCAGGTGAGTTTTAGCTAGGCAGTTCTTCTGGTTTTGCCTGGGCCCTGTAACCTGCCTGTGTCCTCTTCTAGTTGGGTAGGCAGCTTTGCTGATTTCAGCTGGGCTCCCTCATAGTGGACCTCAGCTTTGACAATTAGGTTGACTTGGGGCCATTATTCTGCCTACCACAGATGGGTAGCAGTCCACTATTTTCTGTAAAATATTGGTATTTCCCCATTTCACAACCCTTGCCACCAGGGCATGTTGCTTGTCTTGCCTAGTTTCATGGAGGGAAAAAAAAAAAGCTTTGAAAGGTGGAAGTGATAGACAGAGCTCAGTAGAGTTGGGAGAGATAACAGATGCTGTAGGTGCATTCCACATTCCCTTGGCTACTCCAGATGTCATTTACAGACAGAATGAAGACCCAGAGTTCAATTTGCAAGTGAGAGTGGCTTCAGTACCAGAAGGATGAGTTTGAAAACTTGCTTCAAGAACGTGTTTCTAGAGCAAGTCCAGGGTCCAATGGAAAGGTTTTATAGCAGTGCTCACAAAGATGGTACATGCAGATATAGGAGGTAGAGACAAGAGAAATCTTAAAGGGGTATGTGTATGGGGGCTGACCATAATGAGGCATGAAGAGGCTTTTAGTGTTTGTGGGAGTGATGGAAAGCAGCTATTCAAGAGTGACAGTCTGAATTTGTGGGCATGGACTGGAACAAAAAGTTAACGATATAACCTGCATTCATAAGAATATGTAAGTACGTATTGGTTCCTTAATTCACCATTTATTATGTTTTAATTTGTTTTCCTCCAAGCCTCTCAATGTTCATCTGTAGGTGTAGTGCAGCTGAGATGTATAGTTTTCTTCGTACAACCTTCCTGGCACAGATCTTTCATTTTCATCAGTGGCTTAAGAATTGGTTTCAGTGGCATTCAAGGAGTGACCATTTCTTCCTATTTTTGAAGCAGAATGAATGGTTTGTAAGAAGACTAAAATCTTTCTTTCTATACTAATAGCTGTATTTCACCTTCTATGTATTTACCTGTGGGATACTTTTTCTCATACCGGTATAAGAACAGCACATAATTGCCATGAGAAAGGCAAGTTTGACACTTTTGTTTGCGAGCAAATAAAACCTAAGTGTTGGAAAAAGAAAAACTTGGAGTTTTGATTAAGAAGTGGAGGGCTTTACGTGACACTCTAGTGCCTTGGGCTGGAGTTTCAAAAAGTTGGCAAGGGAATTGAATCCCCCAGAGCTCAGGCTTATGACGGCAAGAATAAAGCTATTTTTATCCTCTAGGCAACAGCTTTCCTCTGCTAGGTTTCCCAAGACTCATACAATGAGAGCATCCATCCCAAAATGATTAATGCAAATTTAGTAATTGTGCATATGGATCATTTCTCTTTCACCCATTTTATCTGTAATATGTGCCTTTCTCTCTATGCAGGCATTGCTCATGTTTTGTGCCGTTTACCTGTTGCTGGGGGCATGGAACAAATTACCTCTTTGTGTGAGGCTGTGGGAAGAAGAAATTATCACATTTGTGGCTGGCACCCACTACTAAGCCAAGCATGCAATTATTTGAATCATAATGATTGTATGCACAGAGTCAGATTTATCTTAGCTATCGGAAGGATAGTGTATGAAGTCTGATACACAGCTGGACAGTATTCCAAAGGGGAGCTAGTTGGGAAGATATAGTCTCTCTTAAAGAAGATAAATATTTGGCAGTGAAGACGAATGTCTATAGAAGCCAATGAGGCCTCAGGGGTTCTGGCTTTTGTAAAATTTTAAGTGAAGTGAGTACAAGTGCAGGGTTTTGAATTGAGAACCCTGGGGAAGTTAATCACAAAAAGAAGTATTGTATTGCCAGTCTCACAGAGTGGACTCCCCCAAAGCACTTCACACAAGACCCTCAAACTTAATCAACCAACATGTCTCAGAGGTGTAAACTGGAAAGCCCCTTAGGCTTGTGATATCCCTTTCAAGTTTCTAGGAAGAATTGATGCCTGCCTAATAGGGCCTTTTTGGAAACCACTAGCTCCTTTTTAGAGGGTACCAATCAACCCGAGGCTCTCTTCCATCTGGGCTTTAAATCAACAGTGTAAGGTAGAGTAGACATAGTAAGGTATGAGCCTCCTCCATAGAAGCCGTTTGCTGCTTAAACATCCCACTCCATGCTGGCACTCCCATTTATTAATCCTAGATGCTATGTGCTCACTCTACACTCTCCTGCCATGTTATAACAGAATGTCTACCAAATTTCTCTTGTAAACCACAGGCTGTCAAGCAGATTTTCTGAAACATACATGATCTTTTAAGTGCCAGTAAATGGTGGTGGATAAAAAAAAATGAATTTTCTGAATGGAGAATTGGAAGAAAACTGTACAAACAGCACATGGCTACTTATAAGTGCCACCAAAAGATGTTAGGCACAGAAACTACAGTGATTTAGCGCATCCTTTTCTCAAATGCCGGGCAACTGAACTTTTTGAAAAGCAGTTGATTTGAAACCCCACTTTTAAAAAAAAATTAATTTTTATTTTTGGCTGTTTTGGGTCTTTGTTGCTGCGTGTGGGCTTTCTCTAGTTGGGGCAAGCAGGGGCTACTCTTCTTTGTGGTGTGCAGGTTTCTCATTGCAGTGTTTTCTCTTTGTGGAGCACGGGCTCCAGGCGTGCAGGCTTCAGTAGTTGTGGCACATGGGCTCAGTAGTTGTGGCTCGCGGGTTCTAGAGCGTAGGCCCAGTAGTGTGGCGCGTGAGCTTTGTTACTTTGTGGCATATAGGATCTTCCCAGACCAGGGCGTGAACCCGTGTCCCCTGCAGTGGCAGGAGGATTCTTAACCACTGCACCACCAGGGAAACCCTGAAACCCCACTTTTAAGGAAGCTTGACTATAAGTCTCCTTTTCTTACTTTAGGATAAATTGAAATAATAATAGCAATGGCAATGAAACACAACATACAAAAATAGAAAGTTTCAGTTGATAGGATTGTAGGGGAAAATTGCCAAAGGCATTAAAAAGAACAAAAATTACTTACTGTTCTGGGTAGATCACCTTTCCTGGTTATCTGATTCTATCTGGTTCTGATCCTTTCATACTCTTTGAGCTATTTAGTAATGCAAATAATTCTTATCCATAGAGATGAAAGTGAATTTTGTCCAGTAGATTATTACCTCCTGGATATTCATCAGATTTACATATATTTGCAAGTTTATTTTAGTATTCTTGATTGCCTTTATATGTGTGAGTTATTTGAATTCTCCTTTGAACCAATTGTAACATTTTACTGGTTCCCTCATTAATTAATGAGGTAAAACAATATTTTGCACATGTTCATTTTATATTTCTATGCAAGTTATACTGCCTTTAAAAAATATATCCTTTATTAACATTAATTCAGGGGATTCTTTTTTTTTAAAATGAATACTGAGAAGACCTTGTGATTTAAAATGCTGTTCTCCAAAAGAAACCATAGGTACCCCACCCAATGGGAGAAAATGAATAAGGAATAAATTTGAAGAGTGACTTGAAAATAACACATGCTCATTAATGAAACCAAAGTGCCTTTAATAGAAAAATGACGTGTTGCAGTTGTGTTTAGCATCAGCCTGATCTTGATGCTTAATCAAATGAGCATTCAGTAAATGAAACCTTGGGAAAGTTCTCTTTAATTAAACTATAGCATTCAAGACTTCCTAAGTTATCTAAAGTTAACATACAACCTTCTCTACCTTTAAACCTTTATACACACTGTACTTCAGTGAAACTAGGCTGCTTTCTGTTCCTAGAACATGTGAAATACTTTGCGAAAACCTTGGAATGCCCTCCGTATTTATGTAGAAACATTACCCATCCTCTAGTACAGAGCTTCTCAACCTCTCTGTGATGAAGGACCAGTTTTTTTGGAAGTTTCTATTCAGTCATAGTCCAACATTGCAATATAAAAACATAAATTGTTAGAAGTATGAAATAAATATAAAAAGCCTTATACATTCATTATGATATTCAAAACACATTTTCAAATGGTTGTAAAAGTTTCTAAAGTCTTTGAATCTCTGTATTTATGTCTTCATAGATCAGTGACAAACATTTCCATGACCCAAGACAGTGGACCTCTGTTGGGTAAACAGCAGAGCATAATTTTCCTCAGAAATGCTATCTGATCCAATTATTTTTTCTGTGTATCTCTAAAGTGATCTAAATTTTATTTGAAAACAATGGTTCACTGTTGTTACTTCTCCTATAATAATTGATGCAATCCCTACTCTATTAGAGTTCTTCAGTAATTATAATTTCCCCTTGAGGACAACTCCAGCCCAAACTCCAGAACTAAATGTTCAAGTAAATATTGTTGAATTGCAATTTTCTTAAATCTCTTGTTGGAAATAGATTTTCAAAATTTATATTAAATGCCTATTGCCCCCATTTTTTCTGCAGCAGTTAATTATAACAGAAAGAAAGGCATGCCTCAAAGTCAGAGTCTTTGATGTGCCTTCTACAAGAATGATTCCAAGTAAATTAAACATAAGAATTTGAATATCTATTATCATTAACAGTATTCCCAAATTTATTGAACTCCTGCAACAGTCCTGCTGTGCCTGCCATTTCACGAACCAAGGTAGACATGGCTTTTACTTTCATTCATCAAATGCTTATTTTACATCTCCCCCATTATCTAAGTTTGCCAAACTTAAGGCCTCATAGCCTTCTTGACCTGTTTTTAATCTCATTACCCATATTCAATTAGTTACCCATCATTATGGATTCTATTAGTGTTTCTCACATCTGCACCTTCCCTTTCACCTTCATTGACCATACCTTGGTTCTGGGCATCATCTAAATTTAGAGTTGTGCAATAGCCTTCATGTATGTTTCATCATTACATAACACATACTAGGCTTTGCCTGTCTTTGGAGGATCTTGTCTTGTCAATTTAAAAAAAATTACTTATGAGAGTTCCAAAATAAACTCAACACCAATAACCTCAAAAAAGCCAAAATGAATTTTAGGGACCAGGTGGGATCATTTAAGCATAAAGGGAGTCAATCCCCTATAGCAGCCCATTAATATGAGATATCTTAGTTCTCACAATGATGTAAGTTTATAATAAAATTGATGACCAAATAAAGGTAGAGATGTCTTATGTAAATACTCTCAGGAAAAACTTTACTTTTAGATGTAGAATCCCCTATAAGTAAACATATTATAAATATGAGAATAATCATAGCAATAATCTATTTGGTTACAGAATACTGAGTTTGAAAAACAGTCAGTTGTGTTTCTAAATGTTGATGTTAAACACTCTGAAATCACTGTATAGAAGTTTCAGGATATAAAATATTTCATGTTTTAGAAGAATTGAATGGAAGTAACGACACTATACTAATCATTTTAATAGTGACACAAGATGTGAAAGCTTTTATATTGGCTGATTATTAAGTGATTCACAAGCCATGTATATTTCCTGCAAATTTAAGAATGTTATAGAGTTGTAGGCCATAATTATTGGGAGCCTTTAATTTGTTATGAATGCCACTTTTGAATCCAGCTAGCCTTGTTTGCAGTATGTTTTGTGGAAGTTGTTAGAGCAGTATTGAGAAGGCGTCAAAGGTTATTTTTCTGACAGCTATCAGTAAGATATGTTAACCGGAGAATAACATTATTCTTTCAAGAATAGAATAAAGCTAATCAGATACCAAAGTCCATTATTTGATGAGAAGTAAACAAGTAACAATATCATAGCGGTCAAAATGAAATATAATCCTGTGAGAGGTTGTCTAGGAAAATGAAGAAACGTGAATATCAAAACAAATCTCTGAAATAAAATGAAAAGAACTAGCCTTTTCCTTTGGACATACAATGGGTCAATTTTTTTACATAATTATATTAGGAACAATTTGGGAATTAAATTACAGGAGTTATAAAAATCAATGAAGTGACTATGCCATTCTAAAATAGAAGTTTCAAATATTATTGACATATGCACACTGGGTAAATAAGTAATGGGATTGACACTTTATCTTAATTTAAAATATACTTGTTCCATTGATCTCAAACTTTTAAAATTTAGACTATATTTAAAACACAATAAATGCTTGCTGTTGTTGCTGGGGGATAGGCCAAGATGCTGTAAAAAGATTTCAGAATGTAAGAGCTCACAAAAGACAGGTATTTATTTCTCCCTCAGAGAACAACTGTTCCAAGTGACCTGAAGAAGATAAAAAGCAGATGCCTAGTTCCATTGTGCTCAGTTCAGCTTCACAATGCACTGTCACCTTGGTGCTATCTTCACTGCAGGCCAAAGCTGGCTAAAGTCCATCCTACAGCCTGTTGGAAGGGGAAAAGATCAGGATACAAAACAAGCAATTTTGTTATAAGAAAATGCCCAGGCAATTGTATGCCTGATTTCTGCTCATTTTTCATTGTAGGAACTTATCACATGATCCTAGTTAGTTGCAAGAGAGAATGGGAAATATAGTCCCTAGCCAGCCTCCTGTGAGCCTTATTAGAACTGGGTAAAGGAGCAGGAAGAAGGGGAAAGTAAATATTGGAGAATAATAATTATTTTTTACTGCATATGTATGTAATTAAAATTAACTATGAGTTTGAATTGAAAAAAAAAAAGAATTCTTCTATCCTAATCCTACTGATAATTTTTTTGTGTGCTTTTCAGATATTTTTATCCTGAAGTGGTTCAGAGCATGTCACCCCCTTTGGCATATTGAATTTTGAGCTGAAGTTACTTGAGGAAGAGCAGATACAGGAAGGGCTCTCTGACCTCCCTCTTTCCAGCTAAAAGCAGGTCATAACATTTCCCATGAGAAAGAGTACCTCTCTGTACCAGAAAGAGAAATTCTTATCACCAGAGACTAGGAGTTAACACCAAATGGATCTGTACAAACAAACCCATTAAAATAACCCTTGTCTTCATTACTTTTCCCCATATATTTCCTAGTCACTGTCCCATAATTTCCTGCCCCTAGCCCAAACCACTTTGTCTTGTTACATTTCCATAATTTATTATTCTTTGTTTCAAACATTATATAAGCTTTTGTGCCTGACAGCTCCTTTGGGTCTTAATTTTCCTTTTTTTTTTTAATTTTTGAATTTTATTTAATTTATTTTTTTATATAGCAGGTTATTATTAGTCATTCATTTTATACACATCAGTGTATACATGTCAATCCCAAACTCCCAATTCATCACACCACCAACCCCACCTGCCACTGCTTTCCCCCCTTGGTGTCCATACGATTGTTCTCTACATCTGTGTCTCAACTTCTGCCCTGCAACCTGGTTCATCTGTACCATTTTTCTAGTTTCCATATATATGCGTTAATATGCGATATTTGTTTTTCTCTTTCTGACTTAACTTCACTCTGTATGGCAGTCTCTAGATTCATCCACGTCTCTACAAATGACCCAGTTTCGTTCCGTTTTATGGCTGAGTAATATTCCACTGTATATATGTACCACATCTTCTTTATCTGTTCATCTGTCGATGGGCATTTAGGTTGCTTCCATGACCTGGCTATTGTAAATAGTGCTGCAATGAACATTGGGGTGCATGTGTCTTTTTGAATTATGGTTTTCTCAGGTTATATGCCCAGTAGTGGGATTGCTGGGTCATATGGTAATTCTATTTTTAGTTTTATACGGAACCTCCATACTGTTCTCCATAGTGGCTGTATCAATTTACATTCCCACCAACAGTGCAAGAGGGTTCCCTTTTCTCCACACACTCTCCAGCATTTGTTGTTTGTAGATTCTGATGATACCCATTCTAACTGGTGTGAGGTGATACATCACTTTAGTTTTGATTTGCATTTCTCTAATGACTAGTGATGTTGAGCAACTTTTCATGTGCTTCTTGGCCATCTGTATATCCTCTTCGGAGAAATGTGTATTTAGGTCTTCTGCCCATTTTTTGATTGGGCTGTTTGTTTTTTTACTATTGAACTGCATGAGCTGTTTATATATTTTGGAGATTAATCCTTTGTTGATTTGTTTGCAAATATTTTTTTCCCATTCTGAGGGTTGTCTTTTCATCTTGTTTGTAGTTTCCTTTGCTTTGCAAAAGCTTTTAATATTCATTAGGTCCCATTTGTTTATTTTTGTTTTTATTTCCATTACTCTAGAAGGTGGATCAAAAAAGATCTTGCTGGGATTTATGTCAAAGACTGTTCTTCCTGTTTTCCTCTAAGAGTTTTATAGTGTCCAGTCTTACATTTAGGTCTCTAATCCATTTTGAGTTTAGTTTTTTGTATGGTGTTTGGGAGTGTTCTAATTTCCTTCTTTAACATGTAGCTGTCCAGTTTCCCCAGCACCACTTATTGAAGAGACTGTCTTTTATCCATTGTATATCCTTGCCTCCTTTGTCATAGATTAGTTGACCATAGGTGTGTGGGTTTATCTCTGGGCTTTCTATCCTGTTCCATTGATCTATATTTCTGTTTTTGTGCCAGTATCATATTGTCTTGATTACTGTAGCTTTGTAGTATAGTCTGAAGTCAGGGAGTCTGATTCCTCCAGCTCCGCTTTTTTCCCTCAAGACTGCTTTGGCTATTCGGGGTCTTTTGTGCCTCCATACAAATTTTAGGACTTTTTGTTCTGGTTTTATAAATTTGATAGGGATTGCATTGAATCTGTAGATTATTTTGGGTAGTATAGTCATTTTCATAGTATTGATTCTTCCAATCCAAGAACATGGTATATCTCTCCATCTGTTGGTATCATCTTTCATTTCTTTCAACAGTGTCTTATAGCTTTCTGCATACAGGTCTTTTGTCTCCCTAGGAAGGTTTATTCCTAGGTATTTTATTCTTTTTGTTGCAATGGTAAATGGGAGTGTTTCCTTAATTTCTCTGTCAGACTTTTCATCATTAGTGTATAGGAATGCAAGAGATTTCTGTGCATTAATTTTTTATCCAGCAACTTTACCAAATTCATTGATAAGCTCTAGTAGTTTTCTGTTGTCATCTTTAGGATTCTCTATGTATAGAATCATGTCATCTGCAAACAGTGACAGTTTTACTTCTTCTTTCCCAATTTGTATTCCTTTTATTTCTTTTTCTTCTCTGATTGCTGTGGCTCAGGCTTCCAAAACTATGTTGAATAATAGTGGTGAAAGTGGACATCCTTGTCTCATTCCTGATCTTAGAGGAAATGCTTTCAGTATTTCACCATTGAGAATGATGTTTGCTGTGGGTTTGTCGTATATGGCCTTTATTATGTTGAGATAGGTTCCCTGTATGCCCACTTTCTGGAGATTTTTTATCATAAATAGGTGTTGAATTTTGTCAAAAGCTTTTTCTGCATTTATTTAGATGATCATATGGCTTTTATTCTTCAATTTCTTAATATGGTGTATCACATTGATTGATTTGAATATATTGAGGAATCCTTGCATCCCTGGGATAAATCCCACTTGATCATGGTGTATGATCCTTTTAATGTGTTGCTGCATTCTGTTTGCCAGTACTTGTTCAGGATTTTTGCATGTATATTCATCAGTGATATTGGTCTGTAAATTTCTTTTTTTATATCTTGGTCTGGCTTTGGTATCAGGGTAATGGTGGCCTCATAGAATGAGTTTGGGAATGTTCCTTCCTCTGCATTTTTTGGAAGAGTTTAAGAAGGATGGGTGTTAGCTCTTCTCTAAATGTTTGTTAGAATCACCTGTGAAGCCATCTGATCCTGGACTTTTGTTTGTTGGAAGATTTTTTTTTTTTTTTTTTTTTTTTTTTTTTTTTTTAATGCGTTACGCGGGCCTCTCACTGTTGTGGCCTCTCCCGTTGCGGAGGACAGGCTCCGGACGCGCAGGCTCAGCGGCCATGGCTCACGGGCCCAGCCGCTCCGTGGCACGTGGGATCCTCCCAGATCGGGGCACGAACCCGCGTCCCCTGCATCGGCAGGCGGACTCTCAACCACTGCGCCACCAGGGAAGCCCTGTTGGAAGATTTTTAATCACAGTTTCAATTTCATTGTTTGTGATTGGTCTGTTCATATTTTCTATTTCTTCCTGGTTCAGTCTTGGAAGGTTATACCTTTCTAAGAATTTGTCCATTTCTTCCAGGTTGTCCATTTTATTGGCATAGAGTTGCTTGTAGTAGTCTCTTAGGATGCTTTGTAATTTTGCAGTATCTGTTGTAACTTCTCCTTTTTCATTTCTAATTTTATTGATTTGAGTCCTCTCCCTCTTTTTCTTGATGAGTCTGGCTAATGGTTTATCAATTTTGTTTATCTTCTCAAAGAACCAGGTTTTAGTTTTGTTGATCTTCGCTATTGTTTTCTTTGTTTCTGTTTCATTTATTTCTTCTCTGATCTTTATGATTTCTTTCCTTCTGCTAACTTTGGGTTTTGTTTGTTCTCCTTTCTCTAGCTCCTTTAGGTATAAGGTTAGATTGTTTATTTGAGATTTTTCTTGTTTCTTGAGGTAGACTTGTGTAGCTATAAAATTCCCTGTTAGAACTGGTTTTGCTGCATCCCATAGCTTTTGGATTATCCTGTTTTCATTATCATTTCTCTCTAGGTGGTTTTTGATTTCCTCTTTGATTTCTTCAGTGATCTCTTGGTTATGTAGTAACGTATTGTTTAGCCTCCATGTGTTTGTGCTTTTATGTTTTTTTCCCTGTACTTGATTTCTAATCTCATAGCGCTTTTGTCAGAAAAGATGCTTGATAAGATTTCAATTTTCTTAAATTTACTGAGGCTTGATTTGTGACACAATATGTGATCTATCCTGGAGAGTATTCTGTGCGCACTTGAGAAGAAAGTGTAATCTGTTTTTGGATGGAATGTCCTATAAATATCAAATCTATCTGATCTATTGTGTCATTTAAAGCATGTGTTTCCTTATTCATGATCTGTTTGGATGATCTGTCCATTGGTGTAAGTGAGGTGTTAAAGTCCCCCACTATTATTGTGTTAGTGTCAATTTCCTCTTTTATAGCTGTTAGCAGTTGCCTTATGTATTGAGGTGCTCCTACGTTGGGTGCATATATATTTATCATTGTTATATCTTCTTCTTGGATTGATCCCTTGATCATAATGTAGTGTCGTTCCTTGTCTCTTGGAACATTCTTTATTTTAAAGTCTGTTTTATCTGATATGAGTATTGCTACTCCAGCTTTATTTTGATTTCCATTTGCATGGAATATCTTTTTCTATCCCCTCACTATCCCCTCATCTTTTTCTATCCCTTCACTTTCAGTCTGTATGTGTTCCTAGGTCTGAAGTTGGTCTCTTGTAGACAGCATATATATGGGTCTTGTTTTTATGTCCATTCAGCAAGCCTGTGTCTTTTGGTTTGGGTATTTAATCCATTCACGTTTAAGGTAATTATCGATATGTATGTTCCTATGACCATTTTCTTAATTCTTTTGGGTTTGTTTTTGAAGGCCCTTTCCTTCTCTTCTGTTTCCCACTTAGAGAAGTTTCTTTAGCATTTGTTGTAGAGCCGGTATGGTGGTGCTGAATTCTCTTAGCTTTAGCTTGTCTGTAAAGCTTTTGATTTCTCCATTGAATCTGAATGAGATCCTTGCTGAGTAATCTTGGTTGTAGGTTCTCCCCTTTCATCACTTCAAGTATATCATGCCACTCCCTTCTGGCTTGTAGAGTTTCTGCTGAGAAATCAGCTGTTAACCTTATGGAAGTTCCCTTGTATATTATTTGTCATTTTTCCCTTACTGCTTTCAGTAATTTTTCTTTGTCTGTAATTTTTTCCAATTTGACTACTATGTGTCTCGGTGTGTTTCTCCTTGGGTTTATCCTGTATGGGACTCTGCATGTCCTGGACTTGGGTGGCCATTTCCTTTCCCATGTTAGGGAAGTTTTCGACTCTAATCTTTTCAGATATTTTCTTGGGTCCTTGCTCTCCCTCCTCTTCTTCTGGGACCCCTATAATGCGAACATTGTTGTGTTTAATGTTGTCCCAGAGGTCTCTTAGGCTGTCTTCATTTCTTTTCATTCTTTTTTCTTTATTCTGTTCCACAGCAGTGAATTCCAGCATTTTGTTCCAGGTCACTTATCCATTCTTCAGCCTCAGTGATTCTGCTATTGATTCCTTCTAGTGTATTTTTTATTTCAGTTATTGTGTTGTTCATCTCTGTTTGTTTGTTCTTTAATTCTTCTAGATCTTTGTTAAACATTTCTTGCATCTCCTCTAGCTTTGCCTCCTTTCTTTTTCCGAGGTCCTGGATTATCTTCACTATCACTATTCTGAATTCTTTTTCTGGAAGGTTGCCTTTCTCCACTTCATTTAGTTGTTTTTCTGGGGTTTTATCTTGTTCCTTCCTCTGGTATGTAGCCCTCTGCCTTTTCATCTTGTCTATGTTTCTTGCAGGATTTTAGTTCTTCTTACTTCTGCTGTCTGCCCTCTGTTGGATGAGGCTATCTAAAAGGTTTTGCAAGTTTCCTGATGGGAGGGACTGGTGGTGGGTAGAGCTGGCTGTTGTTCTGGTGGTCAGAGCTCAGTAAAACTTTAATTGGCTTGTCTGCTGATGGGTGGAGCTGGTTTCCCTCCCTGTTCGTTGTTTGGCCTGAGTCAACCCAACACTAGAGCCTTCCCTGGGCTCTTTGGTGGGGCTAATGGAGGACTCTGGGAGGGCTCATGCCAAGGAGTAATTCCCAGAACTTCTTCTGCCAGTGTCCTGTCCTCACTGTGAGCCACAGCCACCCCCACCTCTGCAGGAGACCCTCCAATACTGGCAGGCAGATCTGGTTCAGTCTCTTATGGGGTCACTGCTCCTTCCCCTGTGTCCCGATGCACACAGTACTTTATGTGTGCCCTCCAAGAGTGGAGTGTCTGTTTCCCCCAGTCCTGTCAGTCAAATCTTGTTAGCCTTCAAAGTCTGATTCTCTAGGAATTCCTCCTCCTGTTCCCGGACCCCCAGATTGTGAAGCCTGACGTGAGGCTCAGAACCTTCACTACAGTGAGTGGACTTCTATGGTATAAGTGTTCTCCAGTTTGTGAATCACCCACCCAGCAGTTATGGGATTTGATTTTATTGTGATTGCTCTCCTCCTATCGTCTCACTGTGGCTTCTCCTTTGTCTTTGGATGTGGGGTGTCTTTTTTGGTGAGTTCCAGTGTCTTCCTGTCGATGATTGTTCAGCAGTTGGTGGTTATTCTGGTGTTCTTCCTGAGGAACATTTCTAATTCACTTTTGGTAGAGCAGAGAAAAATGATTTCACTGCTGCTCAGTGAAATAGGTAGCTTTTCCTTCTAGTAAATTCCCAGCCCCACCCTTTGCTCCCAGGGCTCCTTTCTCATTTTCCTTTTGAAGACCTCTATGTGCATTTAAAAATATTAAATAAGGTATACATATATATATATATATATATATATATATATGTTTTCTTTTGTTAATCTTATATTAGTTTAATTCACAGGTTGAGCTATAGAACCTAAGAGTGTAGAAGGAGCTTTATCCTTCTCTAAAATAATCATGGAAAAAATACACAGATTATAATATTTCCCCCTTTTTCTTAAAGTTATTTTACTCTACATATAGTTTTATGTTTTATAGTTTATAAAACTATAGTTTATAGTTGTTTTCTCTAATAGCTGTACATTGTCCAATTATATGAATGAACAATAACGTTTTCAACTTCTTGCTTTTGGATATTTTGGTATTGTCAAGGTATTTCTTTTTTTGTTTTCTCTCTTATGACCAAGTTGGCCATGAACTTCCTTGAATGTACCTCTTTGCATAGGTGTGTGAATATAACTACATGCATTTCTTTTCTTAATATCTTTACTGAATATAGTTATTTTCATAAAATGCACCTATTTTAAATGTATAAGTTCAGTGAGTTTTAGTAATGTATACAGTCATGCAAAGAACATGACAATTTACTATTAGAATACTTGTATCACCTCTAAAAAGTGTCTATATCCCCTTTGCAGTCAGTTCCTGCACCCACTCAGCCCTAGACAACCATTTATCTGCTTCCTGTTGCTATAAAATTGCCTTTTCTAGGTGGTACACATAATAGAATCATGTAGCATGACTCTTGTTTTATCTGGCTTCTTTCCTTCATCATAATTATTCCTTTAAAATTTTGTTTTATTTTGAATAATTTTAGACTTGCAGAAAAGTTGCAGAATGGTATAGAATTCACATAGCTTCCTCTAATGCTAACAGCTTGCATGCCATAGTCCAATTATCAAAACTATAAAATTAGCAGTAGAAGAGTGTTTTATTTTTACATGTATTGTACTTAATAGAAAGAACCAAAGCTAATTCAACATTCAAATGTATTTATATCAGTAATTATGTTGTATGATCTTACAGAAAATTAGTGAATTATTGTTTAAATCATAGAAAAATAAATAGAGCAGTATTCATTAATTATCCCTGTTATTGTCTTCTGCCAATATCCTGCTTGAAGTTTCTTTTTGCTGTTATTGTTTGTAATGTTTTCATTTTTGACTTACAATAAGTATCTTTTTAAAAGAGTTCCTACCCAGACATTGATTTTTATTGTTAATTTTACTGTTTTCGTTATTATGTCTCAGACTCCAAAAAATTACATCTGTATATATGTAAATGTTTGTATGTAAGGTAAATGAAGTATGATGATTAATAAGTTAAATCCCATGCTTCCATATCCAGCTTAAAAAAGTAAAATATTACTTATAGAGATGTCTTCCCTTCTGTTCATGTTTCCTGGTGCTTTCTATTGTCTCTTCACCGCAATGCTTTTTCACATCTTTTAAATTTTTTAAAATTTATTTATTTATTTATTCTCCCAGTTTCATTGACATAAAATGGACATACAGCACTATTGAAGTTTAAGGTTTACAGGATAATGATTTGACTTGCATGCATCATAAAATAATTACCATAGTAAGTTTAATGAACATCCATCATCTCATATAGATGCAAAATAACAGAAAAAGAGGAAACAGGGAGAAGATGGCAGAGGAGTAAGATATGGAGATAACCTTTCTCCACACAAATACATCTACATGTGGAACAATTCCTACAGAGAGCACCTACTGAACGCTGGCAGAAGACTTCAGACTTCCCAAAAGGCAAGACACTCTCCACATACATGGGTAGGACAAAAGAAGAAAGAAAAAACAGAGACAAAAGAATAGGTACGGGACCTGCAGTTTTGGGAGGGAGCTGTGAAGGAGGAAAAGTTTCCACACACTAGGAAGCCCCTTCACTGTCAGGGACAGGGTGAGGGGTGTGACCTGGGCAGGGGGAAGCTTTGGAGCCATGGATGAGAGTGCAGCAACAGGGCTGCAGAGGACAAAGTGGAGAGATTCCTGCACAGAGGATCACCAGCCACTCACCAGCCTGAGAAGCTTGTTTGCTCACCAGCGGGGGCTGGTGGGGGCTGGCAGCTGAGGTTCGGGCTTTGGAGGTCAGATCCCAGGAAGAGGACTGGGGTTGGCAGTGTGAACACAGCCTGAAGGGGGCTAGTGCACCACAGCTAGCTGGGAGGGAGTCCAGGAAAAAGTCTGGAACTGCCTAAGAGTCAAGAGACAATTTTTTCACGGTGTGTGAGGAGAGGAGATTCAGAACACCGCCTAAATGATCTCCACAGACACGCATGAGCTGCGGCTATCAGCGTGGACACCAGAGACGGGCATGAAATGCTAATGTTGTTGCTGCAGCCACCAAGAATCCTATGTGCAGGCACAGGTCACTATCCACACCTCCTCTCCCGGGAGACTGTGTAGCCCGCCACTGCCAGGGTCCCATGATCCAGGGACAACTTCCTCGGGAGAATAAACAGCATGCCTCAGGCTGTTGCAACGTCGTGTTGGTCTCTGCTGCTGCAGGCTCGCCCCACATTCCGTACCCCCGCCCCCCAGCCTGAGTGAACCAGAGCACCTGAATCAGCTGCTCCTTTAACCCCGTCCTGTCTGAGCGAAGAACAAATGTCAGAGGGCGACCTACATGCAGATGCAGGGCCAAATCCAAAGCTGAACTCCAGGAACTGTGCAAACAAAGAAGAGAAAGGGAAAATTTTCTCAGCAGCCTCAGGAGCAGCGGATTAAATCTCCACAATCAACTTGATGTATGCTGCATCTGTGGAATACATGAATAGACACTGAATCATCCCAAAATTGAGGTGATGGACTTCAGGAGCAACTGTAGACTTGGGATTTGCTGTATGCGACTGACTAGTTTCTGTTTTTATGTTTATCTTAGTATATTTTTTTAGTGCTTCTTATCATTGGTGGATTGGTTTGGTAGCTCTCTTCTTTTTTTTATTACTTTTTATATTTTAATAAATTTATTTTATCTTATTTTATTTATTTATTTATTTATTCCTTTCATTCTTTTTTTTTCTCTCTTTTCTTCTGAACCGTGTGGCAGACAGAGTCTTGGTGCTCTGGCCGGGTGTCCGGCCTGAGCCTCTGTGGTGGGAGAGCCGAGTTCAGGACACTGGACCACCAGAGACATCCCAGCTCCAAGTAATATCAATAGGCAAGAGGTCTCCCAGAGATCTCCTTCTCAATGCTAAGACCCAGCTCCACTCAACAGGCAGCAAGCTCCAGTGCTGGACGCCCCATGCCAATCAACTAGCAAGACAGAAGCACAACTACACCCATTAGCAGAATCATAAAAAGTTTATGATGCCTAAAATCATAAAAAGTTCACAGAGGCCACAAGACACACCACTGGACATGGTCCTGATCACCAGAAAGACAAGATCCAGCCCCATCCACCAGAACACAGGCACCAGTCTGCTCCACCAGGAAGCCTACAAAACCCACTGAACTAACCTCACCAACTGGGGGCAGACACCAAAAACAATGGGAACCACAAACCTGCAGCCTGCAAAAAGGAGACCCCCCAAAAAAGTAGGTTAAGCAAAATGAGAAGACAGAGAAATATGCAGCAGATGAAAGAGCAAAGTAAAAACCCAACAGACAAAACAAATAAAGAGGAAATAGGCAGTCTGCCTGAAAAAGAATTCAGAGTAATGATAGTACACATGATCCAAAATCTTGGAAATAGAATGGAGAAAATACAAGAAATGTTTAAAAGGACCTAAAAGAACTAAAGAGCAAACAAACAATGATGAACAACACAATAAGTGAAACTAAAAATTCTCTAGAAGGAATCAATAGCAGAATAACTGAGGCAAAAGAATGGAGAAGTGACCTGGAAGATAAAATAGTGGAAATAACTACCGCAGAGCAGAATAAAGAAAAAAGAATGAAAAGGATGGAGGACAGTCTCAGAGACTTCTGGGACAATATTAAATGCACCAACATTCGAATTATATGGGTACCAGAAGAAGAGAAAAAGAAAGGGACTGAGAAAATATTTGAAGAGATTATAGTTGAAAACTTCCCTAACGTGGGAAAACAAATAGTCAATCAAGTCCAGGAAGTGCACAGAGTCCCATACAAGATAAATCAAAGGAGAAAAACACCAAGACACATATTGATCAAACTATCAAAAATTAACTACAAAGAAAAAAATTTAAAGCAGTAGGGGATGGGTTTCCCTGGTGGTGCAGTGGTTGAGAGTCCGCCTGCCTATGCAGGGGATGTGGGATTGTGCCCCGGTACGGGAAGATCCCACATGCCATGGAGTGGCTGGGTCCATGAGCCATGGCCACTGAGCCTGCACGTCCGGAGCCTATGCTCTGCAACGGGAGAGGCCACAACAGTGAGAGGCCCGTGTACCACACACACACACAAAAAAAGCAGTAAGGGAAAAGCAACAAATAAGGGTCCCCAAAAGGTTAACAGCTGATCTTTCAGCAGAAACTCTGCAAGCCAGAAGAGAGAGGCAGGACATACTTAAAGTGTTGAAAGGGAAAAACCTACAACCATGATTACTCTATCCAGCAAGAATCCCATTCAGATTTGAGGGAGAAATTAAAACCTTTACAGACAAGCAAAAGCTAAGAGAATTCAGAACCACTAAACAAGCTTTACAACAAATGCTAAAGGAACTTCTCTAGGCAGGAAACACAAGAGAAGGAAAAGACCTACAAAAAGAAACCCCAGACAAATAAGAAGATGGTAATAGGAACATACATATTGATGATTACCTTAAATGTAAATGGATTAAATGCTCCAACCAAAAGACATAGACTGGCTGAATGGATACAAAAACAAGACCCATATATATGCTGTCTACAACAGACCCACTTCAGACCTAGGGACACATACAGACTGAAAGTAAGGGGACGGAAAAAGATATTCCATGCAAATGGAAATCAAAAGAAAGCTTGAGGAGCAATTCTCATACAGAGAAAACAGGGTTTAAAATATAGACTATTACAAGAGACAAAGAAGGACACTGTATAATGATCAAGGGATCAATCCAAGAAGAAGATATAACAATTGTAAATATTTATGCACCCAACATAGGAACACCTCAATACATAAGGCAAGTGCTAACAGCCGTAAAAGGAGAAATCGACAGTAACAAAATTACAGCAGGGGACTTTAACACCCCACTTTTCACCAATGGACAGATCATCCAAAATGAAAATAAATAAGGAAACACAAGCTTTAAATGATAGATTAAGCAAGATGGACTTAATTGATATTTATAGGATATTCCATCCAAAAACAACAGAATATTCTTTATACTCAAGGGCTCATGGAGCATTCTCCATGATAGATCATATCGTGGGTCACAAATCAAGCTTTGGTAAATTTAAAAAATTGAAATCATTTCAAGTATCTTTTCCAATCAGAATGCTATGAGACTAGATATCAATTACAGGAAAAGAAACTATGAAAAATAGAAACACATGGAGGCTAAACAGTACACTACTAAGTAACCAAGAGATCACAGAAGGAATCTAAGAGGAAATCAAAAAATGCCTAGAAACAAATGACAATGAAAACATGACAATCCAAAACCTATGGGATGCAACAAAAGCAGTTCTAAGAGGGAAGTTTATAGTAAAACAGTCCAACCTTAAGAAACAAGAAACATCTCAAATAAAAAATGTAACCTTACACCTAAAGCAATTAGAGAAAGAAGAACAAATAAAACCCAAAGTTAGCAGAAGGAAAGAAATCATAAAGTTCAGATCAGAAATAAAAGAAATGAAGGAAACGATAGCAAAAATCAATAAAACTAAAAGCCTGTTCATTCAGAAGATAAACAAAATTGATAAACCATTAGCCAGACTCATCAAGAAAAAAAGGGAGAAAACAAATCAATAGAATTAGAAATGAAAAAGGAGAAGTAAAAACTGACACTGCAGGAATACAAAGGATCATGAGAGATTACTGCAAGCAACTCTATGCCAATAAAATGGAAAACCTGGAAGAAATGGACAAATTCTTAGAAAAGCACAACCTTCTGAGACTGAACCAGGAAGAAATAGAAAAGATATACAGATGAGTAACAAGCACTGAAATTGAAACTGTGATTAAAAATCTTCCAACAAACAAAAGCCCAGGACCAGATGACTTCACAGGTGAATTCTATCAAACATTTAGAGAAGAGCTAACACCTATCCTTCTCAAACTTTTCCAAAATATAGCAGAGGGAGGAACACTCCCAAACTGATTCTGTGAGGCCACCATCACCCTGATACCAAAACCAGACAAAGATGTCACAAAAAAAGAACTACAGGCCAATATCACTGATGAACATAGATGCAAAAATCCTCAACAAAATACTGGCAAACAGAATCCAATGGTGCATTGAAAGGTTCATACACCATGAGCAAGTGGGGTTTATCCCAGAAATGCAAGGATTCTTCAATATACACAAATCAATCAGTGTGATACACCATATTAACAAATTGAAGGATAAAAACCATATGATCATCTCAATAGATGCAGAAAAAGCTTTCAACAAAATTCAACACCCATTTTTGATAAAAACCCTCCAGAAAGTAGGCATAGAGGGAACTTGCTTCAACATAATAAAGATCATATATGAGAAACTGACAGCCAACATCGTCCTCAGTGGTGAAAAACTGAAAGCATTTCCTTTAAGATCAGGAACAAGACAAGGTTGCCCACTCTCACTGCTGTTATTCATCATAGTTTTGGAAGTTTTAACCACAGCAGTCAGAGAAGAAAAAGGAATACAAATTGGAAAAGAAGAAGTAAAACTGTCATTGTTTGCAGATGACATGATAATAAACATAGAGAATCCTAAAGATGCTACCAGAAAACTACTAGAGCTAATCAATGCATTTGGTAAAGTAGCAGGATACAAAATTAATGCACAGAAATCTCTTGAATTCCTATACACTAATGATGAAAAATCTGAAAGAGTAATTAAGGATACACTCCCATTTACCACTGCAACAGAAAAAATAAAATACCTAGGAATAACCTACCTAAGGAAGCAAAAGATGTATATGCAGAAAACTGTAAGACACTGTTGAAAGAAATTAAATATGATACAAACAGATGGAGAGATATACCATGGTCTTGGATTGGAAGAATCAACATTGTGAAAATGACTATACTTCCCAAAGAAATCTACAGATTTAATGCAATCCCCATCCAACTACCAATGGCATTTTTCACAGAGCTAGAACAAAAAATTTCACAATTTGTATGGAAACACAAAGGATCCCGAATAGCCAAAGCAATCTTGAGAAAGAAAAATAGAGCTGGAAGAATCAGGCTCCCTGACTTCAAACTATACTACAAAGCTACAGTAATCAAGACAGTATGGTACTGGCACAAAAACAGAAGTGTAGACCAGTGGAACAGGATAGAAGGCCCAGAGATAAACCCACACACATACGGTCACCTTATATTTGATAAAGGAGGTAAGAATATACAATGGAGAAAAGACAGCCTCTTCCATAAGTGGTGCTGGGAAAACTGGACAGCTGTATGTAAAAGAATGAAATTAGAACACTCCCTAACACCATATACAAAAATAAACTCAAAGTGGATTAAAGACCTAATTGTAAGGCCAGACACTATAAAACTCTTAGAGGAAAACGTAGGCAGAACACTCCATGACTTAAATCACAGCAAGATCCTTTTTGACCCACCTCCTAGAGAAATGGAAATAAAAAGAAAAATAAACAAATGGGACCTAATTAAATTTAAAAACTTTTGCACAGCAATGGAAGCCATAAAGAAGACAAAAAGACAACCCTCAGAATGTGAGAAAATATTTGCAAATGAAGCAACTGACAAAGAATTAATGTCCAAAATATACAAGCAGCTCATGCAGCTCAGTATCAAAAACCAAAACAACCCAATCACCTAAATGGGCAGAAGACCTAAATAGATATTTCTCCAAAAAAGATATACAGATTGCAAACAAACACATGAATGGATGCTCAACATCACTAATCATTAGAGACATGCAAATCAAAAGTACAATGAGGTATCACCTCATATTGGTCAGAATGGCCATCATTAAAAAATCTACAAACAATAAATGCTGGAGAGGGTGTGGAGAAAAGGGAACACTCTTGCACTGTTGGTGGGAATGTAAATTGATACAGCCACTATGGAGAAGAGTATGGAGGTGCTTTAAAAAACTAAAAATAGAACTACCATATGACTCAGCAATCCCACTTCTGGGCATAGAACCTCAGGAGACCATAATTAATAAGAGTCATGTACCACAATGTTGATTGCAGCACTATTTACAATTTCCAGGACATAGAAACAACCTAAGTGTCCATCATTGGATGAATGGATAAGGAAGATGTGGGACATAATAACAATGGAATGTTAGCCATAAAAAGAAACAAAATTGAGTTACTTGTAGTGAGGTGGATGGACCTAGAGTCTGTCATACAGAGTGAAGTAAGTGAGAAATAGAAGAACAAATACTGTATGCTAACACATATATATAGATTCTAAAAATAAAAATGGTTCTGAAGAACCTAGGGGTAGGACAGGAATAAAGACAGAGACATAGAAAGTGGACTTGAGGACATAGAGAGAGGGAAGTGTAAGCCAGGATGAAGTGAGAGAGTGGCATGGACATACATATACTACCAAATGTAAAATAGATAGCTAGTGGGAAGCAGCCGCATAGCACAGGGAGATCAGCTCGGTGCTTTGTGACCACCTAGAGGGGTGGGATAGGGAGGGTGGGAGAGAGATTCAAGAGGGAGGATATATGGGGATACAAGTATACGTATAGTTGATTCACTTTGTTATACAGCAGAAAGTAAGTCAACAATGTAAAGCAATTACACTCCAATAAAGATGTTAAAAAAAAAAGAGAAAGAAAAAAAATTTCCTTGTGATAAGAATTCTTAGGATTTGCTCTCTTAACAACTTCCATATATAATATATAGGAGCGTTCATTATATTAATCATGTTGTATGTTACATGACTAGTACTTATTTATCTTATAACTGGAAGTTTGTTTCTTTCAACTACCTTAACATCCTTTCTCTAACCCCCAAAATAAGAAAGAAATTTTTCTCTATCTGACTTATTTTACTTAGCATACCTTTTAGGTCCATCCATGTCATTATAAATGGCAAGATTTCATTCTTTTTTATGGCTGAGTAATATTCATATATATATATGTATGTATATATATGTAATAATAATAATATCACATTTTCTTTATCCATTCATCTATCATTGGGCACTTAGGTTGCTTCTGTGTCTTGGCTTTTGTGAATAATGCTGCAGTGAACACAGGGGTGCATATATCTTTTTGAATTAGTGTTTTTGTTTTCTTTGGAAAAATACCCAGAAGTGGAATTGCTAGATCATATTGTAGTTCTATTTTTTAATTTTTGGAGGAACCTCCATACCTTTTCCCATAGTGGTTGCACCAATTTACATTCCCATAACAGTGCACTACTGTTCCCTGTTCTCCACATCCCTGTTCTCCTCCCCTGTTTTCTCTTTTCTTCTTGATGATAGACATTCTGACAAGTGTGAGTGATACTTCATTGTGGTTTTGATTTGCATTTCCCTGATGATCAGTGATGTTGAGCACTTTTCATGTGCCTGTTGGTCATCTGCATGTCTTCTTTGGAAAAATGTCTATTCAGGTCCTCCAACCATTGTTTTTTTTGTTTATTTAATGTTGAGTTTTGTGGGGTTTTGGTATATTTTGAATATTAACCCTTATCAGATATATCATTTGCAACTATCTTTTCCCATTCAGTAGGTAGCCTGGTGTTTTTGTTTTGTTGATAGTTTTCTTTGCTATGCAAAAACTTTTTAGTTTGATGTATTCCCCTTTGTTTTATTTTTGCTTTTGTTTCCCTTGCCTGAGGAGACATACCCAAAAATATATTGCTAAGACCAGTATCAAAGAGCATACTGCCTATGTTTTCTTCTAAGAGTTTCATGGTGTTAGATCTTATATTTAGGTCTTTAATTCCATTTTTTTTTTTTTTTTTTTTTTGCGGTACGCGGGCCTCTCACTGTTGTGACCTCTCCCGTTGTGGAGCACAGGCTCCGGACGCACAGGCTCAGCAGCCATGGCTCATGGGCCTAGCTGCTCCACAGCATGTGGGATCTTCCCAGACTGGGGCACGAACCCGTGTCCCCTGCATCGGCAGGCAGACCAGGGAAGCCCCTTTACTTCCATTTTGAGTTTATTTTATACATGGTGTGAGAAAGTGTTCCAGTTTGATTCTTTTGCAGGTAGCTGTCCAGTTTTCACAACACCATTTATTGGAGGGTCTGTCTTTTCCATATTGTATATTCTTGCCTCCTTTGTTGTAGATTAATTGAACAAATAAGTGTGGGTTTATTTCTAGGCTCTCTATTTTGCTCCATTGATTCATGTGTCTATATTCTGTGTTTTTGTGCCAGTACTACACTGTTTTGATTAATGTAGCTTTGTAATGTTGTTTGAAATTAGGGAGCATTGTACCATAACATATAAACTTTTTGAAGGGATTTAGGAAGTTCACAGCTAATAGCAGTATTCATGTTGACTGTAAAGGAATGTTAATTTTGTTCCAGATTTTCCCAGTCTGGCTAAGCAATATGTAACATCTTATTTTCATGAGAAAAACTTTGCAATTAGAAAGGAACCTAATAATTTTCACCTTCACTAATACTCCTAGGTGACTCACCTTTTAGGTATACCTTTGGTTACTGATTTGTAGATTGGTAAATTAGGCTGGTTAATGTAGAGATCAGCATATTTATTTTGAGATTATTTGTGTTTTTTTCATTATTAGTTTCTTTTTATTCCTAAGTAGTATTTCATTGTATGGATATACCACAGTTTTATCAATATAAAAAGTAATAGAAAAAAAAAGTAACTAAAATCTTGTTATTAAGGAATAACAACCACTATCATTTTGGAGTATATCCTTGAGATAGTTTTCTGTGTTTATATACCCACTTATGAATATTTAGCTTTCCTCCTCCAAACAAAGTCATATTATACATGCTTGCTATTTGCTTATTAATTTAATAATATATTATGAATATTTTTATATTTAAATAAATTTAGACCTTTCTCATATTTTAAATATTTAAAAGGTCCTTTATACTTATTTTCCATTCATTACTATTACAAAAATGGCATGATTAAATCTGTGTAAATGTAATATTGCAGTGCTTCTAGATTTTTGCCTTAATACTTATAGCAGTATCTGCTAGCCTTTATTTGGTATTGAAAAATCAGAAGTCTTGTTTGTGGACTACCAGGGATCCCAGGCTCATGATAATATTGAAGTGCTTATCACTACCACTTGCCTGTTTTTATCAGTAAAGATTGAGGAAAAAAACAACAGGTGCCCATTTATGTGCACATGTACAAAAGTCCTCACACATAGCCACCTACATGAAAAATCTTTGTGACTAATTGAAAATGCAACTCTTTTACTTTATCCGTTTGTGGAAAAAATAGGCTATTTAAGTCTACTCCTAGTGAACCATACCTAATGGAACATGACATGAACGAAGCCTGGGACAAGTCCCTTGGGCAAGAAGCTACAGATACGTGGAACACCAAGAAACGAAGTCACTTCTCAGTCAGGAGCAATTACACTGACACCTAAGAAAAATAGCATTAGCGTTGCTTGACAGTTGGAATCGAGTAAAAAATTATCAGAAATGCTGTATGCTAGGTTCATGCCTAAGGCAGATGACCTGGTTGACAAGCTTGCCCACGCTAACTATATCAATGCTTCAGATCAGTGTAAGGAGACCTAGCAGCAGTTCTCCTTAACTAATCATGTTAAAATTGTTGACAGATTTCATGTTTGCTTTTCTGCCACATAAGTATTCATTAGTGGGGTGAAGAGAAAAGTTCATACAAATTGATTAGAATATAAGCTTCTGCCCTCTTTTGACACTATAAGAATATGTGAGCTTTTTTTCTTTAAGTTTGTGTTTGTTGCTCCAGTAAGTAAAACTCTCCTCCAACAACAACTAATCTTTTTATTATTATTTAAAAAGAAAAATAAAACTGCATGATGTATCTCTCAGTTCTGAGGATTGTGCTGTTAAGTTGTAAGCTCCATATCTGGGTCATATACTTCTGTTGGAAAGCATAAGGTTGAAAACTTAAAGAGTCAAGTACTGCTAAAAAAATGTGCTCAAAGTTCTCATCACAAGAAAAAGAATCTGTAGCTATGTATGGTGACAAGTGTTAAGTAGACTTATTGTGGTGATCATTTTGCAAGATATGCAAATACCAAATCATTATATTATACACCTGAAACTGATATAATATTGTAGTCAATTACAGCTCAATTTTTAGAAATGTGCTCAATATGAATATAAATCCTTAACCAATTGTTCAGTCTTGGGGTTTAAAATTGTGACTATCAATTAAGTTTATATTTGACATTGATCAGGTACCTTCTCTTTTCTCTATGGCAAAGTATTTCAATCACATTTGTTCCTGGGAGTAATTGGATTTTGAATAGTCTAAAAATTCCCTTACAAGCTGGTTTTTGAAACCTCTAAACATGTCTGTCTATGATTTTGCTATTTTAAGATTTGGCTTTATTTCCCCATTTCTTAGGGAAATGATAACTTTATTTGCTGAAAGTAAAAATGATATTCTCTTTGGGTCAACTCACATAGAACTAAAATTAGAAGCAGCTTGGACATCATATCTTCTATTAATATTGATATCACGTTTCTCTTTGGATAGGACTTGGATTGGCTTTTATGAAAAACAAAATCCTTCTTAAGACTAATCACCTGATTCTCGATTTTTCTCTTTCTCAGTACTGGAGATAACTTTATGTTTGAATAATGACCTCCTTCTCCTGAGAACAAGAAGCCACTATATCCACCATCCAGTTGCTTCTACAAATTTTCTATTCAGGTACTGTAATACACTCAGAAATGAGATCTGATTTTGCTGCCCACAAATACATAGGGAGTAGTCTTGCTATTTTCTTTTTATCCACTAGGTGACATAATAGATGCAGCTTTTCAATATCTGTTAAGGTATAGGTGCTTTTGTAACATGTTTTGTAATGTTTAATGCTCTCAGTTATGTTTGTTAATGGACTTTTTAGTGCAAGTATGCTGATAGTGCAATGGTCTGTAAGGGTTTTTTCATAACCACGCCCTTCAGTGTTTATACTTTGCATCTTGGAACTTTTATGGAAACAATGACTGATCAAGAAAATACTAATTTTTACTCTGCTTTACAATTTAACAGTGATTCAAATGAGAAAACTAATAAGAAAAACTATTGATATTGATTTTAAAATGTGTTTTTGAGTGTGAATCATCTGCTTTGCCAAATTTGGTTGAACCATAAAGGCAAAAATATGAAAAGATCAGGAAATGTGACCACAGATTCTGTCAGTATTTCCTTGGGAATGGCACTTAAATCACTCTTAATCACTTGCTACCCATAAAGCCTATTCTTTAAGATCAACATAATGTTATTATGGGAACACTTGTTGCTCTTTAATATTCCCTCTTGTTTTTTTTTCTTTTTTTTTGCGGTACGCGGGCCTCTCACTGTTGTGGCCTCTCCCATTGCGGACCACAGGCTCCGGACACGCAGGCTTGGCGGCCATGGCTCACGGGCCCAGCCGCTCCGCGGCATGTGGGATCCTCCCGACCGGGGCACGAACCCGTGTCCCCTGCATCGGCAGGCGGACTCTCAACCACTGCGCCACCAGGGAAGCCCCCTCTTGTTTTTTAAGTATAGCTCAATAGGGTTATAATTCAAAACAATTTTAAGACGTCATATTTTGAAATAACTGGAAAATGCTTAAGTGTGTCTTATCCTTACTAATTAAATAGAAGAATTCTTCCAGTGAAAAGCTAAACAAAGAAAAGGTAACACAGCGTACCCCCAACACACTTTCTATATCTGATAATCCAGAATATGTCCAAGTTTACTTTTTCATGATTTTTGTATGCCAATGAAGTTGCTTCTGAGTTGCTTTTGAGTCTAAATTATCATGTAACAGAGCAACATAAAACTACTTTTTTTGGTTGGGGGGTGCTTAATTTGATTTGTACATTTACTTATTTCTTATCAGAAGTTTATACTCCAGGGTTAATATCCATGAAACCACCATCTATGTATAGTGTTGCACCTTCATACTATTCTAGGGATGTTGTTTTCTATTTCTACCTATATTCTAACCCTGTATAATCTGTGATGTATGACCTCAGTTCCAAGGGCATAAGCACATTTTAATCAGACTTGACACTGTGGTTTCTGGTAGTTACTAACTTTTATGGAAAGTATGAATAAGAAGTAGTTGATACAAAGCAGAATCGTAAATGATAATAATAGCTAACATTTATTAAAGGCTTAACTTTGTGTTAGGTCCAGTATAAATGTCTAAAAGAGTACTTTCTTTAGAAATACCCTAAGGTGCAGTTGAATGAGACTATCATACTTTTCTTATTCATTCTCATAATTTTAAATGTCATGACTTCCAGATGTATACCTCCTACCTGGAGCTCTCCCCTGAGCTCCAGTTTTCTTAATTATCTCCATACTTAGATGTCCTAGATGTTTAGTAAGCATCTTAAAGCTACATATCCATAACAGAACTCTTGACCTTTCCTCCAAAGTCAGTTCTTCCCCTGATTCTCCATCCTAGTTAATGACAACTCCATTCTTTCTATGGCCCAGCCTAGTAATCATGGGGTCATCCTTGATTCTTCTGTCTCTCTTACATCCCAAATTCAAATCACCAATATATCCTATAGACTCTACCTTCAAAATCCAGCTACTCCTCACCACCTCCACTGCTACACTCTTGATGGAATAACAGTAATGTCTCATGTTCATCTCTCATCCAATTAATTGCAATAGCATCCTAATTGCTTGTCTTGACTCTCTCCTATTAAAACATATCAGGTCATTTGAAATCTATTACCCAGAATGCTCCAGTGGCTTCTCAGATTAAAAGCCAAAGTCCTTAGAATGGTCTACAAGGTTTAAAACCATCAGTTCACTCCCTCCAAACCATGCTGTTATCTCTTTCACCTCTTCCTCTACTATGATTCTCCTTGATTGCTCAGTTCTGTCATGCTGAGTTTCTTACTATCCTTGGAATAAGCCAGGTACCAGTAATTCATCGCCCCCAGGTGATTCCCAGGTACTGCTCCCTCACCTCCTTCAGAATTCTGCTCTCCTAATACATTCACAGAGGGTAATTTCTTGACTACCTGAGTTTAAATTGAAACCTGATACCCTGCCTTCATTGCTGTAACCTACTTTATGCACTATCCTTGGCTATTTTCTCTCTGTGGTACATTTTAGCATCTAACATAATATATGTTTTACCTGCTTATTTGGCTTATTATCTATCTCCTCCCATTAGAATGTAAGTGCATGAGGACCTGGATTTTTGTGTTTATTCACAACTACTGGAGCAGTGCCCACCCATTATAGACTCAGTAAATCTTCAATGACTGGCTGAATTGATGAGTAATTTTACAGTGGGTAAGCTAAGGCTAAGGAAGATGAAATTATCTTGTTTATTTGTTTTCTTATAATCTGACTATCTCTTATCCCCATGAGAATGAAGCTGGGTAAAAGTAGGGCTCTTCTTGTATGTTCTCTGCTACATACCCAGAATGTAGAGTACACCTGGTACATACCAGTGGAATGAACGACACATTTTGCTTTGTCAGTGTTGAGACTCAATGATGGCAACAACCATTTTCAAATCTTGGAAATAATTTTCACATAACTGATGTCAATTTTAAGAGAAGATATTTATTGGCCTGTGTTCCAGTTGGAGATTGGAGCGTGTTGAAGGAGGAATTTAGGCATTCTATCCAGTTGTTTCCAGAATGTTGAAGCCTTGGGCAAGTTTGAAAACTAAAAAGACTTAAAACCTTCTTCAATCTTGCCTGCCTGTCATTCTGTAGGAAGAGATACATGCAGAGCAGACAGATACCTTATTTTTTGTGGGAGTGTATAAATTTTTTAAAGATGAAGTTTAAAAATTCAAGTGAATATTGATTTGTGTAATATTTTTATAGTAACTTCTGATGAAAGTGGAAATATTGTTAATGCTCTATGTTATAATTATTTCAAATGTATTTTGATTACACTTTGCTGGTGGCCTTTAAGAATTATTTTTTCCCTGGCTTCACTTCAAGTGAAATGTAATTTTTATCAATGCAGTAAAGCATTTTCAAAGCAATTAAGTTGCATTAATCCATTTACAATTTTGTAGCTGCTAGAGAAATCTTATTTGAGCAGAATGTCAGCCAATTCACAGGAATATTCATAATTTTCTTGGGATATGCGTTATTGATATGGGCTTACCTAAAGTGAATGTATGTTGTCTTGTGATAGCTGGGTAGTATCTCCACTGGCACCTGTGTTTACTAAGTAAGCTGTTATTTGAAATAACATTTCCTTGTTATCTCAGGATAACACTGTAAATTATATGTATTATTCAGAATACTAAACAAATATTTTCAGGAGCTCATCAAGCACCTGACTTACAGCTCTGAAATTGTCCCAATGTTACTCAGAGAACAAATCCTATTTATATATATATTATGAAATTAGACTACACCAAGCCCAGAAGGCAGATACAATCATTCTTTGAACTGTACAATAAATCCTGATGCTCTGGAAAGGTTGAAAGCCTACTTGGATTTGGCAGAGGTAATGAAATGCATCTTAATAGACTTAAATATGCAGCTTTAATAAGTGCCAAACAAATATAACCATTTCCTGGGTGTGATCAAGTGGGCTCCTAACATTAAGCTTTGTTTCTTTAGTTAGTTCTTGATATTTTCTTATTTGCACAGCAACAAATGTGAAGCATTAGACATGTGGATGAATTCAACTTCAAAAATTATTATCCTGTGGAAATAAACAAGAATCACTTGTTTAGTCAGCAAATATATGCCTAATAAAAAACTTATGCTAAGCTTTTCAGAAGATCTGCTGTTAGCTCAATAAGTGAAAATACCCCCTCTCCCAAGACTCTGTAATCTCAGGAACAAAAAATGAAGAGGAATCTGTGTTCCAAGGGGTTTGCGTGATTACCTATAATTATGGAAAGTTCCTCTTGCCGTAACAACTCTATCTGTGGATCGACATCTGTGCTTGAAAAGTTTTTCTTTTAACAGAAGTTGACATTGGGAAATATGTATTTTCTTCTTTTCAATTTTTCTGGAACTTCAGATGAAACTACTGCTTAGAAAATACTCCCTTATGCCACGTCAGACTAAGGGCAATTTGGGAATTAGTGTCCTGGCCTCACTCATCCTATTCCAGCTGGAAACTTTTATCCAAACAAGAAGAGGTTCTGCCCCCACTCTACAAATGGAGCTAGTAGAAGGTGTAACTTAGAAGCTTTGTGTGCCTATTTATTCTAAATATTGCTTGAGAAGCCTAAACACAATGGCATAAATAAAAATAAACGTCCTTCAGAATAACAAGAACATCATGTTCATCACACCTGGATTATTCTCATCACAGCTGATGTGTAGAGGAATGATTAGAAATCATATAGACACTGATGAGTAGTGAGAGGAAGATATTTAAAATTCTGCTGCACCTTGTGCTCAAAATATCTCCATCAGCTTAGAGTCATGCTTATAAACAATTTAGAAAACCATGTCTTTTTTTTTTATCCTGAAAAAGCTTAATTTTATGAATATTTTAGATACATTTAGCCAGATTGAAATTTTTTTTAAAAATGCAAGCATAACATTTCCTTCTCCATTTCATAACAGGTGTAACTGAAAAAAAAATCAAAGAAAAACAAAAGATCAACAAATATTTCCTAGAAAGTGTAACTTTTCCTTAAAAGGACAACTCTCATGTTGGCCCATGGTTGTTTTAGAGCACTGTACTAATAATTAGGACATAACTCTGTTTTTAATAGTATAGCTAGATTGTATATATCATATTCCACATGTATAAAACCAAAACTCAGCACAAGGAAAACACCTTGTAAATACCTCTGAACTCATCCTTAATTGAAGATGGATCAATACTGTCATCTGTTTGAAGGTAAAATATGAAACACAATTATGTAGGAGGTAGGAAAGTACACACAGTCTCATTACCTGATTAACTCTCATCTCTTAGATATAGTCAAGAATAGTTTTGACCCAGCCACCAAGATCATGACTTGACTTCACCCAAGTTCAAACATTTCCATTTTAAAAACAACCTAAATTTGAATTACTTTAGAATAATATTGGTCAATAAATAATAACAAATTATGAATGAATGAGAAAATAATCTCAGTTAATAGCTGAACAGTACAGGTTTGTGTATAATTTATCCCTGTTAAGTAACTGATACTTGTTTGACACCTATTTAATCACTATTCCTTTCATGATTAATAGATAAACTCTTTGAGCTACAGGTTCTGAAGAGGAAACACTTTTTCTATTTTCATTCTCTTAGTATTCAGGTAGGCCATCCCCTCCTGCTTGTAGAAATGTGTCTGATGGTTGTAATGTGTGCTATGAAACGTTTTCTTCAGCACAGTGTTGGATTTCATCACAGTCTTTCTGTATTCCCTTAAGTCTCTATTCCTTTTTTTTTCTTTTTTTTTTTTTTAAATAAAAAGGCCTAACTGGGCTGGTGATGTTGCTACTACATTGCTCTTTTCACCATCCTGTTTCTGATTTTTCCATTAGTACAGATATTCCTTCTGCAACATTGCCTAGTAAGAGGCATGCTGCTCTGTCTCACCCAGATACTGTAATTTGTCTTTCTGTCTGTTGACCGTTGTATTTTGAACACTGGAATAATATATCCTGACTTCAGTTTCTCTGTTATATACTGACTTCTAAGTTACTCCATGACCAGTGTTTCCATCTGCATAAACATAGTTCCCATATGTCTCCTCTTGATATGTACGGTTACAGGGTCAATGGCTTTATTATTTTTCTAGTCTTAAAGACCATTTTATGTAGGATCTTTCAGTAATCCCACTGATCAGTTTGACTCAGGAAAAGCTGCATCATGTTGGCCACAGGCTTTCCTTTTCTCTTTAAAAGGTCCCTTTAAGCACTTCTAAGTAATAGAAGTTAGAATTTCTCAAAGTGCATTCCAAAGATTACTCATATTAATACCATTAATGATCCGATGACAATATAGGTCATATTAACTGACATTACTAGATAACTTTTTCTGTGGTTAAACAATTTTGTGAAATGCTACATTAAAACAAGTTAAGCAGGAGTTTTTATCATAGAATTTCTCATTGTCTTCAAGATTCTTAAGTCCTTTGTGAATATCTAAAAACTTTTCCATGAAGAGCATCATGTATTTTGTAAACCAGGCTTTGAGAAATGCTTGTGTAACTTTTTTTTTTTTTTTTGCTCTCTATTCCCAGGAGTGGCACAGAGAGGGCTTATATATAGCTTGTATAGCCTGTTCTTCTATCCGTAGAATGAAGAAAACATTCTGATAATGAG
This sequence comes from Phocoena sinus, assembly GCF_008692025.1. Classification (NCBI taxonomy): domain Eukaryota; kingdom Metazoa; phylum Chordata; class Mammalia; order Artiodactyla; family Phocoenidae; genus Phocoena; species Phocoena sinus. Next base: position 110,855,653 of record NC_045766.1, read on the forward strand.
ACATGAAAGAAAATTAATCACACTATGTGTAAACATTACATTCTGTTTTGAAGCTTAATCTCATGCCTTCCTTCATCAGCAACCACACATTAATTCATATCCTATCCTTTTTAATCAGTTCCTTATATTGTGTGGATGTGTCCTTTCCAAACAGACCATATGTATCTTTGAGAAGTACCTGCACTATACCTCCTTTACATAACCATCCTGCAGCATTTCAACAAGTGCAAAATAAATAAATGAAATAGAGATTCCCCCCCCCAAAAAAATCTATGAAACTAAGACCTGGTTTTTGGAAAAAATAAACACTATTGACAAAACTTTAGCTAAGTAAGAAAAAAGGGAAAAAAAGACTGAAATAAAACCAGAAATGAAAGAGCAAACATTACAAATGAAACCACAGAAATACAAAGGATCAAAAGAGACTAATACGAAAAATTTTATGCCAACAAATTAGATAACCTATAAGAAATTGATACATTCTGAAAAACATACAACTTACCAGACTGAATCATGAAGGAGTAGTAAATCTGTACAGACTAATGAGTAGGGAGATCGAATCATTTATCAAAAATTTCTCAACAAAGAAAAACCCAGGACCAGATGGTTTCTAGGTTAAATTCTACCAAATGTTTGAAGAAGAGTTAACACCAATTCTTCTCAAACTCCTCCAAAGAATTGAAGAGTAAGGAACACTCCTAAACTCATTTTATGAGTCCAGCATTATCCTGTTATCCTGTTACCAAAGTCAGATAAGGATACTACCAGAAAAGTAAATTGCAGACCAATATCCCTGATGAATATAGATGTAAAATTTGTCAACATAATATTAGCAAACCGAATTCAGCAGCACATTCAAAAGATCATAACCCATGATCAAGTGGGATTTATTTCTGGGATGCAAAAATGGTTTAACATATGCAAATCAATAAATATGATATGGAATGAGGTCACCAAAATGGAGACTCATGAGACCACAGACTCTGTTCCCACACAAAGGTCAATAGTTAGACAGCTATCTACAAACAAAAGTAGCTCTGGGACAGCTTAGGAGTCCATTTAAGAAACTTCAGCAACACGGTGAAACAAAAAAACCTGAAAATAACTGCACAAAATGGTAAGGAAAAACATCTTTATTTTGCCTGTATCATTCCATTTCCCTGACTGGCACTGTGCAGCACCAAGAAGGAACTCCTCTTCTGGAAAGAGTTCTCCTCTCTGAAAATGGGAGTGGGTGGTAAACAAACAACTTCCCAGCCTTTCAGGGCAGTACATGAAGTTCCCTCTTCAGTTTTACCATTCCCAGATACCAGCAAAGCTGAGGCATATAGAGATGGCTTGGAACAAGGAAGAAGGTGGGGGCTACCAGTATCATCCACACAGTAGGAGTGGACTGCTGTGTGAGTACAAACTGCCGGCCTAGATCCCCATAGCTGAGACCCGCAGCTGTGCATGCACTTGGGGCTAGCCCCTCCAGCTGTGCACCTGCATTATTTACAATAGCCAAAACATGGGAACAACCTAAGTGTTCGACAGATGAATGGATAAAGAAAATGGTGCGTGTGTGTGTGTATATATGTGTGTTATATTGTTCAACCATTAAAAAGAATAAAATCTGTCATTTGCAAGAACATGTTTGGATGTTGAGGATATTATGCTAAGTGAAAAAAGTCAGACAGAGAGAGACAAATAATGTATAATCTTACTTATATGTGGAATTTAAAAAAGCTGAATTCATGCAAACAGAGAATCAAATGGTGATTGCCAGGGGCTGCGGGAAAATGGGAAGATGTTGGGTATTGGGTACAGACTTTCAATTATAAGATGAATAAGTCCTGGGGATCTACTGTACAGTATGGTGAATATAGTTAACAATAATTTATTATGTACTTGAAAGCTAAGAGAATAGATCTTAAGTGTTCTCACCACACATATGAACATACACACACATGCAGAGGCAATTATGTGAGGTGATGGAGATGTGTCAAGTTCTCACTTGGTGTCCCTTAAACTTATATCATGTTATATGTCAATTATATCTCAGTGAAGCTGGAAAAAAAAGGAAAGAATCCTATAATGGAATGCCCTAATTTCAGAATTGTTGTCTTCCAAATCCTTTTCAACATTTTACCAGAAAGATTATTTGGAAATGCAAATATCCTTGTTTAAAATCCTTTGATGTTTCCTCAGTGGTCTGTGGGAAAAGTAAACGTTTCCAAGCATGGCCTTCAAGATACTACATGACACAGAACTAGCCTGACTCCCTAAACCTTCTTCTGTTGCTACATCTTCATGTTCGTTCTCCAAAAAAACTCAGTCTCTGAAATGTATCATTCTCTCTCCCTCTGTCTAAAAGCAGCTCCATCTGCCGGGAAATGCTTCCTCATACCTATCCTTTTGTCTAGGCTACCTCCTTCATGTTTTCCAATATGCAATTCATGTTCTACCTTCTCTGGAATGCCTTTCTTTTTTTTTTTTTTAAATTAAATGATAGAGTCTTTAAATTCTATAGTGTTTTATAATTTTCAAAAGTTTCACACATGTAATTTCATATAATCCCATAGTGACCCTTTTTTCCCTCCTACCCTTATATTGCCCCTCTCCCCTTCCCACTCCTACTGTTTACTAGTTCTCTATATCTGTGAATCTGCTTCTTTTTGTTTTTGGAATGCCTTTCTTTTGACATCATATATACCATATGCTGTACTAAACAAGTGAACTGAAACCTTTGTCTCTTAGTTTCTTCACACACAAAATGGGAATGACAGTAATAAGGATAAATTAATGAATTGGTAATTATAAGGCATGTGGCTTGAGTAGGGAACAGTACTTCTTTTTAGTCAGATTTTCACATACTGAAAATAGTAATAAACTTCCTCTGGACATTCAGTTAAAAAAAAAAAAAACAGCTTTGCTAGTTTAATGAGAAGATCAACACCTAGGCAAAGGTTGAAAGTTAGTTCAAGTCATTTTTGGAATATCATGTTATTTACTCCATTTAAGTTTGCCCCAAATCTGACAGAACCAAGGATATAATTGACGTGTTTCTTTGGGGATTAGTTACCTTTTGCTAATGAAATTATTCTGAATTTGCATTTTTTCTCTTTCTTTTCTAATTTCATAAATTGTCCATCATAATGTAATTACTTAGTTTTCTCAGATCAGGGTTTATCCTGTTATTGTATTTACCATTCTGTTATTTTGTAGATCATATTTCTTGAGTCTCACACTACTAGGACAGTCTCATGATTTCTCTTCTTTGTATATAAAAAACAGTGGATCATAACTGTTCAATTTGAGGTCCCGGATATTGCAAAAGGAATATTTTCTTTTTACTTTTCTGAAAAGAACTGTTGTAATTTTTAAATTTTCTCTAATTGTTAGAGAATAGTGAACCCCTACAGGCATTCTCATTGTTTACATAGTCTTTACCATAACTATCTTGAGTCAGTACATTTGCACAGGTGAGATACAGGTCTCCAATTTCAGGTGAAGGGATTTCACCTTGCTAGAAACTCACTGATTCACTTATGAAATACTACAATATCCGCCCCACCCTGAGGTGACTTTACCCAAGAGAGGGTGAGATCTGACTTTGCTTCTCTTAGAAAAGTTGACATTATACACAAGTTATTATATTCTTTTCTTCTTAACCCTATTTTACTACTTTCTGTTAATTCTTTTCCTTTTCATAAAGATTGAATCCTGCATCTAATTCACTCATACTCAGAGTTATGTCTCAATTAGTATGTGCTTCTACTCATTTTTCTCTAATAAATCAGTGAAATTTTATGATTCCTCTAGCAAACATGAAATCAATAGAATTAGATTAAAATGTCCTAAGGAGAGACTGGTTTTGGCTCCTTCCAGCTACTGTAAGCTGGGCTCAGGTCTCCTTCAAGTGTGTTCAATCGGGGAATTAAGGATAAAGGAGCAGCAGCTACTCAGGGAAGAATTTTTTGTGGCAATGGGAGAAGTACAAGAGAGCAAATCCAACTCCAAGAAAATATTGAAACCTCTCCTGTGTCAAATAGGGGCAATTTTGGGTCTCAGAACCCACTGCCTGAAATGCTGGCCAAGTCCCTAGGAGAGGAAAGACCCTATAAGACATCTGGGTGGCTGACAGGGTCTGGGGCTCTGGCCAGGTGTCAGGCCTGAGCCTCTGAGGTGGGAGAACCAAGTTTAGGACACTGGACCATCAGAGACCTCCTGGCTCCAAGTAATATCAATCGGCGAGAGCTCTCTCAGAGATCTCCATCTCAATGCTAAGACCAAGCTCCACTCAACGGCCAGCAAGCTCCACTGCTGCATGCCCCATGCCAATCAACTAGCAAGACAGGGACACAACCATACCCATTAGCAGAGAGGCTGCTAAAATCATAATAAGTTCACAGACACACCAAAACACACCACCAGACATAGCCCTGCCCACCAGGAAGACAAGATCCAGTCCCACCCACCAGAACAGAGGCACCAGTCCCCTCCACCAGGAAACCTACACAAGCCACTGAACCAAACTCACCCACTGGGGGCAGACACCAAAGAAAATGAGAACTACGAAGCTCCAGCCTGCGGAAAGGAGACCCCAAACACAGTAAGTTAAGCAAAATGAGAAGACAGAGAAATACGCAGCAGATGAAGGAGCAAAGCAAAAACCCACCAGACCAAACAAATGAAGAGGAAATAGGCAGTCTACCTGAAAAAGAATTCAGAGTAATGATAGTACAGATGATCCAAAATCTTGAAAATAGAATGGAGAAACGTTTAACAATGACCTAGAAGAACTAAAGAGCAAAGAAATAATGATGAACAACACAATAAATGAAATTAAAAATTCTCTAGAAGGAATCAATAGCAGAATAACTGAGGCAGAAGAATGGAGAAGTGACCTGGAAGATAAAATAGTGGAAATAACTACTGCAGAGCAGAATAAAGAAAAAAGAATGAAAAGAATTGAGGACAGTCTCAGAGACCTCTGGGACAACATTAAATGCACCAGCATTCGAATTATAGGGGCCCCAGAAGAAGAAGAGAAAAAGAAAGCGTCCGAGAAAATATTTGAAAATTTATAGTTGAAAACTTCCTTAACATGGGAAAATAAATAGTCAATCAAGTACAGGAAGCTCACAGAGTCCCATAAAGGATAAATCCAAGGAGCAACATGCCAAGACACATATTAATCAAACTATCAAAAATTAAATACAAATAAAAAATATTAAAAGCAGCAAAGGAAAAGTAACAAATGACATACAAAGGAGCCCCTATAAGGTTAACAGTTGATCTTTCAGCAGAAACTCTGCAAGCCAGAAGGGAGTGGCAGGACATATTTAAAATGATGAAAGGGAAAAACCTACGACCAAGATTACTCTAACTATGAAGGATCTCATTCAGATTTGATGTAGAAATTAAAATCTTTACAGCCAAGCAAAATTTAACAGAATTCAGCACCACCAAACCAGCTTTACAACAAATGCTACAGGAACTTCTCTAGGCAGGAGACACAAGAGAAAGAAAAGACCTACAATAACAAACCCAAAACAATTAAGAAAATTGTAACAGGAACATACATATCGGTGATTACCTTAAATGTAAATGGATTAAATGCTCCAACCAAAAGACATAGACTGGCTGAATGGATACAAAAACAAGACCCTTATATATGCTGTTACAACAGGCCCACTTCAGACCTAGGGACACATACAGACTGAAAGTGAGGGGATAGAAAAAGATATTCCATGCAAATGGAAATCAAAAGAAAGCTGGAGTAGCAATTCTCATATCAGACAAAATAGGCTTTAAAATATAGACTATTACAAGAGACAATGAAGGACACTACATAATGATCGAGGGATCAATCCAAAAGAAGATATAACAATTGTAAGTATTTATGCACCCAAAATGGGAACACCTCAGTACATAAGGCAAATGCCAGCAGCCATAAAAGGGGATATTGACAGTAACACAGTCATAGTAGGGGACCTTAACACCCCACTTTCACCAATGGAAATATCATCCAAAATGAAAAAGGAAGCACAAGCTTTAAATGACACATTACAAGTTGGACTTAATTGATATTTATAGGACAGTCCATCCAAAAACAACAGAATACATGTTCTTCTCAAGTGCTCATGGAACATTCTCCAGGATAGATCATATCTCGGGTCACAAATCAAGCGTTGGTAAATTTAAGAAAATTGAAATTATATCAAGTACCTTTTCTGACCACAATGTTATGAGACTGGATATCAATTATGGGAAAAAAACTGTAAAAAATACAAACGCATGGAGGCTAAACAATACACTACTAAATAACAAAGAGGTCATTAAGGAATCACAGAGGAAATCAGAAAATACCTAGAAACAAATGACAATGAAAGCATGATGACCCAAAACCTATGGGATGCAACAAAAGCAGTTCTAAGAGGGAAGTTTACAGCAATACAATCCTACCTCAAGAAACAAGAAAAATAAAAAATAAACAACCTAACCTTACACCTAAAGCAATTAGAGAAAGAAGAACAAAAAACCCCCAGAGTTAGCAGAAGGAAAGTAATCATGAGGATCATATCAGAAATAAACGAAAAACAAGTGAAGGAAACGATAGCAAAGATCAATAAAACTAAAAGCTGGTTCTTTGAAAAGATAAACAAAATTGATTAACCATTAGCCAGACTCATCAAGAACAAAAGGAACAAAAGGGAGAAGACTCAAATCAACAGAATTAGAAATTAAAAAGAATAAGTAACAACTGACACTGCAGAAATGCAGAGTATCATGAGAGATTACTACAAGCAACTCTATGGCAATAAAATGGACAACCTGTAAGAAATGCACAAATTCTTAGAAAAACACAACCTTCTGAGACTGAACCAGGGAGAAATAGAAAATATAAACACAATAGTCACAAGTACTGAAATTGTAACTGTGAAAATCTTACAGCAAACAAAGCCCAGGACAAGATGGCTTCACAGACGGATTCTATCAAACATTTAGAGAAGAGCTAACACCTATCCTTCTCAAACTCTTCCAAAATATAGCAGAGAGAGGAACACTCCCAAACTGATTCTATGAGACCACCATCACCCTGATACCAAAACCAGACAAAGATGTCACAGAAAAGAAAACTATAGGCCAATATCACTGATGAACATAGATGTAAAAATTCTCAACAAAATACTAGGAAACAGAATCCAACAGCACATTAAAAGGTTCATACACCATGATCAAGTGGGGTTATCCAGGAATGCAAACATTCTTCAATATACACAAATAAATCAATGTGATAAACCATATTAACAAATTGAAGGATAAAAACCATATGATAATCTCAATAGATGCAGAAAAAGCTTTCAACAAAATTCAACACCCATTTATGATAGAAACACTCCGGAAAGTAGGCATAGAGGGAACTTACCTCAACATGATACAGGCCATATATGACAAACCCACAACCAACATCGTTCTCAATGGTGAAAAACTGAAAGCATTTCCTCTAAGATCAGGAACAAGACAAGGTTGCCTACTGTCACTGCTGTTATTCAACATAGTTTTGGAAGTTTTAGCCATAGCAATCAGAGAAGAAAAGGAAATAAAAGGAATCCAAATTGGAAAAGAAGAAGTAAAGCTGTCACTGTTTGCAGATGACATGATACCATACATAGAGAATCCTGAAGATGCTACCAGAAAACTAAAGATACTACCAGAGAGCTATCAGCTAATCAATGAATTTCATAGAGTAGCAGGAAACAAAATTAATGCCCAGAAATCTCTTGCATTCTTATACACTAATGATGAAATATCTGGAAAAGAAATTGAGGAAGCACTCTCATTTACCATTGCAACAAAAATAATAAAATACTTAGGAATAAACCTACCTAAGGAGACAAAAGACCTGTATGCAGAAAACTATAAAACACTATGAAAGAAATTAAAGACGATACAAACAGATGGAGAGATATACCATGTTCTTGGATTGGAAGAATCAACCTTGTGAAAATGACTATACTACCCAAAGCAATCTACAGATTCAGTGCAATCCCTATCCAACTACGAATGGCATTTTTCACAGAAGTAGAAGAAAAAGTTGCTCAATTTGTATGGAGACACAAAAGACCCCAAATAGCCAAAGCAATCTTGAGAAAGAAAAATGGAGCTGGAGGAATCAGGCTCCCTGACTTCAGACTATACTACAAAACTATAGTAATCAAGACAGTATGGTCGTTGCACAAAAACGGAAATATAGATCAATGGAACAGGATAGAAAGCCCAGAGATAAACCCACACACATTTATGTATGATAAAGTAGGCAAGGATATACAATGGAGAAAAGACACACTCGTCAATAAGTGGTGCTGGGAAAACTGGACAGCTACATGTAAAAGAATGAAATTAGAACACTCCCTAACACCATACACAAAAATAAACTCAAAATGGATTAAAGACCTAAATGTAAGGCCAGAGACTATAAAACTCTTAGAGGAAACATAGGCAGAACACTCTATGACATAAATCACAGCAAGATGCTTTTTGACCCACCTCCTAGAGAAATGGAAATAAAAACAAAAAATAAACAAATGGGGCCTAATGAAACTTAATAGTTTTTGCACAGCAAAGGAAGCCATAAACAAGGTGAAAAGACAACCCTTAGAATGGGGGAAAATATTTACAAATCAAACAGAAGACAAAGGATTAAACTCCAAAATATAGAAGCAGCTCATGCAGCTCAATATCATAGAAACAAACAACCCAATCCCCAAATGGGCAGAAGTCCTAAGTAGACATTTCTCCAAGAAAGATATAGATATTGCCAACAAATAGATGAAAGGATGCTCAATATACTAATCATTAGAGAAATGCAAATCAAAACTACAATGAGGTATCTCCTCACACCAGTCAGAATGGCCATCATCAAAAAATCTACAAACAGTAAATGCTGGTGACGGTGTGGAAAAAAGGGAATCCTCTTGCCCTCCTGGTGGGAATGTAAATTGATACAACCACTATGGAGAACAGTATGGAGGTTCCTTAAAAAACTAAAAATAGAACTACCATATGACCCTGCAATACCACTACTGGGCATATACCCTGAGAAAACATAATTCAAAAAGAGTCATGTACCACAATGTTCATTGCAGTAGTATTTGCAATAGCCAGGACATGGAAGCAACCTAAAGTGTCCATCAACAGATGAATGAATAAAGAAGATGTGGCACATATATGCAATAGAATATTACTCAGCCATAAAAAGAAATGAATTGTTATTTGTAGTGAGGTGGATGGACCTAGAGTGTGTCATTCAGAGTGAAGTAAGTCAGAAAGAGAAAAACAAATACCGTATGCTAACACATCATATATATGGAATGTAAAAAAAAAAAAAAGATTCTGATTAACCTAGGAGCAGGACAGGAATAAAGACACAAATGTAGAGAATGGACTTGAGGACATGGGAAGTGGGAAAGTTAAGCTGGGACGTAATGAGAGAGTGGCCTGGACATATATACACTACCAAATGTAAAATAGATAGCTAGTGGGAAACAGCTGCATAGCACAGGGAGATCAGCTTGGTGCTTTGTGACCACCTAGAGGGGTGGGATAGGGAGGGTGGGAGGGAGATGCAAGAAGGAAGGGATATGGGGATATATGTATATGTGCAGCTGATTCACTTTGTTATACAGCAGAAACTAACACACCATTGTAAAGCAATTATACTCCAATAAAGATGTTAAAAAAATAAATTAAAATGTCCTAAGGAGTTCAGAGATTTTCCCATACTATTTTCCAGAAAATACTATTGAAACACAGTGTAGTTGGGGTTTCAAAGTCAAATTTAAGAAATGGTTTCTTATTGTTAACATCCCACTGTCACATTTGAAAATCATCTTAGCAACTTCAAATAGCTTTTAGCTGGCATAGGGTCTCTATAGAGGGGTTTTAGAGACCAACTGTAGAGGAGCATGTGAAAGACAGCCCCTTCATCTTTGTTTCCCTGAAGCAGCAATTCCCATATATTCATGTGTATGTATGTATGTGTGTGTGTGTGTGTGTGTGTGTGCACGCTTCTGTGCATGTATGTTTATTTTTTGTCATGTTTTGTTTCCTGAAAGGTTACATGTATACAGTCATTTAAGACCACTGATGCAGTTACCAATGAAGAAATCCGTTAATTTATAGTGGGTTGTGGTATAGCTATAGGTCTCTTCTCTCCTAGCCCAGTGTGCTTTCAGCCATTATCCTTAGTAAGAAGGGCCAACTTATTTTTTGTGATATTATAATTACCCTGGGAGGTTCTCTGCACTGGGGAGCCTGGTGCCTTTTCCTTGACAATATGTCGAGGGTTGTTTAACAAAAAGAAGTGTTATCAGGAACAAGAAGGCAAGGACATATTAAATCACCAGTTGCCAAAATCTATATTCCCACAATGTATCCCAAGGCCATTGTCCCATATTGTTATCTGGAAACTTTTGGCACATATATCAATTCTCGGTTGATGTACCTGCTTTATTGACATCCCTGCATCTCTCTAGACTGTGTAAGGATGCTTTAAGCCCACAGATTGCGTGATTTCTGATTGTGAATTTTGAATCTCAAGTGGGGTTATCTTGCCACCTTTGACTTTATGCATGGCTTATGGCTTTGCCTAGTTTCTAGGGGCATTACTGGTTTTTCCAACTTTAAATGAGGACTGTTTGGGATTTGAGGAATTTCTGCTTATGGTCCTGACAAAAATTAGGTTTCAGGCAGCCTTTTGTTTAGCTATGTTTTACCAAAGCAAAGGAGTTCTTGTATTCTTAGGATCTTGATATCTAGTATACTCAAAGTCATGCTTATGCTTGTTACTCTACCAAAGACAATGTCTCTGATTCATGGTTACCAGTGCAAAGCTCCAGCTAAGTTTCCATTTCCAGCTGTCTGGTTTAAAGTTATGTTACTCTGCAAATCCAGGAGTTGGCAGATCTTTCCAGTTCTCAATTTGTTATTCAAATACAGTTGAAAGACTGACTACCTTTAGGGCTAGTGTTGTTCTTCTCTGTTAATAGGTGCTGCATTTATATTAACCCTTGCTATCCATTTATTTCCCGAGAGTCTCTAGAATAAAACTATTTTATCACCTAAGTACTGGATTCCAAGACTAATTTGATCAGCATGTATATTTTTCATCTCCCTTAACATTGCTGATTTTCTTTTCTTTTTTGTTATGGTCTTCTAAAAGGCTTTGTGATCAGTTTGGATTTCTTTCAAGGGATTAGCTATGGGATCTGCACATAATTCTGCCAAAGCCTATGCCATCTTTTTGTGTTTTGAAGGGTGAACATGTGTTGTTGCAGATCAAATAATGGTAAGGCTTTGTCTTATTGAGTGCAATTTATGTAATCTGTTTTAATGGATAACAGGGATTATATGGTCAAATGAACTCTTTTTGATCCCCAACCTGCATCTTAGCCTGTTCTATAACTAGACTACATCTTAAGCAGTGAAATTTTTCCTTAGGAATAATTCTATTGAACCTACAAAATAAAACAAAACTTAAGTTTAAAATGAAGAAATAGCTTTAACTCTGTATGTTGGGGGTGGAAGTGGAAAGGAATGATGTTGGGTCTAGGGTTTTTATTTATGTGATGAAAAGAACATGAATATTTCCAAATCTTAAATATGTAGGCTTGGATTCCGACCAGAATAATCTTTGGGAGTTAATCAACCTCTTGGCAATTTAGACTCTTCATCAGTAAAATGGAGTTGACAGTCCCTATAATTAGAGTTGTTTTAAGTGTTTTCTGACATAGCTTCCTAGTGCCTTCAAAAGGTAAGTATTCAATAAATGCTTGCTGCCTTCTCCTTCTTTTTCCTCAAATCTTCTCCCTCTACATGGGACATGGATTTGTTCACATTAATAGAGAATGGATCCACAGGATAATACTGCCTAGGCAAGGTGGGTTTTGTAGAAAATTGATTTAGACCTACATCAGAACTAAGGAGGCATTTGGAATGCAAAGACTTGATTCTCTGAGAATAAATATGGTTTGTTACAGTTAGGCATCATTGTTCCAACCAGCAGGCTTCAATTTGGGTTTCCAAATCATATATTTAGCTGGATTACATGTGTTTAAATCCGTGGTTAGCCACTTTCTAGCATATGATTTTAGACAAATAATTTATCCTTTGCCTCAGTTTCCTTATTTGCAAAGTGTCAAACAATTATAGTGCCTTTCCCAATAGGGTTATTATGAGGATAAACTGAGAAGATCCTTGTAAAGCACTTAAATCACTCAACAAAGTACGTGGATCTTTGAAAGTACTTTAGTGTTGTGTTTATTTTCCCAATAGATGAGGATTTCCTCCTGTTCTTATCACCTCTGTATCACCAGTCTAGCAGAATAAATGATGGAGTAAATAGCAGAGAAACTGTTTAAGCCAGTGCATAACCTCTCCATTGGAATTGCATACTCCAGGAGACAAGTCACAATGTGAGAAGGGTTGCTAGAACTGTATTGGATGGATATTTTGGAGGATTAATTATAAATAAACAAAGAAAGAGATGTCTTATTTATGATGTCTATATTCACACTCTATAATTTTCACCTTTTATTATTTTAGTCTAGGAGATCTATTCATAGGAGTAGTGGTTTAAATGACTTAAGTTAACATAAATCCAAGGGACAGAGAATGTGAAGAATCATATATGATTACAAAACTGCTGTCCAGAGACAAGATGATTAGAATTTGCCTAAGGATTATGTTCATTTCTCAATGATTTCTCTATGCTAATTATTAGAACACCAGGAAATGTGACTGGTAGAATGTCAAAACAGAATTTTCTTGAAGAGGCAGACCACATCTACCTTTTTGTACTATTTTCAGTATAAATATCTAAGTGATTCAATGTTTACTATTGTCTAAACGGAAAAAAGAGGGTTATTGTCTCTCATCAACAACCATTGGTTTACAAAAGTACTGTGGGAGAGGCAATAGAAGTAAAAAGTAAAATCTCATTTAACAATTATGTCCTTTAAGTATGTAGGTAAAGAGAAAATATCAATATGAAAATATAAGTAAATGGACACATGTAAAGACAGAAGCATCTACTAGTAAATTTTTAACTGATAACAGGGTGTATTTTGGCAGACAATATTTCAGATGTTCCTGACTGGAAGTAATGAGCCTGAAAGTACTAAAAATTTAAGTGACTCCTAAAGTTTATATAACCTTTTAGTAGCAGACCAGGTTTTAAAATTCACTTGCTGATTCCATTAAGTCCTAGAGCTTAGTCCATTAAGCCATGCTACCTCCATTTAAAACCTACTCCCAGACCTTTTATATGCTTAGAATCCAGTGTATGGAATAATTAAATCCAACACAAGTACAGTCGTATATTCCTGGATAGATGCATACATATTTGCATATGGAGCTCTACTCTTTTATCTTTACATAAGTTTTAAGTTTACAAATGGCTAATGGTACTATATGGCTCAGGATTTCTTTCTCTGTTGTCAAAATGCTTTCTTTCATAATTATTTCCAGAGTGACTAATGTTAATTTTGCAGAATGTGTACACTGAACTGATATTTCTTAAATCACAGTGCTTGATAAAGGGAGGAGGTTAATAAAGCATGGATCATTACAATTGTAGACCCATCTTAATTTATACTAATGACCAATAGGGCTCACAGCAAATAAGAGTATGTGAATTGGAAATGACTTGATTAAAAGCAATGAATTTTATGTGTTTCCGAACTGCACAAAGAGAATAATAATTTTGATGTCATCTATCCCTGGTAGAGAAACCATCAATACAGAAAACAGAGGATTGCTTATAAATAGCTTATGTGAATGAGAGTATTTACAGACTTGCAATAAATCAGGTCCTATTACAGTGAACTCTACATAAGTCTGGCTGTGGTCCTTATACTATACTTTTGATGAAATACGTAATCAGCTGGGTATTTTTTTTATATGGAAAAATTTATTTAAGTAGTTTCTGTCATAATAGAATTTTACCTATAGATGAAGTACAGTTTAGTTACTTGGGAATTAACACATAAATATTCTTTTTTTTTTTTTTTTTTTTTTTTTTTTGTGGTACGCGGGCCTCTCACTGTTGTAGCCTCTCCCGTTGCGGAGCACAGGCTCAGCGGCCATGGTTCACAGGCCCAGCCACTCCGTGGCATGTGGGATCTTCCCGGACTGGGGCACGAACCCGTGTCCCCTGCATCGGCAGGCAGACTCTCAACCACTGCGCCACCAGGGAAGCCCACACATAAATATTCTTGGTAGGATTTTTCTTTCATTGAAAATATTAAGAACGGCAAAAGCCATGTGATTAAAGGGAGCCTAAGGCTTCAAAGTATTTCTGGAGAATTATCCTTCCACCACAGGCAGTAAAGAAGGGCAGAGCTACTGAGCTACTGTTTCTTAGAAACATTTAGAGCGAGGTGGAAAAAACTCATGCTTCTACATCAATAAAGCAAGTGGATTGACTGTACTGACTTTTCCATACTCCAAGGTGTTTTTAAAATTTATTTATTTTTATTTATTTTATTACAAGCTGACACTAGCTTGTAATAGTGTATATGTGTGTGAAGGGTGTGGGTAACACACAAGATGGCTTCCAAAAAATTAATCTTGTGCTCTTCACTAATGTGAGCCTATCCATTGTCCAGGTAAGCTACAGCACACTTAAAGAAGATATTTTAGTTCTAACATTAGCAGTGCCGAATAAGAGCAAAGAGAATGGAGAGGAAAATGCATTTAGGTGTGCAGTGATACAACCATTTATTAGTGTCCTTACAGTGTTAAATTGGGTTCTATGAGGCTATGCTGGGAAGGAGCCCTTTGTACTCTCTAGTTACAGAATTTAGTATCAGTTTTGGCTTAGCACAAAGATACAAAAGCTATGTTGCTTTGATGTTCATCTCAGATCTCTGATACCGTCTCTTGCAAGTATGCTCAGGCTACTTAGGATAGGAAAAGGGTTGGGGGCCCAGGTGGGTGGTGTGGAAGCTGTGAATTATTTAACCCTAAAGGCATTCCTAAACCTACACCCCTACAGATGGGCGAGGAAATTCAGAACTGTAAACCATAGCATTGAGAAGTGAGTTTTTTCAAAGAGGTTGATTAAAGACTTTTCTACAGAATGAGAGATCTGATCTTAGAAGGATAAAACTATCACTAACTAATGAAGCATGTGTGTATGACATAGATGTAGATACATATAGAGAGATGGACAGAGAGGGGGGAAGTGAGGAGAGAGGGAAGAGTGAGGGATCACAGTAACTGATGGTATCTGGAGCATCAGTTAGTACTACCTCAGAAAGAATGTCCCATTGTGTTGAGAGTGATGCATGATATCTCAGGGGAATAAATGTGGGTAAGCAGGGTATATAGTTCTTAAGGTATTAAGGTAGATAGTTCCTTTGGCCCAATATTGCAGAAGAGATTCAGACAAAGAGAAACTATTCAATTGAAAATGATTACCACATAGTCTGCTTATCTGAAGATGATTCACACCAAAGCAAACAATCAAAGACACAAACAAACACCCGCAAAGAATCACACTGCGTGTCTTAGAGCTAGAATTGGGTAATCCAAATCTTAGCATTATATGTGTAGGGATGAACTTTTGTAATTGTTATATCCAGGTAGTGTCCAGTGGTTACAATCTCTCAGGATATGATTTAGGTTTGGGGTTAGGGGGAATTCTTTTTTTTTAAAGGATTATTTTTTTTAAAGATCTGCTTTAACTAAAAGGTAAATATTAAGAATTGATTACTTGGGAATTAAATCGATTGGTGGAGACTAAAACAACCAGTACTATTGCCCTTTATCTTCCAGAGGTATCCCAACTAGAAAGTTTGTTTATCAATTATTTCTTGATTCAAAGTAATTCATTTTATGTGGTAAAAAAATCAAAGAGCACAATATAAAAGTAAGTATCCTTCCAATACTATCTACTAATTCCATTCTCTACAGGAATCCATGTTTTAAGCAGATTCCTTGTATAGCTTCAAGTATGTATGTTTATATTTGTCTCTTTTTAAAAGTTTTAAAGCTACTTATTGCTTGCCACTTCCAAGAGGCACCATTCTTCTGCAGAGGCTGCAGGCAACCCACTACTTTGTATAACCTCACCATGGCCAAGGAGATGCCTTCAGGTGGATAATTTTGAGTTGGAATATGGAATAGTTTTATACCCAACTCTTTTTCTGCCAACTGAGAGAGGAAGGGGAGGATCTGAAATCCATTTAAATGATTCAAAGAGTTCTAGTAAAATGTCATACTGTGCTACAGATCCCAACCCACCCCCTCCCCCCATCCCCACTGTGTCCTTGTTACACTTCCTGGGGCTCATATATACCTACCTAAGATGCAATAAGGGAGCCTTTGTTAATTCATGCAGCCTATTTTTTTTAAATTGAAGTATATATAGTCGGTTTACAATATTATGTTATTTTCAGGTGTACAGCAAAATGATTTGGTTATACATGTATATATGTGCATATATCTATATCCTTTTTTTCCCCGATTCTTTTCCATTATAGTTTATCACATGATATTGAATATAGTTCCCTGTGCTATAAGTAAATCCTTACTGTTTATCATGAAGTCTATTTTTTAAATCCATTTTTTGAAGTAAACATATTACCTGTTGACTCATTTTGAGATTGTAATCAAGTCTCCTAACCCTCAACAGACACTAAAGAGCTAGGAGACCTAGGACAAATCAGTTCATCTCTCACAGCCTCAGTTTTTATGTGTAAAAGGAGAAGATTGAACCAGAGAACTTCTGAATTTCTTCCAGTTCTAACTTCTTTGAGTTTCTAGGAGAGTTCATTTTGTACTTTTACACAGGATCTCTCACCCATAGCAACGTGGGAAGGTAAATCTGCCTAGAGACATTAAGTTGATTAAACAACATAGACTGTGCAGATAATTTTTCTCAACTGTACAAAGCTAATATTCACAGATGTCTGAATACTTGGTGGTTGGGGTGTGTGTGTATCTATATACAACTAGTTGACTGTGCTGAATTGTAATGGTCCAGGAGAGAGAAAGCAAGTTCCAGACAGAAAGCACCAATGGGAAAGTGAGTGAGGGGAATCAAGTGTGTGGATTTCTGTGCAAAAACTGCCCATCTCTTTCTTTTTAACCCTAGGGAACAGGCATTTCATTTAACAAAATGACTACTTGAGGTGCTATCCCTCACCTGATTTTGTACATGAGAAGTGAAAGAGAAGTGTTTTGAGAGTAAGGTCAGAGACTAAATAGAACAAAGAGAAAGTCTAAGATGTGTCAAAATAGTGTGAAATAACCTGTGGATG
Source organism: Phocoena sinus (assembly GCF_008692025.1). Lineage (NCBI taxonomy): Eukaryota > Metazoa > Chordata > Mammalia > Artiodactyla > Phocoenidae > Phocoena > Phocoena sinus. Next base: position 110,872,965 of record NC_045766.1, read on the forward strand.
TGCTGTTGTTATGTATAAACACACTCCATAGGTTTTGACACCCTTATTCTCTTCTTGCCCTTACTCTCCAGTCTCTTTCTCAGTTTCCATCTAGCACTGAATTTATATGGACAGGATCAAAAGGTGATGTTTGTAAATGACAGAAAGGTGCAGCGTACCAGAGGCTGATGTTGTAAGAGTAAGTACTTGAAAAGGAAGAGAAGACAAGAAAGAGGTGATGTGGAGAATATTTGCTTCAGTGACCATGGATTAGGTGGCCATGTGGGGTGCCTCCAGAATCTAGAATGACTTTCCCATGACTTTTATGAAATGGAAATAAGAAGAGAGGAGCTTCTGCTGTACCTCTTTACCTTTAATTCTTTATTGGATAGAATATTGACTCATACACTATGTAAAGGACTGGTTGATACATACTTTTGTGTAGTGTATGCTAGATTTACCAAGAGATAGTCTGTTTTGCTATAGACTGTACTGTGCCTCCATTCCCTAATTGAGGACACAACATGAAAATTACATAGGCAAAAATTATTTTAGAAATTTTTAAGATTAGAAAATTTGTGCTGATGCTAAGGTCAGTATTATAACTAGCATATTAAAAGTACTCTGCTATTCTCCATCTGACATTTTGTAAAACAAAACAAGACAAAACAAAAAGAACACTTTTGTATGTATTTTTAAGTTGTATTATTCCTATAAAATTCTATTGAAAAAATATCACAATCCTGAAAAAAAATCCTATGAGATTTTATAAAATCACAGTTGTTTTGAAAGTAAATGAGTTTAGCTGGAATTATCAAGGTGACTTCCACTATTACTGTTATTTTTGTCTCCGGTAATGAATGACAACATTTTCCCCATAGAACTGAATATAAATTAAATGAAATTAAAGCCACTGACTTCCAGTAATAAATAGAAAGGAGACAGTAATGGGGACTCCCTACTGTTTTTTTCCTTTGCTAGTGTCCTAGGAATAAAGAAGAAAGAATATCTAGTTCGTCACTCATATTTTCACACTGCCCCAGAGACAGAGTATTGGTGCATTTTGAAAATTAGCTATCTTCACGTATAATGTGACAGTTAACAACCTAGAACTTAAGGGAGAAATCTGCATTTTACACAACTTAGATTCCACTAAAAGAATATCAGCTTCGTAAATTCAACGAATGAAATATATCTATCTAAAATAATCATAAGTTTCATCTATATTTGAATTTTAAAGGCTAATGCTTCAGTTAAAATTATTTGAATATGAGGCAATATATCAGATTAGTCAGGTGGTAAAGTTGATGGATTTGAGATGTGAAATCAGAGGCAGTCATTTTGATTCTATTTAATACCTGTGTGCCCTTGGACAAATTAGGATTTCAGTTGCCTGAAATACAAGATGAGAGCGATTAGGCTGATCTCTCTGGTTTGTTCTGAGGTTGTGGTGGATACCTTATTTGGTCCATCCACCCACGGTAGGACCCCAGCCATTTTATATGTCTGCCTCCTTAGTGCCTTATCCCTCAGATCTAGGTGACTGGACTGGGGTGAGCATATGGCTCAAGATAAACCAATGAGACTTCTATTATTGGATGTTTGGAATTGTTGGGGAGAGAGTGATTATTTCGCTGTTTCCAAATGTTTGTGCCTGGACCTATACAGATGGTCCCTGACTTAATGATGGTTTGACATTATATTTCCACTTTATGGTGGTGCAAAAGCAATATGCATTTATTAGACAGTATACTTCAAATTTTGAATTTTGATCTTTTTCTGGGCTAGTGATATGTAGTACAATATTCTTCCATGATGTTGGGCAGCAGCAGTGAGTCTTAGCTCCCAGTCAGCCACTCGCTCCTGAGATAAACAACCAATAAATAAACTTACAACCATTCTGGTTTTCACTTTCAGTACAGTATTCAATAAATTGCATGAGATGTTCAACTCAACTGTTTTTTTATAAAAGTCTTAGCATTAGATGAGCACGTTTAAGGTAGGCTAGGCTAAGCTAGGGTGTTAGGTAGGTTAGGTGTATTAAATGCATTTTCCACTTATGATATTTTCAACTTAAGATGGGTTTACCATAAGTGGAGGAAGATCTGAAATCTGTATTCAGGACTTGACCTAAGATTGGTAGATCAAGACCCTGTGAAGACTATCTCAGGGGAGATTTCATCTATGTTAGAAACATTGACACCCCTCCAGCACCTTTTCTGTTTATGCTCTAATACTTATAAAACGGAGACTTAATGCTCCAAGAAATTATATTTCACAAACAACAAACGCCACTTAAATAAAAGTATGACCTAACATACTGAATATAATAACTAGTAGCCAACCTCTCTGGACTACAAAGTGTTCAATTTGAAATGAGAAACATTTCCCAAGTCTAAAGTTTGTTTAAGTTTTAGGAAATAATAAAGGACTTTTGATGCCCTGTATTTGAAACACTCTCTCAGTGCCTTGTCCCTTGGCAGTTATTACTGGCTGTAATGTTTCTGTGTCCCAACTCTGTACACTATTAGTGGGCCAGTTTCACTCTGTCTCAAACTCTCTATGACTGAGTCATCTTTTTAGTACAGGACTCTGATATTGGATCCCAGCTGCCAATTCCACACCCTCTCAGGAGAAATCTAGCAAAAAGTTCATTTATACATCACTTGAGAGAACCACTTTTCAAAATACCCTGCCATGCATATCAGATATCCTCTGATTTACTAAGAGGCCAAGGGTCTTAGGCAGGAACTCAGAATTGTTTCATCTGTAGAAGCTGTCATTCTGGAAGCAAATACTTTAGAAGCTTTGAACACCAATACTTATATCTACTGCTCTTGGTCTCCAAGGACCTGAAGAATCAATGATGTTACCTGAATAGTTTATTGAAAGACAGTTTTATTGTTGCTGTGTAACCTGAGTGCTGTGTTGCATGACAGGTAATTCTTTTGTAGTCAAAAATTGTTTTATTTTTCATAACACATCACAAGAGCTCTCGCTTCCTCTCTGTATTTCTATACATAAGAACACATAGAAGGGAAATCTTTTTTGTTGCAATTTAACATTTCAGAAAAATTAATCAGCTACTATGGAAATGTAGGCAAGGGAAAGACAGAACTTTGCTATTTAGATTTAGTGCCTTCACTGCTAATACGTTGTAGGGTTATTGTTATTATATTACTGAGTTTGGTAATACTTTTGTTTATTCATTTCTTTATTATAATGCATGGCTATTGTAGGGACTATAGAAAATACAGAAAATAAAATCATTAGGAGTCCCAAGAATCAAAAATAATCACTGCTGTAATTATACACATATATACATATATATTTTGGGAAATAGAATGACATGTTGTTTTGTAACCTGAACTAAGACCGTTTTAATTGAAGTCATTACTTAATCTACAGATAGACTTGTGTTCTGCCAGAGAACCAAAAAACAGGAATTATAAGTTTTGATAATAAGAAGTAGGCATATGGTATTGTGACTTTGGGTGCTAGGTGTTAAAGTTCAGACATCTGGGTCTAGAAATATACCATATCGTTTAAACTTTTAAAGAAGTTCAGGCTGGGTCTGAATGTGATATGACCATGTTTAGAAACTACCCAAATGCTTGGAAAATTCTACATATCCTGTGAATTAATGCATATACAGACTAAGCGCAGTGCTTAGCATACAGGAAGCACTCAGTAAATCTGAGCTGTTATGCTTAAACCTGGCCAGTACTCTGTGGGTGGGGTGAGGGGTGAGGAGGGTTAGAAGAAAAAAACTAAAATAAAATAAAATTCTACATGAGAAGAGTTGTTGCAGTGTTTCTAGTTAAAACTCTGTGGTTTGCATAACATTGCCCTTTTGGCTTAGATATTGTTATGGACAGAAGGTTTGTGTCCCTCCAGAATTCATATTAAAAATTTAACCCCCAATGTGAGGGAAGTAGGAGGTGGGGGCTTTGGGAAGTAATTAGATTATGAGGGTGGAGCCCTCATAAAAGGGATTAGTGCTCTTACAAAAGAAGCCCCAGAGAGCTATCTCATGCTTTTCATCATGTGAGGACACAAGAAGTTGGTAATCAGCAACCCAGAAGAGGGTCCTCACCAGAACCTGACCATGCTAACACCCTGATCTAGGGCCTTCAGCCTCCAGAACTGTGAGGAATGAATTTCCGTTGTTTATAAGTGACCCAGTCTATGGTATTTTGTAAAAGCAGCCCAAACTAACACAGGTATGTTATTCATAAATTTCTAATCTTGACTTTAAAAATAGTTCTTGTACATACGTGTACATTGATAGATGATGAACAATTCCAGGATTCTCAGAGGTGTTCGATTTTGGCAATTCTAGGCTTAAAAAAATACAGTAATTATTATGACCCCTGGAATGGGAAAGAGTTGAACAACGTATGATATTGTTGATTTTATGGAATTTGCTAGCAGTATAGCAAATGCTAGCTAGTCCCTGAAAAGAGAGGACAGATTAGTTTTGTACCTACCTGCTCGGCTATGTATGACTACATCTTTTTCTAAACTATTTGTGTATGTAAGCCTGATGACATGATTTGCAAACCTTTGGCTTTCAAATGAACTACCAGCTCATATGAAATGCTTGAGCACGTCACTTAAAATGATTAGAAGGAATTGTTTTGCTTAAGCTTGCTTATTTTCAAGTGTAAGCATTATAGAAGATTGTATCTGAAAATAGTTTATGCATTAAGAATATTACTTGCTTCCAAATGCAACCCAAATAGGAGGACTGTTTAGTAATTTATAATACTTTGAAAAATAAGGTCTTTATGTGCAATGTAGCACTTCTAAAAGTGAAAATGTTGCTGAAAATTTCCTTATATTGCTTAAATATGTGGAACTACAAGGCAGCTGGATATTGCAAATAGCATTGCATAAATTATATAAACTTGAATAGAGCAGATTTGAAATGAGTAGGAAGAGCAGCTATCATTGGCTTTTCAAAGGAAGTGTTGCTGTTTGACAAAACATCATATACTCCCCCAAAACATATGTTAATTTGAAAAATTTGGATCTATTCCTCATGGATCACACTTCCATAGGGGAATCAGAGTCACTTATCCACTGAAATTTTAGTGACATATCAGCATCTAGCATAATTTTGAGTTAGTGGGTAAGTAAATCAACCAATGATGATTGAAGCTTCTAATAACAAATAATAGAGTGAAACATACATTCAAGAAATGAACTAACCTTAGATTTCAAGCTTAAAAGATTAGATACTGATAGGTAAAATAATATTCAATAAAATTACATTAAAATTTCTCTGATTTTGAAATATTTACAATATGAATTCAACCATAAGCATTATCTTAATGCTTTCATTTTTACTAGAGCATTGGTACATTTTTATTAAAAATGCACACCGGTTAAAATAGTTATATACTTTTCATAACATTAAATTGGCAAATAATTTTTATACACTTAGATTGCTTAACATATGGATTATTTTAACAGATATATTAGTGACTTTGAATATGTAATCATTTTGATTAGACAATCTTTGGGAAATATGTATATTATATTCTCAAGGTTTTTAAACATTCTTTGATTTTTTTAACAGTCTGTAAAAACTTTAGCTTGAATGTATCATTACATTATAGAGCTTCTGACCGCATAATTTTATTTATTGTGATCCATAAATCTCTATTAGCCTACAGAGAAAAGAAGGGTAAGGGAAGGTATTTAACTTTTTTTTTCCTTTCCCCACATAATTTCATCTTACTTATTGCATTTGTTTTTGTCACTTCAATACACATACTTTATTCTTCTGAGATTATTTAGTCAAATCAAGATACAAAAAGTTAACATCAAACTGAAACAACAGACTACCTGAATTTTATGATGACTGAAAACTGCTCTTAAGTCAAAAAGTCTTACTGAATAAAATAAGATAGAAGAACCTATAGCTGAAATGCATTCAAAAAGATGCAGGATTTTCAATTTGACTGTAAGCTCCGTATGAATCAACTGTGCTGTGCCTGCCTCTAAAATCTAATGCCTTTGAAGGCTCTCTTAGCTTTGAAATGTGACTGAGGTTGAAGCAGGAGGGAGGGGAAAGAACCATACATTAATAACAGTAGAACCATACATTAAGAACAGTAGAAAGAAACTAAGGATATTTAGCTTGGAGGAGAGAAAACTCTAGGGGCAGTTATGATAGCTGCCTTAAAATAGTTGAAGAACTTTAATATGGAAGGAAGATTAAACTTTAGCAATGGTTTAGACTATTTTATATCTGGGGAACTTTAAATTCTGAGATTATATAATTTTATGAATGATACTAACCTCTTCATGAAGCAGTGATTGAGATCACTAATAAATTACAATTAACTTAATATTTAATAACCCACTTTTTAAGAATTCCCTCATCAGTGACCCACATGTTATCTGTGTTCACCAGCAGTGGTGAAAACATCTGAAACGTGATGCTGAAGCAAAGAAATATAATTGGGCCTTGGGGATTTGGAAAGCTCAGTAGGGTTAGTCCTTTTTAGAAACCATGTTAAGCTTAGAATCCCCCAAATCTTGGTATATACATATATATACCAAGAATATATATATATATATTCTCTTTATGGCTGTTCCAGAGATCTAAAGGATGGTATCTTGGGCTTATATCATTCAGTTGAAGTATGAATGACAGGCCAGTTCTTAAGCCTGTTAAGTGAAAATTATGGTACTGCTGACTACAGACTCTAAAAAATCTCAGTAATTGCCACAGTGATTTAGGATCATCTCCAAATACAATATTGTGAAGTTCATTGCTGTTGCAACTAGCAACAGTGTAGCCTATAAACAGAGAAGACAATATTTACAAACCTATATTTTTCCATTCATAATTTATTAATTGAATTATTGGTCAGAACCCCAAGATTATTTCTATTATAAATATTTACAATGGTCATACAATTCTCTTACCCTAGGTGTATATGTTTTCTGGGCAATAATGAAGTTATTCAAAACCCATTACTGATGGTGTATAGCACAGTGTTCAATTGTTAAGGACAAATTCCACCAAACAATGAACTACTTTCCATTAGTCTAGAAGAATAGGATTGGTAAAAACCTAAATATATAAAGTAAAATGAGCATTTGTTTTAAAATAAGAATTCCTGACACAGCACTAAGATTACATAGAAACAATAAAATTGTCTTTAAATAACCTAGGTAACATCATTCATTATTTAGTTCAAGGAAATTATGATCTTTGGGGACTGGGAGCAATAGATATAAATGCTGGTCTTCAGAGCATCAAAACTGTTTGCTTCAAAGAGGAGAGCTTAAGAAGATGAAAAAATTCTGAGACCCTGTCAAAAGCCCTTTTGGCCTCTTAAGAAGTAGATGGAATTTGACATGCATTGCAGGATTTGTAAAGTAGCTCCCTTGAGATATATTCAACAAGAGTTTTTGACTGATGGTAGTTGTTCTAAGCCATCCATTCTTAAATCTTTAAGAATGTTTTTATTTATTAAAAAAAAAAAGAGAGAGAAAGAAAAAGAAAGACAGGAAAGGAAATACATGCCCTGGGAAAAGGGTACTTACAACATATAGTACCAAAAGCCCTGCTTTTCTAGAAACAAATCAAATGAACAAACAGATAAATAAAAGAAACTAGAGAAGACTATTATGCTGCAGTAACAGTTAATTTTATTTGTGTTTCAGGGGTCTTCGGGGGAGAATTACATAAGAGTTTGAAAAACTAAAAGTGTTTATAATAAAAAGAAATGATAATTGAAGGTTGCCCTATGGTTACATTCTGTTTCTAACAGTCCTACCAATATTCTTCCTGTTGTTAATAAGGGAAGCTTACATTTACCATATAAATGGCCATCTGAAAAATAAAATCAATACTATTTTCAATTATTTTTTCCATTAAAAAAAATTAATCGATCTTACCAAGTTTCCTCTCCAGGCAGAGGTAAATGACTTTTTATTATAAAGAGGGGATGCACTTGCTATTATGTGGACTGTAGAGGCCGTAAACTGCTTAGCAGCAATTTCATTGTGCCTTCCTACCCTCTGGGTTGAACACCACTACAGTGTATCCCATGTAAATTGAGCCCTGATTAGTGTATATGTAGGGTTCCTCTCCTGGATGAGGTTCAGTCTACTTTAAGGAAGGAATGGGTTTCTCTCACTGCAGAAAAATGTGAGCAGGGCAATTTTTGTGAACAGATTTCTAAACTGTTCTTCTGCCCCTAGCATTTGTTAAAGCAAGTGAATATTTAAAGCATCAACAGATTTAGGTTTTTTGCCTACTCTGTATAAAGCCAGGTGTTAGAATGTGGGAAATAAAAGGAAACACAAGTCATAACCCCTATTTCAAAGAGGCAACAAATCTCATATCCTCTCCCTTCCTGTGTCAGTTTAGCTAGGAGCTGGTGGAGACAGAGAGCATCCTGGACATTTCTTAGTGAGCTGATGACTGCTTGTTCATATGGTAGCCTCTAGCCACATATAGCTACTTAAATTTAAATTAATTAAGATTAAATAGGGGGGGACCTTGAAGATGGCGGAAGAGTAAGACGCGGAGATCGCCTTCCTCCCCACGGATACACCAGAAATACATCCACACGTGGAACAACTCCTACAGAACTCCTACTGAAGGCTGGCAGAAGACCTCAGACCTCCCAAAAGGCAAGAAACTCCCCACGTAACTGGGTAGGGCAAAAGAAAAAACAGAGACAAAAGAATAAGGACGGCACCTGCACCAGTGGGAGGGAGCTGTGAAGGAGGAAAAGTTTCCACACACTAGGAAGCCCCTCCGCGGGTGGAGACTGCGGGAGGCAGAGGGGGGAGTATCGGGACCGCGGAGTAGTGCACAGCGACGGGTGCGGAGGGCAAAGCGGGGAGATTCCTGCACAGACGATCGGTGCTGACCGGCACTCACCAGCCCGAGTGGCTTGTCTGCTCACCCACCGGGGCGGGCGGGGCTGCGAGCTGAGGCTCGGGTTTTGGTTTTGGACGGAGCTCAGGGAGAGGACTGGGGTTGGCGGCTTGAACATAGCCTGAAGGGGTTAGTGCACCACGACTAGCCGGGAGGGAGTTCAGGGAAAAGCCTGCACCGGCCGAAGAGGCAAGAGACTTTTTCTTCCCTCTTTGTTTCCTGGTGCACGAGGAGAGGGGTTTAAGAGCGCTGCTTAAAGGAACTCCAGAGACGGGCGCGAGCCGTGGCTAAAAGCGCGAACCCCAGAGACGGGCGCGAGCCGCGGCTGAGGGCGTGAGCCCCCGAGACGGGCGCGAGCCGCGGCTGAAAGCGCAAACCCCAGAGACGGGCGGGAGACGCTAAGGCTGCTGCTGCCGCCACCAAGGGGCCTGTGTGCGAGCACAGGTCACTCTCCACACCCCTCTTCCACGGAGCCTGTGCAGCCCGCCACTGCCAGGTTCCCGGGATCCAGGGACAACTTCCCCGGGAGTACGCACGGCGGGCCTCAGGCTGGTGCAACATCACGCCGGCCTCTGCCGCAACGTCACGCTGCCTCTGCAGCCGCAGGCCCGCCCCGCACGTAGTGCCCCTCCTACCCCCATCCCCCAACCCCCGGCCTGAGTGAGCCGGAGGCCCCGAATCAGCGGCTCCTTTCACCCCGTCCTGTCTGAGCGAAAAAACAGACGCCCTCCAGCGACCTACACGCAGAGGCAGGGCCAAATCCAAAGCTGAGCTCCTGTGAGCTGGGAGAACAAAGAAGAGAAAGGGAAATCTCTCCCAGCAGCCACAGAAGCAGCGGATTAAAGCTCCACAATCAACTTGATATACCCTGCATCTGTGGAATACCTGAATAGACAAGGAATGATCCCAAATTGAAGAGGTGGAATTTAGGAGCGAGATCTATGAATTTTTTCCCTTTTCCTCTTTTTGTGAATGTGTGCATGTATGCTTCTGTGTGAGATTCTGTCTGTATACTCTTGTTTCCACCATTTGTCCTAGGGCTCTATCCGTCCATGACTTTTTTTAAAAAATTCTTTTTCTTAATAATTAAGTTTAATTGTAATAACTTTATTATACTTTACCTTCGTTCTTTCTTTCTTTCCTTCCTTCCTTCCCTCCTTTAGACAACGAATCACCCCAAATTGAGGAGGTGGTCTCAGGGAGCAGGATTTATGATTTTTCCCCCTTTACCTCTTTTTGTGAAGGTGTATGTGTATGCTTCTGTGTAAGATTTTTTCTGTATAGCTTTGCTTCCAACATTTGTCCTAAGGTTCTATCCGTCCCTTTTTTTTTTTTTTCTAAATATTTTTTAATTCAATAACTATATTATACTTTATTTTATTTTTACTGTATCATCTTTCTTTCTGTCTTTTTTCCTTCTTTCCCTCCTTCCTTCCTTCCTCCCTCCCTCCCTCCCTCCTTTCTTTCCTTCTTTGCTTCTTTCTTCCTTCCTTCCTTTCCTCCTTTTCTTCTTTCTTTACTCATACTTCTACTAATTCTCCCTACTTTTTCTCCCTTTTATTCTGAGCTGTGTGGATGAAAGGCTCTTGGTGCTCCAGCCAGGAGTCAGGGCTCTGCCTCTGAGGTAGGAGAGCCAACTTCAGGACACTGGTCAACAAGAGACCTCCCAGCTCCACATAATATTAAACGGTAGAAATATCCCAGAGACCTCCATCTTAACACCAGCACCCAGCTTCACTCAACGACCAGCAAGCCACAGTGCTGGACAACCTATGCCAAACAACTAGCAAAACAGGAACACAACCCCACCCATTAGCAGAGAGGCTGCCTAAAATCATAATAAGGCCACAGACACCCCAAAACACACCACCAGACGTGAACCTGCCCACTAGAGAGACAAGATCCAGCCTCATCCAGCACAACACAGGCACTAGTCCCCTCCACCAGGAAGCCTACACAACTCACTGAAACAACCTTAGCCACTGGAGACAGACATCAAAAACAACGGGAACTACGAAAGTGCAGCCTGCAAAAAGGAGACCCCAAACACAGTAAGATAAGCAAAATGAGAAGACAGAAAAACACACAGCAGATGAAGGAGCAAGATAAAAACCCACCAGACCTAACAAATGAAGAGGAAATAGGCAATCTACCTGAAAAAGAATTCAGAATAATGATAGTAAGGATGATCCAAAATCTTGGAAGTAGAATGGACAAAATGCAAGAAACAGTTAACAAGGACCTACAAGAACTAAAGATGAAACAAGCAACGATGAACAATGCAATAAATGAAATTAAAATCACTCTAGATAGGATCAATAGCAGAATAACTGAGGCAGAAGAACGGATAAGTGACCTGGAAGATAAAGTAGTGGAAATAACTACTGCAGAGCAGAATAAAGAAAAAAGAATGAAAAGAACTGAGGACAGTCTCAGAGACCTCTGGGACAACATGAAACGCACCAACATTCGAATTATAGGGGTTCCAGAAGAAGAAGAAAGAAAGAAAGGGACTGAGAAAATATTTGAAGAGATTATAGTTGAAAACTTCCCTAATATGGGAAAGGAAATAGTTAATCAAGTCCAGGAAGCACAGAGGGTCCCATACAGGATAAATACAAGGAGAAACACGCCAAGACACATATTAATCAAACTGTCAAAAATTAAATACAAAGAAAGCATATTAAAAGCAGCAAGGGAAAAACAACAAATAACACACAAGGGAATCCCCATAAGGTTAACAGCTGATCTCTCAGCAGAAACCCTACAAGCCAGAAGGGAGTGGCAGGACATACTGAAAGTGATGAAGGAGAATAGCCTGCAACCAAGACTACTCTACCCAGCAAGGATCTCATTCACATTTGATGGAGAAATTAAAACCTTTACAGACAAGCAAAAGCTGAGAGAGTTCAGCACCACCAAACCAGCTTTACAACAAATGCTAAAGGAACTTCTCTAGACACGAAACACAAGAGAAGGAAATGACCTATAGTAGCGAACCCAAAACAATATATAAAATGGAAATAGGAACATACATATCGATAATTACCTTAAATGTAAATGGACTAAATGCTCCCACCAAAAGACACAGATTGGCTGAATGGATACAAAAACAAGACCCTTATATATGCTGTCTACAAGAGACCCACTTCAGAACTAGAGACACATACAGACTGAAAGTAAGGGGATGGAAAAAGATATTCCATGCAAATGGAAACCAAAAGAAAGCTGGAGTAGCAATTCTCATATCAGACAAAATAGACTTTAAAATAAGGACTATTAAAAGGGACAAAGAAGGACACTACATAATGATCAAGGGATCGATCCAAGAAGAAGATATAACAATTGTAAATATTTATGCACCCAACATAGGAGCACCTCAATACATAAGGCAAATACTAACAACCATAAAAGGGGAGATCAACAGTAACACATTCATAGTAGGGGACTTTAACACCCCACTTTCACCCATGGACAGATCATCCAAAATGAAAATAAATAAGGAAACACAAGCTTTAAATGATACATTAAACAAGATGGACTTAATTGATATTTATAGGACACTCCATCCAAAAACAACAGAATACACATTTTTCTCAAGTGCTCATGGAACATTCTCCAGGATAGATCATATCTTGGGTCACAAATCAAGCCTTGGTAAATTTAAGAAAACTGAAATTGTATCAAGTATCTTTTCCGACCACAACGCCATGAGACTAGATATCAATTACAGGAAAAGATCTTTAAAAAATACAAACACATGGAGGCTAAACAATACACTACTTAATAATGAAGTGATCACTGAAGAAATCAAAGAGGAAATAAAAAAATACCTAGAAACAAATGACAATGGAGACACAACGACCCAAAACCTATGGGATGCAGCAAAAGCAGTTCTAAGGGGGAAGTTTATAGCAATACAAGCCCACCTTAAGAAGCAGGAAACATCTCGAATAAACAACCTAACCTTGCACCTCAAGCAATTAGAGAAAGAAGAACAAAAAAACCCCAAAGCTAGCAGAAGGAAAGAAATCATAAAAATCAGATCAGAAATAAATGAAAAAGAAATGAAGGAAACAA